>NC_088101.1:81568872-81874451 GCF_036370855.1 Dromaius novaehollandiae | reverse complement strand
AGGTCTTAGGCACAGGATGTTCCCTGCTGAGGGCTAAGCAACAAGTATTGAGTCGGCACCTTCTGCTCCAGCAATGTCAGGAATGCATTTCATCACTGGCATATATAAAGTGCTTTGGGATGAAATATGCCATAGGAGGGTAAGAGTCCATTATTACTGCATGGCAGCATGAAGAAGAAGCAGAGAGATAAGAATGACTGAAACCACCCCATCCGCCGCAGTCACGGAGAAGTGATGTGTTTACTTTACCTCCTTGCCGCTGAGTGTCTGGATCTGCCCTCTGGAAGCTAAATAAACAGAGCCTGCATAGGGAGGGAAACACACCTCTCCCCATCGGAGGTTTTCAGTTGGAAACCTAAGCCTGGGACACAGTCTGGAGTCTAAGGGCTGGTGTGGTGATAGTTTCTCCCCTTATCTCACATTACACAAGTGACATTTGAAAATGCAGGGAAGTTGTAGCTCTTCAACGTGATCTAATGAGCTGCTCTACTATATACATGATGCTTGCAATGCTTCATTTAGAAGAAAAAAAAAATGTCATCCAGGAATCAAAAGGCAAAATGTTTTCAATGGTTTAAAGGTAATTATTATTTTTAATACAGCATATGGTTGAATTCACTGTCAACAGGAACTTCTGAAGCAAACACATATCACAGCAAGCTTCCAGCTAGTGGCACAAGGGAAACTAAAGAGCGGGAGCTAAAAGGACACGTCAAGGAGAGATGGTTTTGTCACTAACTACTGTAATTGAACTCAGTTCAGTTCCAGATATTATTCAGGAATTTAACATTTTTAATTGAAAAAAACTCAGTTTTAATGGTCTGCTCTTGCAATGACATATTAAATTTAAAAACAATATCATTATTGCTATTGTACAGGTTCATGAACATGTTCTCCCACTGTTACCATAAAGGCAAGGAAAAAGCAAATGAAAGACACAAAAATACTTGTTACCTGCTCTGTCCATTTGATCCCTAATTCTCTGCTATTGACAGATCACACAGTAGCACAAATCAACTTCATCCGATTCCATCCTAGACCTCGTTAACAGAGCTGATTCATTCACGGAAGGCTCAGACAGGCAGAATCACTCATTACCCTGTTAAGTCTGCAGAACACTCACTAAAGTCACTGGCAATTTGGGGCAAAATACAGTCTCAGGACTTATCACGATGCCCTTGAAGAATACACATCTGGGAGGTCGTACCTGTGAGCACAGCACAATATAACTCCCCTTCATCCCACGCTGTACAGTGGGGGCTTCAGCAAAGCCAGAGATGGCTGTAACTGAACCACACTTAGTCCTGGCAGCCCACTGGAGAGCAACGTGGGTCTAGTTTGGGAAGCCGTTGAACACACTCAACTTCCACTGCATTTGGTAAAAGCTGAGGGCACCGAGCACTTTGCAAGCTTGCATCCTGGAAACTATCTGTGCCTTATTAAAAATAAGAAGCCTCATCTAACTGCGAGAAGGACAGTGACTGTAAGCTGCAGATGCGTCTTTACAGAAGTGTTTCTGATCTCCCTTCGCACCCTTCGCTGATGCTATCCAGACACTCTCAAACTTCTACCCACCCAGCCAGATCAGGCTTTGCACCGAGACAGCTTCTGATCTTTGTTTTACAAGTGGTCTTCTCTTACCTATCAAAAACCACGGCGGCGTAGGCTGGCTCCGCAAAGATGACATCCCCAGGCAGGAATTCCTTCAGCGCCCTCAAGCCGCGGCCTTTGCCTTCAGCCACGAACACTTCGACTGACTCCATTCCCCCCTTGGTCATCTCAGGGACCCTGTGGCATGGGAGGTGGGTGTCTCGGAGCGCGCCAAACCTCCCGTCACTCCCGTCAACTTCAGCGTGCCACAGGACCGCGCTTATAAGCAGCTGGCCTACTCCTACCCCCACCGTTTCCCATAGGAGGGCAAGGGGGTGGGAGCAGGAGGCGAAGCTTTTCGGCACAACGGTGCCGACCGACGCAGGGAAATCAAAGGGCTGGGACTTCTGCTGCGTTAGGAAACCCCTCTCCAAAAACCACGTTTGGAATTGTTTCTTGCAGTCACAAGCGGTTGTATATGTTAGGACTCAGAGATTAATTTATGCTCTCCCATTGGAGAGGGAATGTATTCTCTTTGCAAGGTATTTTTAGCAACCACATGCTTCTGTCTCTCAGGAAGCAACAGCTGAGACAGTGGGACGGGGAGGGCTGGAACACATATTTCTGACCCCTTCTACTGTCATCTGGCTTTTTCCAGAAACTAAACAATGCTGCTTTATTTTTACCTTCGAGGAGATGGCCCATGATTTGAGGCAGGGAGAACAGCGAAACACACGCCTCCTCCATTGCCACCGGAGCCTGGAAAAGGGGAGCCGCTTCCCAAATGCCAGCAGAGAGTTCACAGAGCAGCCTGGCACGGGCTGCAGAAGCAAGAAGGACATCTTAGATATTCACGCAATTTTGGATGCACTATACTCTTTGAGATTGTAGTGCATTTGAGGGTGCTCTTCACCTCCAAAACACAACCGCAGAAGAGATGGGGGAATTTGGCCCACCTTAATATAAAAGGAGGAGACACTGGAGAGATCGAGCCCATGGGAACACCGGCCCTTGCTTTGCTCACTGTTCCCAGTGGCCACTGTAAGTTCAAGGTGGCACAGCGAAAGGCCTCCAGATATAACAGACAATCTCACTGTGGAAATTTAACCCAGCCCAGATTGTCATTTGGCATTTTATTATCATTTAGCAACACTTCGTGTGGCTAATTCATGGCAATCTCACCTTTCCACCACGAGTAAACCTGATTTTGCTTCATCCTGGATTGCCAAGCACTCTGCAGGCGTTAATGCTTGCAAACCTCTTCCCACACCTCCTTGCTGCACAGAGAAATACAGCTGATTAACAGATAAGGAACACGAGGTGCTGGGAGGTAAAGAAGATAATTCTGTGCATCCCTAGATACACTTTACCTAGCCAAGGCAGGGGGAAGTGTTGTTGTCATCTTCAGGACAGTCACAGAACTGCTCAGCATCCACTGCTAAAAGCTGCTAGCAATTTTCCTTTCCTACAAAAAAATATGGTATCACATGTTAGAAGAAATATCCTGCGTTACAGCTTCTCTGAGTGTGCCAAGCATGAACAGTATAACTCTGCAACTCCATAAATTCAGGGTGATGTGAGTATTCATGTGATTATCAGCAGTGTTCCCCAAAAAACCAGACTCCTCCGTTCCTCACTGGGGAGGGCTGGAGCTGTGGCAGAGCCGGCAGCACAAACCTCCCTGCATTTACGCTGCACGGCGATCACAATTTTAATCACAGTGCTCTACCTGTGTGCTATATAATATGTGATTTTGGGATGCTCTGCTAGCCGTGTTTAATTCCCCTGGGTGTCAGCACCTCAAAATTGGGTGCTGATTTTTTTTTCCCCCAGAAATTGGAGTGTCGCTATATCGAATCCTGTCGTTAAACAATACATGCTGTTTTTGATTCCTGGATAACAAAGAAAACATTTACATATTTTCAAAGCAGCAAGCTAACAACAAAACATCAGACTCCACGTAGGATGAAATTACACGAGACCAACTCTCTGCACAAGCAGGCAGCAGTTGTGCATCTAGTATAATCCAAAAAAAAAAAACCATTTCAGCTGGGATGGGGTGTACCAAAAAGCTCATTTCTCTCCTTCCACCCCAGGTGATGCCCCATGGGTGCGTGCCCAGCTCGGCCGCGCGGGAGAGGATCAGCCGTCCGGCTGGACGCTGCGTCCGGTCTTGGCACAAGCACAAGCACTGGGATGCTCAGTACCACCGCGCTGCGGTTTGATACCCCGTTATTTGCAAAAATAAGGCGTTAAACTATCAATCTGAACAAAATCACTAGGAAAATTGTAGAGGGCTAAAAGAGGCTGGATAATGGGAATTCCCGCTTAAATCTCTCCAGCTCAGCGAGCCTCCTTTCAGCCCCTGGGGAACGCGGTGACTTCCAGCGCGAGCTGCCCAGGCGCACGGGTTTCGGGGCGCCGAGCACGGCCGACCTTTAACAGCGAGTTATTCTCGCTTCGGAAACACCACGGCCCGGTGCGAGGGCCGAAGCTGGAGGCAGCGACGGCTGCCGCCGCTCTCCCAACCGGAGAACAGAAACAAACAGCACCATCTGCCGCCCTCTGCACATTTATCCAAAGCAGCACGTTATCAAACTAAATCGCAGCCGGATCCGCGGCTCTGGGCTGCCTTGCAACCCTCCGCAGTATTGGCAAAAGTCATGAATAAAAGAGAGAAAAAATTTTTTAAAGGGTGCAGTAGTCCGGTACTCCTGGGACTTGCCCTGGCCAGGTAACTGCCGCGCTGTAGTTATGATTAATTATAATTAAACTGGCCTAACGACCGCGGGGCCGTGCTCGAGGGGACGCGGACCAGGCCGCAGGGCCCCCTGGGGCGGCGCCGTCCCGCCCCGCCGTTACGGGCCTTTAATGGCGGCGGTGGGCGGGCGGCGCCCGGGTCATGGCGGCGGCGGCGGGGCGGGCTGCGGCGGGCGGGGAGGAAGCGGTGGCGGCGGCGGCCCCGCTCCCCCTGCCCGCGGGCTGCGCGGAAGGTGAGTGGGGCCCGGCGCCGCCCCGCGCTCCTCCCCGGCCCCGCGCGGCGGGTACGGGCCGGCGGCGGCGGCGGTGCGGCCCGCGGAGGGGCCGCCGGGGCCTGCAGGGGCGGCGGCGGCGAGGGGGAAGCGGGCCGTAGGGGGCCCCGCGTGGCTGCGGGGGGCACCGGGGAGATGGTGGGGGGCTGCAGGGGGTCCTTGGGGCAGTGATTGGGGTTCAGAGGGGACTTTGGGGCCTTTGGGAGATGGTGAGGGGCTGTAGGAGATGCTTGGGGCAGTTATTGGGGTCCAGGGGGTGCTTGGGGGCTGTGGGGAGAGGGTGAGGGGCTGTAGGGGGTCCTTGGGGCAGTTATTGGGGCTTGGAGGGGACTTTGGGGCCGTGGGGAGATGGTGAGGGGCTGTAGGAGATGCTTGGGGCAGTTATTGGGGTCCAGGGGGTGCTTGGGGGCTGTGGGGAGAGGGTGAGGGGCTGTAGGGGGTCCTTGGGGCAGTTATTGGGGCTTGGAGGGGACTTGGGGGCTATGGGGAGATGGTGAAGGGCTGTAGGGGGGTTTTGGGGCAGAGGCAGTTTTGGAGAGGTCTGGGGGCCATGGGGAGAGGGTGAGAACTTTTAAGTCTGTGGGGGGATGGAGGTTTCTCTGGGGGGAGCACAAGGGAGTGAAGGGAAGATGGCAAGCGGACCCCTGGGAGCTGGGGGGCCCTGCAGGGTCTGTAGGGATGGGGGTAAACAACGGGAAAGGGGCTGGAGGCCTCGAGGCGAGGGAGGGTTCCTGGACACCTCGCCTGGGCTTGCTCCCTGCAAGGCCTCTCGGGCAGCAGGACTTGAGAGAGAGCTTAAATCTCGGTGCAACTCAGGCAGCAAAACCTTTCTTCAGGAAGGGAGAAATTTCAAGCACTGCTGCAAAACCTGACCCTTTCCCCGGGGACTCCCTCCCCTCCCCTCCCCTCCCTCGGACGGGACTCTTGTCAGTAGGTCCCTTGACCTGGGGACATAGCGAACCCATCCTGCAGTTGGTGTAGGCAGAAATATCCCCTCTCAGCCTGCCAAGTGCCGCTCAGTGCGGTGACAGAGACACTCTTCAGTTATTCATTTTCTGCTGGAGCTTGAAGTCTCTTCCTTGTGAGACTGGGTTGTGCCGCTTGTGTCAGCGAGACATTTAAAATCTCACTTGGTCAAATTCTTGCTGCTGAAAAGGGGACTGTTTTATATGCTCTCTGCCTGGTATTCTTACAGTGACGTCTACCAACAGATTCAGATGCCTCCTGTGTCTGTCTTGTGGCAGTTTGCACATACAGGTTGCAGCAGTCATGGTACACGCTCAAATAACTCCCAGGGTGATGGAAGTGGCAGGAATACCGGAGTGCAGTTCCCTCTGTGCAATAAAGTATTTTCTCTTGATGCCTGTGTTGAAAAGCAATAGGAATTTGAAATCAAAAGCAGAAATTTAGGAGCAAAATGCAGTGAGAGACTAGTTTAAATGTATTTTTCATGTGAAAGGAGCAGGTATGTTATCTAAAATAGGTCCAAACTGTTTGATACTGAGCTCTTGAAACGTAGTCTTACATTTAGTTGTTAGGTGCAAAGAGGTCTTCCTGTTGTCCGAAAAGGAAACACCATACTTCTGGAATATTAAGATGTCAGGGTACTTTTATGCACCAGTCCAGTGATACAGAGTATTAAAGTTGTGACTGAGAAGTGACAGGAACTTTGCCATGTCTTCTCCTTCCCAGATAATCTCTCCTGTGGGACATCATCCTGTGAAAATCTAGCAAATGGCCTCCCCAACAGTGGCTTACTTCCCAGAAACCATTCATAATGGGTATAAAACTCTTCCATGCCGAAGGGATCCTGCTTAAATCTAGCAAATGGCACAAAAAAGTGGCGTACTTCCAGGAACACCAAACCATTCATAATGGATATAAAATATTTACATGTTGAAGGGCTTCAGTTAATGTTTTAAAAGCATTGACTATTCAGTTGTATAATGAAAATAAAGTTTAGAAAAAGCTAGCCACATACTTTGTTATATAAACATGGTCTTGTTGTTAAATATGTGACACATCTATTGACAGCAGATTTCCCCATTGTCAGTTAAATTTAGTAGTGCTCTGTTGAACAGAAATAACTGGAGGAATCAGGCACTCTTAACTGTTTAAAAAGCTGACAGCCATGTTAAGCAGTCAGCTTTTGGAGGAAAAAGCAACATGAGTATGTACAGTCTTCGAGGGAGTACACTTGGGGAAAGGTATGAATGCAATCTTGTTATGTTTAGGTTTAAACTCTGTTTTTCATGCATACTTCATGAACTGAGTTGTCACGTTCCTAAAATTCAAAATGTGCTTTAGTGCCATAACACCAAAGCCTTTGATGTAAAAATGCTTTGCTTCTCCTCCCCACCCAGGAGTTTCAAGGAATTTTTAAGAAATATTGCCCTCAAAACCCTTAAATTTTCAATGTAGCTCATACCCTTATGTTTAGCGTATAACTGATAGAGGTTCTGTTCTGAGCCAAACATAGCAAGGGCTGCTATTTATGTTTTTCAGTTAATACCTGTGCCAAACAGTGTTATGGAACTGGATATTGTAATTTTTGATTTGATAGTTTATTGGGGGATGGAGGGCATCCTTTTCTTAAATAAGAAGTAAGCAATGACTTTTGTTTTTGGAAACCTTCTGGGCAAGCATTACTTCTAGTTTCCACCCCAACTTGTTGTTTTTAGCCTAAAGGGTTCTTTTTTTATTACTCAGTAGCAAAAGATAAAAACACTTTATACCTCTAAAGAACATAGTTAATCTGCTTCCTTTTCAAAGATTCAGTGTATAGCTTGCTCATGCTATAAATTATTTATTTCTCCTTCTTCCTTTTTTTATTTTGCACATCTCCATCTTCCACTTACAGGGGTAGGGGGAAGCCAGGTAACAGTTCATGTTTTATGTTTCTCACCCAGCTTTCTGCAAGCCAGTCTTCAATAGCACTGAAAGCAGGCTGAGAAATAATATTGCACAAACTACTGCAATATAGTCTTACAGGAGCACTTATGTGTAAGAAGACGTAGGGCATAAAAATAGGTTGTCTTAACCTACCTCAGAGTTTACAAAAGCAGGAGGTGGGAGGTGTATTTCTTATGTGTTTCTAAGACTCAAGAAATGAAAAGGAGAATGGGTCTGTTACCTTAAGGAAACAAGGGAATGCTTGGCAAGGGAAGTAACTCTTACCGTGCAATGTTTAAGAAGTCTAATGCACTAGATTCCCTTTTTAAAAGGAACTAGTCACCCCACATACACGTTAACCAGCCTTCTGTTGCATCCTTTGACTTTGTGTTTCAAGATGTAAAAGACAGCTGGATCAAACCATGCCCAGGGAAATTCAAAAAATTCAAAGCAAGATCTGAAGTCCTGTGCAGTTTATTGCATCAAAAGTGAGCTGACACTTTTTAATATCTTCGTGTTGCTAAAAGCAGAATAACTGATTTCAGTCTGCTTCAGCTGTGAAATACTGGTCAAGCTCTCAATGGGTGTGATAGGCTGCAGGGAGCAGAGGCCAGTGTGATACTCAGCAGAGGCACAGTGGTGGAAAAAAGAGGACTTGGAATAAACGGGGAAAAAAAGAGAATCAAGGAACTATATTGTGAAAAGTGGGCATCTTCATTTTTGGAGTAATGACTGATGTGTTGTATTTCCATCTTGATGCTTTAAAACACTTTCTATTTCCAGTCTGAGTCTTTCTAAGGGAGCAGGCAAAGCATTTTGTTACTGTTCACCCTGGGCGTGAGAAGGGTGAGCTTTGCAATTCAGATGAAATGCAAGTTTTTTCCCTTGTGTGTCAAAGCAGATCAAAGATCCATCTGGCCATAAAAGGCTTTTAGCCGAGTTTTGATTTAGTTTGTGCAGTTGAGAATGGTTGGGCAGCCCTGGGTTTGACTCCTGCTTTGGCAGTGTAGGTCTGCGCTCCAAAGGCCTCGTTGTACTGATGTACAGACTTAGGCACGTGTCTTGCACAAGTCTGCGATAATTTGTAGGATTCAAAGATGCATGTGAGTGTTTATAGGTTAACTTGGTTGCTATTACAAATGTCAGTGCATAAAAACAGAACTTGTGCAGTTGTTTTTTTGGGTTATTAGAAATATCTGCCATACCTTATTCTTTTTTTGAGTGCAAGTCTGCATTTTTAATGCTGATTTCAACAGAAGCAGGCAGGCTGATATTAAAACATTGTGGAAGACCATCACAATCTTACAGTTTTGATCATGCAACTAGTTTACCAGAACATGCAATACTGGCAATTCAGCTTAACAACGTTTATTTTCAAGCAGCAGAACCCACTTTGGTAATTCCATTCTTTAACAATCACCTGATCATTAAAAAAAAAAGAAAAAAAGAAAGATAAAATCATTCAAAAGGATATTCAAGATCTAAAATCACTTAAAGTTGAAATCTAGTACTACATTATCATTCCCTTGGAAAAATGTCTTTCATCTAATAGCAGGTACCAATTTTGATCTGGTTCAGCCTCCCATTCTCGCACAGGAGTCCTGTGCTGTCATACCAGACTTGAGTTTATTTGATACAGGTTTTCAAGTTCATTATCTTTGTCCAGCCTTTCTAAGATGGATATCTGTTCCCGTTTATTTATAAGATTGCTTTCTGCCTCCCCCTGCGCAGTGACTGGGGTACGTGTTTGCCTGTTGTACCATAACCAAAAATGCCAGGATTGCAGCGATGTTGTTTGCCTGCAGTGTCGGACAGGCGATACTCTTGTGTATTCAAGCTTTTGCTTGTCTTTCCCCCTGTTATTTAGCAGGGGTACGACCACATAATTACAAGCAGTAGAGTTTGCACATGGTATAAAGTTACTGCCTGTCAGCTGAGATGAGATTACTGACTGCGTGCGGGCTCTAGCCTTCCGTGGTTGCAGGGTAAAGCATGTTAGTGCAGTGCATGCGATTTAAATTAATCTGTTTTACTTTGCAGTCGGGACAGGCTTCAGCATGCATGCAGTCAGTTACCGTGTCTGAGGCTGACCGGTGGTAACTTTGGGAGACGCGCTAACCCCATTACTTGTGCAGGTATGGAGCGCGGATATGCCTTGGAGATAGCCATGGGAGAGGGCTCGGACAGCAAGAAAATATGTGGGGCAGTACTTGCTCTTGAGGACTTGTAGTTATCGAACTTAATTCATGCATATCCATCTATTTCTCATTAAAATGCTATGTTTGCTGCTGGCATTTGAGGGCAGAATTTGGCTATGTCATTACGTGGGATTAGCACCTTGAACCTGAAACTTTACATCTTCATCTTAATGGATTTGTCTACCCTATACCTTTTCTTTACTACATTATTCTGCTTTCTGTCTTCTCTACCCTTGAGAATTAGGAAAGAAAAATTAATAATAGACAAAGGCTGGATGCACCTCCTCTTTCTTCTTAATGGAGTGGTAAAAAATCCTGGGCTAAACAGGCTATCTTTTAAATAACCTGCTTTCTGATATTTTAATTAATGTCAGTATTTTTCCTGCCACCTTCTCCTACCACCTGCTTAGAGGGAGGTCTTTTTTTCCCTGCCTTCCCTGTGTGGCATGTTGCAAAGACTCCTCTAAAATTAACACAGAAAAAAAAATAAGTTTGAAGTGGAAAAACATCCTAGAACTTCACTCCTGTATCAAAATATCAAAGTGCAATAATGTTAAAATGCCTCTGAGCCTTCTCGCAGCAGTGTTTTAATGGCTTTGTTGATTTGCTGTGTCAGTGAAGAAGATTTAAAGCAATAAAACAGAAAAATGCTCAGTGTGCTTCTCAGATGGTAACTGAGAATCAAAAATCAGTAAATAAATCATTGGCTTTCAATTCAGACACTAACTGGGTTTTGTTGTTGCTTTTTTGTTTTTAAAGACAACTTGTTTGGCTTCAGATTTCCGATATGCACCTCTGTGATTTTGATTTCTTAACTAAAATTGCTTTCATTTTCATATTCAGGGGATATTTGTTGTTCTCCATTTTCACCCAAGTTGTTCACTGTTATGTAAGGTCACTTTTATAACTTCGCTTGAAGCATTTCGCTTCTGTGCTCTTTCTAAATGTCCTCGAAAGACTCTAGTCAAAAGGTTTAATTTATTTTCAAATGTCTATAACCCGAGTGGCATATAGCAACACGCGTATGTGGTTTCAGTTCTGCACCAGTTACCGAAGATACCCTGCACTCAATCTGCTCAATCAGATTGTAAAGGTAATCTTGACTAAGGCAGTTCACAGAAATGGAGTTAAATGGAATACTAGTGTTTAAAGTAGTCATAACGGAGAAGTTGTTTTTTGTTTTTTGTTTTTTTTAATTCAGAAAGCCTGTTGGAGGAGGAAATGTTGAGAGTGATTTTAATTATGAAAAGGTGGTGGTGTCACGGGAGATTTTGGTTATATTGGTGGCCTGCATAGTATCTGGGGCTATAAACTAGGAGAGAATATATCTTTTTTTTAACTAACTGGTCATTAGAAAAGAAAAAGACAATTTTGGGTTTTTTTTATATGTAATTTCCAATAATTTTGTCTGCTTGCCTGGCTAGCAGCTGCCCACTAGCTGTTTGTTAGTGTCATTAACTGTTGATTCCATCACCCATTACTGGATTTATACAGGATTATACTGATTACTCACATATTGTTGCTTGAGGGAAGTTGGGTATCTCTCTTGGGGTTTTTTTTTTTCATTTGCTTTAAATTAATTTGAAGTCGTTCTTCAGAATGATAACTTGTCATACCATGCACGGCATTGCTGCTTCCACCACAGCTTCCCAAACGGAGGTGGAGATCTGGAGATCCTAGTGGGGATTAGCTTGCCCTTGCACACACAACTTTCTACAGAGATGAAAAGTGCTACAATAAAATGAATGATCTTTTTACGATATCTGTTAATATTTTCTGTGAATATCTTTAAAATAAAGATATTCAGTGCATTCCCTTAAAATGTCTTTATTAAAAGACAAAAGGCAGGCTCTGAATTTTAGCAATATATACAAATAAAAAGTATGCTGGGTTCTTAACATACATTTATGGCCGTGATATTCTTCTGCTTTAGTAACAGATTGTTTTCATTTACTCAAGACATTTTTATAAGTTGCTTTTGCTGGAGATAGGACCAAACAGTTGTTTTTATGAGTGAGGGTAGATGTGCTTGGGAAACTGTTTTCTTGCATCAGTCTTTGTAAAGTGTGAGCAGTTTTCAGTAATTATTAAATTTTTGGTTACCTTGTGGCTTGCCTCACTAATGGGGAACTTAGAGTGAGACTAACTTGCTAAAGCATTAGATTTGGATCAGATTAAATCTGGATCAGAGACTGAATTCAGATTATTAGGTTACATTTTGATCTGCATCTTAGGACATAGGAAAAGACTTGTGAAGTAGCAGAACTCCAAGTGTGCCATAACAGGGCATTGAATTAGAGGGAGTGATTAATCAGCAAATAGAGTGGGGTTTTTTTCTTATGTGGTTATATGTCTTAGAATAAGAGTAGAACACGTCATATCCTTCTCCATTGCTTGCTTCTCCATTCTTTGCAGACATCCAAAAAGATACTTATTTTTTTCCTCTAGAACTATATCATTTTCCATAACTAGCTACAAATTAAGACTACACTGATCTTGTGCCTTCCCTTTTAGGTTTACATTCACCATCTGGAATGTGAAGATGGTAGCTCCCCCCAGGTGGGGTTGATGGTTGCAAAGGCGGCTGCCTCAGCTGCGGGTGCTCAGGGCTGGCCGTAGGGGTCTGTCTAGAGCCAGAGCTCACCAAGCTGAAGGTTTCAGTATAAACTGCTCCCTGCTGAGCTGAGCTGGCGTTTATTAATTTGAGCAGGACCTGGTGGGAGTTGTAGTCTTTTTAGGCCACACCACCCTTAGCAAGAGGAATGGTTACGGTCTCCCATGCAAAGATGGAGCAACCGTTGCAGTAAGAAGTTACACAGAAGGCATGTTTTGCTAGCAGTAGCACGCTGAACGCTTCTCGGAACCTAATTTGTAATTTTTAATATCCAGCTTAGATGGGAAGGAGGTACTCAGTCCACCTGTGACCTTTTCTACTTATGTTGTACTTAAAGAGCAAGATGCTGGCAGATGGATGAACATCTGGAATCACTTACAAAACATTTATTTGGTAACACTTGTTTTCTAAGAAAACCAAGGAACTTAAGCCAAGATTATTCAGAACCTAACTAAAAATAGTAATTTCAAGTTAATCATCTTATGCTAATTCTGTTGCTTAGGATAATGCTTGAAAGCCCCATCCAAGTGAGGAACTCCACACAGTTACTCGTGCTCCTGAGAATTAGTTTCAACTCATCCCTTTGCAGTAGGTAACTAATTTCTCCCGCAGCACTGTTGCAGGATAAGGGGTGCAGAGAAATGAAAGCCAGGATCTTCACACTTAAATATCTAAATACAGTATGAACGTAGCCGCAGTTAAACTTGTTTGCATTTGAGAATGTAGGTTTAGAGATGTTGACCAAAGTTTAACACGTCCGTAGCAGAGCTGAGAATAGAACCATGGTCTCCACTTTCCACACTAAACACTTTTTAAAATCATTTTTGGATGCAACTGAATGACATTTCAATTACCAGTTAAGTCCTCTTTTCCATAGCTATCTGCAGACTTGGTGTTCAGTTGCTTAGTTTTATCCTTTGGTCTTGAACAAACTGTATTGCAGTCATACACTGATTTGACACAGTCATCCATAAAGATCAATATTTGTACATGTTTATAAATTCACATTATTAACACAGTGATTTGGATGGCTAGGGAGTTAGTCGTGGGATACCAAGCAGTCTTTGCATTCATTTGAAATGTGGCCAGAACTGATGTGTCCTTTTCACATGAGACATGCATGAAATGGGGTATTTAACGTGCAGATTGTTCTCAAGTTAGCACCAGAAATGAAATGGCTCGTTTTGGTAGTATCAGTAAAGAGGACAAGGACTGAACGGGCAGGGAGACCAAGAGCCTTGTTTACAGCGAGGTTGCATGTTATTGCAAAGTCAGCGATGGTTTATTCATCCTATGGACTGTTTAAGAAGGCAGTTTTGCAGTGCATCTCTGGCACTGGGAACACTTGAAAGCCTTTAAAATGTCACTATATGTAGAGAATTTTGTCCAAAGTGATGTCTCCCATTCTGTCTAACTCAGTTCTGACATGTACCTACCCAAGCCCAGTTTCCTCTGAAAAGATGTATTTCTCACGAGCTTATGGAGGATAATGGGGCAATGCAAATGGTACAGGCGAGGTAGATAGCGTGTGTGAGAGCTGATAACTTCAAATGTTTGCTTGAAATAAGACATGTGTAATTGCACACAGTTAATACGTGCAACCTTGTGTTTCTGTAATTGTCACCTGCCATCCTGGCTCCTTTCCTTGTGTGTGCATCCTTTTATGTCCAGTGCCTTTTTAGGTTGGAACAGAAACTCTGATTTTTAATGCTTGTATTATGCTCACCAGAAATGGGCTCTAATCCTTATTGGTGCCTCTAGGCACTTGGAAATCAAGTATTGTACTGTTATTTTCAGCCTCGTGTGGTCATGTATCTTCATGTAAACGGGGCACCATAAAGATTATTGAAGCCCCAAATCTCACAGCGTGTCTGTGGCAGTATGAGGCACCATAGATGTCGTAATACAGCTGGGGAAACTGAGGCAAGGACAGACCATGAGACTGCCTAAGAGTCACGTGAGAAAATACTACCATTAGGTCATTAGTAAGTAGGAGTTGTTATGCAAATTGAAATACCCTGACTGTTGCCCATGGTAGTGGTATTTCATAGACTTGTGCCTACTTGCACTGCAATTTGCCTTTTTTTTTTTTTTTTTTTTCCTTTTAAAGAGACAGGATTGCTTCATTTATTTTTTGCTGGGTAGCCAAGTGTTTGCAGTTTGGTGTGCTGGAAGTTACACCAATGGGCTCCTCTTTAAGTGGCTTTTTCTGCTACAGACACTGAAAATTCATGCATTTCAGGTGCAAGGCAGGCTTTTGGCTAACGCCCAGAACCAGCTCACTGGATTTTCTTGTGTGGATCTGCTGAAGTTGTTTATTGTGCCCGTATTTCCCTTCTCTGCTTGAAAGGGTTAGGCTACGTGTATCAGGAATTGTTGGCTTGTCAAAGCCATTTTACATTCCTTGTTCCAGGCTTCCACTTTACTGAGCCACAAGCAGCATCTCTTTCCTGGGGTGGTGCTGGCTTGGTTAAAGCATACGTCATACAGCTTGTACTTAAGTTCATGCTCCTTTTTTAAGAGGCTGTGTGGAAGTGCACAGATGGAAGTTACATGCCCAGTGCGAGAGTGGAGGCCTGTCTAGACACTTATCAGATCGTTTCCTAGCTCTTGCACTTCTGACCTCGTCCTTCCTTAATCACCTGTGATCTGATCGTCCCACAGCTTAGCACCGTTCTTCTTCTCAACCCTGGCGTTACAGGACATACTACACAGTATTTCATTCTTCTCTTTCGTGCTCCCTTGGACTTTATGTGCCTTTGGCAGGTGGCCAAGAGAGTAATCTTTAGAAATGATGGTAAAGGTTGATTGCCTCTGTGGATGTCTAGGTGCCTCTTGGCACCTAGAGGCAGGAGACTGAGGGGCGCAATGCCTTCCTGCCCCGCGATCTCTCCAGGGAACAGCGAAACACTTCCGAGGGTCTCCTTTGGAGACCACTCCACATCTGGTTTCAAGGATGGAGGCCAGCTTCATACATTGGATAAACTTAGAGGGATTAGGCTAAATTAAGGCAACATGATACTTTCTCCTGTATTTTTTCTTTGGACCTTGGTTTCATTTGAAGAACATTGTCTAGTTAAACTGCCTGGTTAAAGCTGTGGCTTCCTTTATATTTTATTTAAACTGGTTTAGTTTTGTCTTATTTTTAAGAGCAGGGCATGCCAAAAAGTGAATTTTTCCATATTTAGCTAACTGTGTGACATAGTTCAGTTAAAATCCTTCTTTTCAGGGCAGAATGTCAGAAATACTTGACTATTTGAAGTGGACTGTGAATCCTATGAAGAGTCTTTGTTGTCTTGGTTATTAAAGTCCAGGTACACTTATAATAATACTTTATAAGTCCATAAGAGTGATATTTCTTTAACTAGGAAGATTTAGTTGGCTTTACAGCATTCCTTTGAAGCCACAACCAGGCACAGTGTGATCCAGTAGATGAACCTCATCCCGTTCTCTCATCTCGCGGTGCGTGTGGATATTCACCGGTGGTTAATATCTTGTATAAGCAGAGACGTGCAAATATATTGTGTGCTAACTACTGATGGTTTTTCCCTTTGCTTTTCGCATTTAGATGGCATGTTAGATGAGGCAACAAGGAAAGACCTTTTTACCGACACTTTCTGTAAAGTTTGCGGGGCAGTGCTGCAGTTTGAGTCCCAAAGGATGTCACATTATGAGGTAGGCAGCAAGGGAGGGTCTCTCCGAGCAAGCACTGGGGCTTTTTTGTTCGTTTTGGGTTTTTACATTGTGTTATAAAAGACCATTTACAGCTTTTAATAGTGAATTTCTCGAAGCTTGTCCTAGGCTTAGACGTTACCCAGAACTGAATGTTGTGAAAGTTGTGGGTTAGGTGGTGAAGGGTCGTCACCTGTGTATTGCAGCATGATTATAGAAGAAACCAAACTCCTGCAAGCCGTGATGTGGTTGCAGCAGATCTGCACCATGTTACCCAGGTTGTATGGATGGCGTGGGCGATGCTCGATGCAGCAGACAGGCCATGCTTTCTGACTCTGCACCAAGGGATGCACACGCTGCTCTCTGCGCATCTGTGTCTGCACGAGGCAGGTTGTATGAATCATGCCGAAGGCATTTCTTAGAGCAAATGTGTGCCTTGGAATATTGCCAGAGATGTGGGAAAGCATGCTTTATTTTGAAGCTTGGTCTTGAGTGTGTGCAGATTTGCAGGCACAGATATTTCTCTCTCTTCTGGTAAAAATTAAAATTTAAAATGTCAGTTGCTCTTGGGGATCTTTCTTACCATTCAGAGTATTAATTAGAACTTGGGTCTTGCAAGGTAGAGTGTTTCCTTTCTTCCATTTAACTTAGGCAGGAGTTACGCTCTCAGCACTTCACAGAGTTCATACCCTCAGCTTGAATTTCTGTTTCTTGGATCTGAATCTAGTTGATGGTAATAGGTGCTGTTGTAAAGTTACCTGATTTCACCATTACAGAAATAATTGATATGGAAATAACTGACTGTTTCTCCTCAGTCATGTTTGCGTTGGCTAGCCAGGTGTGATATAGGACCTTGTTCTCTTTGATAGTATTGCTATACTACCCTGGAGTGCACCTCAGAATCATTAAAAGACACTTGGAAAGCATCAGATCAGGGAAGACAAGTTACTTGTTTTGCTTGGAAGGATACCAGCGTATACTGTGGCATGTGGATAAGTAGAAGTGCAGGAGTCTGAAGGTTATGGGTTGGGGGAGCATCTAAGAATTAAGAATTAACTGCAACTAAAGGAAGTGTACGTAACACCTAATTTTAGGTACGTGGACTCTGGTATCCTCAGTAGAGAGGTGTTGAAATCACCTCAGCTGGAAAAGCTGGAGTCATTCAAAGCTGGAAATACTCTAACTCACCTAGAAGGGAAAGCAGTTTCTCTCCATTCACTGTAGAGGCAGACTAGGCTTCCTATTCAGTTGTGCTGCCTGTCAGTCCTCTGTGCCACGATATGGGATGGCCTTGATGTCAAGCACCAAGGTTTTGTGGTAAGGACGCTCAGCAGACTTGCTCTGTGGCTTGGGTGCAGTCGTCTCAACCACTGTTTAGGGGGACATGTCTGAATTTGTTGGTTCCCCGAAGAGATGAGTGTAGATGACTCTGAGGGCTGCCTGAGGCAAAATGTTAAGAGTAATGCTAAGTATTATATAATTGACTAAAAAGGATTGTTACAGCAGCTGGTCTTTATCTGCTGGTGGCTCTGCTTTATACAAATACAATCAGCAAGTGCTGAAAGCAGTTTTTGACAGACGAAATCCCAGTCGTTGGATGTACCAGTGCCTGGCTCCTTGTTAATGAAAGTGGGATAACTCTAGTCTCTTTCCAGGGCAAGAAACATGCTCAGAAAGTTCGGCTTTACGTCCAAATGCACGGTGAGAAGGAACAGAGGCAGGAGCTTGGAAAACAGAAGACAGTGAATTGTATCAATTTTCAGGTGACTCTTCCCCTTCAGGTCACTCACTAAAATGCTTCCTTGTACTTCAGCGAATGCCTGTAACTGAGCTTGCCTTTGCCTGGTTTCAGATGGATAGAAGTGGAGTAGTGGACAAAAACAAGTACTGCAATCTCTGCAACATGATTTTTACTTCCCCAATTGTTGCTTTGTCTCATTACTTGGGAAAAATCCATGCTAAAAAGCTGAAGCAATTCTCAGGAGACCAAGCCCAGATATCAGCTCAGCGAATGCAGCCTGTCTCCGGTGAGAACTAAATGATTAGGTCCTACAAGTGCATGTGTTTGCCTGTCACTCTTTGAAACAAATAGGGTGAAGTATCTTCCTACACCTGCTATGTCTCTATGCTTTCCTGTTCTGCTAAAGTTGTGGAGCTGCCATGTGAGAACTCGTTAGATGGATAAACAAAGACATTGCTCTGTGTAGTTCTGCAACAAAGGAGCCTTGCTTTCCAATTCCTCATTTTTCATTGACCGAAACTAAAAGCAAATATCTCAAATTTTTTATTAATGAACAGTGTCTGTTGTTGTTCTGAGAATTTCCTTGCAACCCAAAGCAGATGTTGATCTGTTTGATAAACTAATATGTTAAATTAAAAAACAATCAGTCCATGAGCAACCCTTAACTGGAATTAGTCACGTACAAGATGCTGAACAAGATGGAGCATAGCGTAGGTGCTCTGAATCACTTTATACAAGGTGAATCCCTCCTCTTGGACTGTATAAGGACCTTAAAGTGACCAGTCATCAAAAACAGCTGATTAATACTGTTGTCTAATGGTGGGGTTTCTGAATACTCCAGAGTTGTGTCCCTTATCAGTCTACACTCTCACATCCTTGCAAGAACCAAGAGATTTTATAGTCTCTTGCAAGTTGTTCTGCTTTCCAGCCCTGTAGTTCTGCAGTCACCTATTTTGTTCCATGGAATTGTTCTAGCCTTTACTTTGTTGTGCTATCAGCAGGTTTATCTTCTACTTCCACGTCTCCAACTTTACAGAAGCCCTCAGCTGAGAAGCCCTTGAGGACTTCAAAAGCTGAAGAGTCTTCATCATCCTCCAACACAAGTTTAGAGTTAAATTATCCAGACAAGTACTGCAAGCTCTGCTGTGCTCCCTTCAATAATCCACTGATGGCCCGTCAGCACTATGTTGGTAAGAAACACAGAAGAAATGAAGCACGTAAAAAGATGATGGAGGAGCTGGGAGACAAAGCTGTCCCTGCAGAATCCAACACAAATGGTAAGCAGGACATGAAGAAGTATTACAGAGACTTTTGAGTGTTACTTGAGTGCTCCTGTGCTATAGAACATATTTATTTCTTTTTTTCTGTTTGTTCTGTGCACTGCCAAACTTATCTGTCTCTGACAGCTTTAGGTTGGAAAATACTTCCTATGGACTTGGAGACCCAAATCCAGTCCTCACTGAGCTCTGCAGTCAAATTCAAAGGATCATAAAAAATAGCCTGGTCTCCCAACCCAAGGGTTGACCAACTGTATCTGTATATATGTATCTGTGAAGTTTGTGTAAGGTTGTGGTGGAAACTCCACTGCTTCCACAGGCAACATATCCCAGGACTTCTCAATCTTTATCTTCTCGATCTTAAAACCCTCTACTGACATTTAACCTTACTCTCTCTGACCACAGTATGTCTCTTCACTGTGCACAGAGCAAGAAATAGAGACAGGAAATGGATCATTCCTTTCCTTTTCTCTTTTCACATTCTTTAAATAACTGAAAACGGGTATCATGTCCTACCTTAGTCCTTTATTCACCGAACTGATCATCATAATTCGGTCTTCTCACATAAGCAAAATATGTTTTCTAGACTGTCATTGTCCTCTAGTCCCTGAGGACCCCTGAGGACTGTCTCTGGTTAGTCTATATCTTTCTTGAAGCATTGTCCAAAGACTAAACTTTGTTCCTGTAGCAGTGTCACTGCCATCGACTTCAGTGGACCATCATCTGGTCCTGTGTGACAGAGCTGTTAATCCTTTCTTTAACAGGGAGTTGAGAATCCTAGTTGCTAATCAAAAGTCATTAGTGTAAACCACCTCTCCCTAAGTAAATCCTGCTGTAACTTAAACAAAATAATACATTTTGCTGCAAAACAATAGCCTGTTGGAATTCATGCTGCATTTTACTAATGGATGAAGCTCTTGGGTTTGTGTGGGGGGGAAGTTTCACTGGTTTTCATATATTTAGATCTATGGATGGCACAGGTTGTAGGAGGGGGGGGAAATGACACAAGGTTTTCCTCATCTCCTATCTTATATTTGCCTGAGGCTCTGCACGCTGTATTCATAATGTACTGTATTGACAGTTCCCTCAGCATCTTCTGCCCAGGGTTAAACTAACACTGCATGAACATTTGAGCAGCTAATGTTTAAACTGCTCTTACTTGAATTAAATTCAGATTTGACAGGATTGGTGTCTGTGGGTGCTTGCCCTGAGTCAGGTATTTACAATAGCATTTAATTTTTCAGTATAGTTCATTTTCATCAGAAGTTGATAACAGTGTACAAGAATTATTTTGGATCATTTCTGTCATCAGAAATATTGTCTTTGTTAATGTTTGTATTAAGTTGTACATTATAGCAGAGAACTTTATCCGTCTCTAGAAGCTGTTTATGGGGACATTATATTATGACTTTTGCATGGGGAGGGAACATGATGTGCTTTGAGTTTTGCCTTTTTATTTGAAGTCTCTCTAACCTACAGCTCCCTTCTTTTCAGCAGTTGGGGTTGGTCATTACATATGTCCTATATGTAACATCACACTTACATCTATAGAAATGTACCAGTCCCACATGGAAGGACATAAGCACCAGACTAGGTAAGTCTCTTGTCACTGTTCGTCTGTTGTTTGTACTTTCAAGTTTCTGTGAAAGAGCTTGCCTTCTGTTTTAGCCCTGCTGTTTGCTGTTCAGTGACTTTGACTAGTTACTGTGCATTTTTTTATGCTGGCTTTAAGGGACACTGTCCATTTAAACATTATACTTCTAACTGAAATTCAGTCTTGGAGGTCCCACAGTCACATCTTCAATGGCAGTCCACAGGAAAGGTCCTGACACCTACACAATGTTTCCGGCTTATTTTGCTATCCGGGGACAGCAGCATCTGTTCTTGGCAACTTCAGTGCTCAGGCTAGGAGGAAGTGGTCTGTGCTGTAAGGTTCCTGTTGACACAGCAAATAAGGCCTTAATCCAGAAAAGAGCCGAGTTTCATCGTATGTTTGGCATAAGATGATTTATGGGTTAGATGATAGCTCTGTACTTTTCTTTTGGCCCAGAAAAGGGGTTGTAGGTTGTGTTAATTGCAGGATGGATATTGTGGTGATGTATCCATTGATGAGTAAAGATATACTTGTTGGAGACTGCTGTGTAAGCATAGGCCAAGTACCAAGATTGTTTTCATATTGGGTATTTTGATAAGACATATTTTAAGCTAGGGTGCAATATTAATGTAACCACAATAATGTAACTGGCATATTACTGGTACGACTTTAAATGTTTGTTTAGTCAATGAAATTAGAGTCCCAAAAAACACAGAAGTATGGGGAAATGCTACAGGGTTATTTATATTTTAACAAAATGAATGTATAAAGCTAGTGAATTCAGACAGCACAAGATGCATTTAAGGGATGGGTCTGTGGAGCTGCTGTTCTCAGCAAAGATATATTTGTCATCTAACCACCCTATCTTCCAGCCTGAGGAAATGGAGAGTAAAATATAAACTGGTAGGTAGTTTTGCCTTGGGAGCATGCCTGTCATCTTTTCTGGCAATCCAGATTTTTAGCTTCCGTTTTGTTTTGATTCTACTGTGAAGTCACTCAGTTTGCCTGAAATAACTGTAATGCAACTGTTCGATAGAATGAACCTCCCACACCAATGAGTATCTTTGTAACTTGACAGTCAGTATGTTATGTAATTGTTTAATATCTGCAGCTAATAAGAGATTAGTTAATAAGAGAGGATGTTAAATTTTCTTTTCAAAAAATAGTTTTAAAAATGTATGCAGTCATTTTAAAAGCATGTTTTACTCTGTGTCCCACATCACAAAAAACTCCTTTGGTCTTCATGAAATTACTCCAGATTTTCAGTTTCACAAAGGGCAGAATCTGTCCCCTGTAACTTCAGCTGACTTCACAATTATGATCGTATATAGCAGGGTACATGTGGCTATACAGAGCAACACACTTGAAATATGTTCTTTTCCTAACTGTGGAAATATAAATTGTGTATTATCATATATGTCTTTCTACCTTCCTGACTTTTTTAAAATCACCAGGCCATAAGCAAATAGGTAGTATTGATAGCTAAGCCTTTCTATCCATTTCTTGCAGAGAAACAATGGTCGTCAGTCTCCTGAAGAATCCAAAGAAAACTTATGACTCCTTTCAAGATGAACTAGCAGATTACATTAAAGTGCAGAAAGCTAGAGGTCTGGAGTCTAAAGCGCTTTTTAGAAAGACAGAAGCGTTTCAAGATAAAGATGTTGAAGGAAGAAGTGACCCTGGTGAGGTTTTACCTTCAGACTTTACATATGAACAAGCCCAGTGTTCCAGCCTCTGCTCAGAAACACACTCACCTACAAATACGGAGGAAAAGTCATCAGCTTGTGAGAATACACCAGAAAAGACACCTGATTGTCACTATAATGTGGGATATTGTACAGAAAAGCAAGCATCTGAGGTGACCACCATCAGAGATGACGGCTTTGGCCTATCAGTTGCCAAATCTAACGACGGCCCAGAACTTGTGTCTGCTGAAACTGCTATCAGCTCCTACAGAAAAGAACAGAAACTTCTGGAAAAACATGCTGAGGAGGAAAAATATATCAATGAAGAACTGAAGTATGAGAAAAAAGGCACAAAGCAGAAAAGAAAGGAAAATAGCGAAGATGAAGATTCTGGAAAGGAAAGTGAGAAGCAAAAGCGAGTAAAAGTGGACATAGACTTGATAAATGAGAAGAAATCAAAATCTTACAAAGACAAAAGGCTTAAAGAAAAGCACAAAAAAGATAAAAAGAAGCCACAGCCAGATAGCAGAACAGAAGAGGAGCTGCTTTGGGATGAATCTATCCTGGGATACTGATACAGGTTTTGGTCAGCTTTACGAAGCTGATTCTGTTTCTAGACTCTCTTAACCATTGTGTACTGTATGATGACTTTTTTTTTTTTTTAAACAAACTTTTTGTTCCAATCTGGAAGCAAGAAAAATCCTGTCTTCTGAGACTTTGGGGTAGTAGGTATGCATCCATTTTTAATTACCTTACACATACAGCAGTCATTGCAGTGATGTAAGTTTGACAGTCTGTAATCTCTTCTGGAATATGCTCCAAAAATGAGTCAGTAGCCTACAGAATTCTCTTGGAATTTCACCAAATGTACAGCTTCTTTCTAATATTAATGGTGCCTACTATGGAGGTTTCTATCATTCTTCTAGGAAAGTACATAAATTTGTAAGATAAGTGCACTACAGTGTTCCCAGCTATTTCTGTAACTGTTTCACTGACAGGTTTTAAAGGAGAATGTCAAAGGCTTTTGATTCCAGATCTTATTTGCAATTGTTATTCTTTTTCACCCAGTTCTGAGAGTGGAAAAATGAGTCTCTATTAAACATGTAACTGGTTGTCAGATATCCATTGTCTAGTACATTTTTCTTATTGCAGTCCAAATTCTTAGTTTAATTTAGGCAACACAGAAAAGGCGCAGTATGCAAGATGAATTGCTTAAAATGAGGCTGTTTTCTGCTTCATTCAGTCATAGCAATTTACAAGAAGTCTCAAACCAGGAATGTTAGTGATGCTTGATTTGTAATCCAAACAATACGCTGAAAAAAATCAAACAGCTTTGTGTTTCCGTTTTACATACAATGTCACCAGACCTCCATTCACAATACGGATCATATTGTTGTAGCGTTAGAACTGATGTCCTACATATGTGAGATTAATCGAGAAACTTAGATGATGGGGTTAAAGCTTTTGTGTTGTTCCCAGGACTCTCAGATGAGACCTTCAGTGAGCCATGAAGGCTAGAAGTTCTTCAGCCTTTACAGACCCGGGGGTAGGCAGGCTGGTCGAGAGGAAGAGGAGAGTTGTAATGTGTCTGCTTGCACTGTGCAGAGCTGGGGTTGTGTAGAGGATTTGAGGGTTGTGTGACGTCTTATGGAAAGCTGCTGGATTGAGTAAATCACTTTAGCTCTGAGAAGTGATCATTTAAAAGCAATGTATTCAGGTTGCAAGAAAGCTTTTTCTTAGCATTGATGTAGGATCTGAAAGCCATCATATTGTCAAGCCACACTACTCAGACTACACTTTCCACTGGGTAGTCTGCGTCTGTAGAGCCCACTGTGCTGAGCTGCTGCTTTAAGTAAATTTGTCCAACTAAAATTTTCTGTTGTGTGGTGGGATGGAGTAGAGTCCATGGCCCTCAGCTTTGAATTCTTTCTGATCTGTTCTAGTTTTGCAGGAATAATGAGTAGGTTGATAAGCCCTGAAAATAATGTAGGCTGCTTTTCTAAGGATTTGCGTTGTGTGGTTGATCGCAACCTTGGTCTTAGTTTTTATTTCTCCCTGCTACTGAAGTTATGAGTCTGTGTAGTGGGCAGCTGAGCAGTCAAGTAACCTAGTTCATCCTCTAGCAGACTAGGTTTGTTAGATACATACACAACTAAGCAAAGTTAAGCAGGAACACATAGGCTCCAATAACAATTCATTGGTCGGACGTTCTGAGAGTCTCGGGAACCTGGAGTCAGAGGTCCATGGGAATTCAGCTCTAAGTTCAAAGTGTTCACAGGGTCTTTGTGCTGGTCATCTTTTTTAATCTTCCCTGGTCTTTGAGGCTGATAATGCCTCTGCTTTCTTCAGTGGATCCTTTTCCCCACTCAGGAATTACATGCCTTCCCATATCTTACCAAGGACAGGTTCCTTGGCTTTTCCTTATCCTCTGCTCTTCTGTTGAGGGAGTCTGAAGTCACACATTAATAACTGCTTTTCTCATCGTTTGTTGGGGAAGAGAGCAGGTTCAGTCGTAAGTCACTTATGTTAACTTTTTCTCATGCCAGCTGCAGGCTGCTTGGCCATTTTCAAGCACTCTTTCCTACATATACTCTTTGCTGTGAGAATAACATATGACTGACACTGCAGCTTGTCTCCTACAGAAGACAAATAGTAGGGACTTCCTTTTCTCCCAGGGCACCAAGTTTAACAAATCTTGGGACATTATAAGATCTCTTTGATATTTCTAACACCCTGTCAAATAGGGCTGTATAAATATGGCCAGCGTCCTTCAGAATTATTAGTAGGGAACCCTTGCTCCATATGGTCATATATTCTTCATTTCTTTAGAAAGTCAGTCTAAGAAAATAATAAGACCTCCAGTAGATAGTAAGGCCATGACGTAGGACTCTGCACGTATACAAGGAACAGACTTGTTGAAGGGAAAGAAGTGTCTTTAATTGCTTTTTCAAATGAGAATTGCACTTTTGGAAGTGAGGAGAAGGCGATTAAACAGCTCTGAAAATATGTTAAAAGCATAAGTTGGCAGAACAGAATTTCTGTTCTTTAATGATCACTCCTAAACCAGTGATCTACCTCCATACACTCCTGCCCCACCCACTGGAAAGTGCTTGCTCAAGCTCTGTAGAATAGCTCTAAATTTTGTTGATGTCAAACATGAAATATGGTAAGATCCCAAAAGGAGTGCTATTGCCACAGTGTAATTAAGCAATGATTAATCTGTGGTGTAAATGCTGCAAATGAGACATAGCAGATTGTCTCATCTGGCATATGTGACATAGAGCTCTAATTTAGATAAGTGATACCTTATTCTCTGAAGTCATAAATAATGATTATTGTTCACATGTTTCCTGATTGCTTTGTTACTAGCTTTTAACATATTTGCCAAGTTATCTACGTGCTAGATGTTTTAAAATACTAGGTACCAAGATTGGCGACTTTATTTACCCTTTACTCTAAGTGTTTGCTTCCCTCTGCTTAGTAGCAAAGGAATCCATGCTGTAATGAAAGCTGATTTTTGCTCATCTGTTCTTCTCATTAAAACCACCAAAGCATTACGATGCTGAGTTGAGTTGCATACAGTCACAGATCTTGCTGTCACATCCAAACAGATAGACTGGGAGATCTTCCTGGAGACCCCTTGGAGGCAGTGGTGTTTTATGCAGGTATGAGGGTTCATCTGTGAAGGACCAACAGCACTAAATTTGATCCATCTCCTCTTTGAGTAAACCTGCATGTTGCTTCATTTCAAAGAAAGAGCTGCTGGATATCACCAGAGGCTGATGTGAGCTACAGCCAGGCATTTGTTCCGAACACAAAACTTCATCACCAAGTTAAATGATGTAAGTGTAGTTGAGCACAAAAAAGGCACAATCTGCTGGTTAAAACAAGGGCCTGAGTGAAGACTTCTGCATTTCAGTTTTAGCTCTGTCCCTGGTTTGCCAGATCAAGTACTTAGGTCTTCTAAGGCCTGTTTTTTCACCTTGTCTCTGGTGGTATAGAGGGGGACTCTGACAGATTTAACCCTGGCTGTTTATGCCACCGCTTATGGAGGCCACTGCCGCTGCCAGTCCTCTTCCCTTCTCCCGGAGATGGGATGGAGCCGGTGCTTGTGTCCCTGCCTCAGCTATTCTCATTCCCAGGCAAATGGATCAGCTTTAACCAGCCACATCTGAAAGTGCCGTAGCTGCTTGTTCAATGAACACAGATGGGAGCCCCAGTGCTCACTTCTGAAAGCAGCTACCGGGTTCAGTGCCCTCTGAAGAGGGGCATGAACATGCTGTGCCTGGAAAACACTGTCCCTTTTTGGGGCTTGTATTCCTTGTGCCATCAGCTTTTTATGACTGGCTGCAGTGTGTGAAAACATTTTTAGTGAGATCCTAGTGCTGGATATGTTTGAAAAAGGCTATAGCTGAAACAAGGCATCTCTTTCTGCATCCTGTAATGCGATGAGAGGTCGGTCTAGCTGTGGAGGGATCTCATTTAAAATCTTCCCATAGAAAGGAGAGCCACTGACGTTGCCTTGCGTGCTGCGAACTCAGGCTGTGGTTTTGGCAAGGCACGCTGGGAAGGCTAACACCTGGCAAGCCAGTTCACCATACCCTTGGCCTATGAAATATATCCTCCTTAAATCTAATCTGCTAACTTGTTGAAGCGTATTTCTGTAAAGATTGAGAGGCATTCATTGAAAGCAGTGTAAATGACCTGAATTCAGTGCCTGTAGCTATCGCAAGTTTACCAGGTTTCTACAGAATTGGATTACACTACAAAACTGTTCTTTGAGCAAGTTAAGAGGACTGTTACTGTTTAATTAAAGTGTGTTTTTCAGAATAGAGCTCTCAGCCAATACTGGCATCCTACAAGATGGAAGCTGACAGTTTAATGACTATGTTTATCAGCTAGAATGCCGAGATTAAAGCACCAGGGTGAGGATCTGAAGATCTGGAGTCTCCTTCCAGCTTTTCCACAGCCTTCTAGTGTGATTTACAACTTGCTGGGAACATGGTGCCAGATGAGCTCTTCCAGCTGCAGTTTTTTTTGCATTAACATGTCACAACTTCTGACTATTCTTAACATCCACTGGTGGGAATTAGCTGAGGGAGGAGGTCACAGCCCTGTCAGATCTGTTGGCATCATTCTACCTGTACCTATTTCCTGTCCTGCCTCTTATATTTATATTCCTAATGTGCGGCTTGTGTTTTCAGGGCGAGGTGGTGAGCAGCTAGGTGCAGTATCTTTATAAGCCAGGCCAGGAAGAGCAATTCTAATTATACCCTTAAAGTGGGTGAAGAATCCAGGTATCAGAAATCTGGGTCCCAAAAGTCAGTGTAGATAAGAAACCATAAACAGGAGCAGTGCCATGAGCCTTTCTGCAGGAAGTCTTTGAAAGCAAGCAACAGTATTTCCCCATCTCCAAATAAGCTTGTGTTCTTTATTTTGAGGGGCTCAATTTACAGCTGAAAGCAATGAAGTGCTATTTGAGCAGTTTTTTCTGGCAGAGCAAAGTGAGGTTTAGACAGTAAGTCCTGTTGAACTTTAAGTAAACAACGTACTTGGATTTCGGAGACAGAAAGAAAACTTCCTACCTAGGCTTGCTACTGTGTTGTGTGCTGGCAATCGCTCTTGTTCAAGGGTGCAAGGCTGGGGCACAGGTATAAATCTAAATTTCCAGAAGAGGCTGATGTGTTGAGTTCCCAAGTTAGGGATATCTGCAGGAGCCTACTTTGCACAATGTACTGAATACCACTTGCATCACAGTCAGGCCTCATTATAGAATTGGTACCCAACAGCACTATTTTGCAAAAATACGGACCTTCAAGTCACAGACCTTTTCTTCTTGCATTGACAGGCTCAGATCCTAGTTGTTTCTCCACTGAAGACATGAAAGCTTGAAATGAAGCCAGAAACTCAAGGGGGGGAAAGATGAAAGTGGTAGCATATTGCATTTTTCTCCAATATTTGTGGGGAAAACTGAAAATCTGTGTGTGTGTGAGAGAGAGAGGGAGGAGATTTAAAAGAAATGTAAAATGAAGCAGGAGTTCTTAGAATTAACAAAATGAAAATGAAAATTAACTAAAATGAAGCAGGAGTTCTTAGAATTAACAATGAAACTGTTCAAAGCAATGTTCTGAATGCTGCTAGTGCTGCTGCACTTCAGTCCTTTTGATATCTGACAAACAGTTCAAGGTTATTTATGTCAAAGCTTAGTACTAGGCATTTCCAAATTATGTGTTTTACAAATTGTAGCTGCATGGACTGGACGCCATTCATCTGTAGTACTGTGCTATATAATATAAGAGAAATATATATTGTATATAATTTCTATAATAAGAAATATTATATTAAATACGATACTTCATGTTCATAGCCAAGCTTCTTCTCTGAGAATGTTTCTCCTGTAACTGCATTATATCATTCCCTATTCTGATGCTATTTCTGAGCCACAGTGATAAAACCTTCCCTTTGCGTACAAGTTAGCAGAAGTGACAATTTTTATTTATCCAGTTTTTAACATCTTTTCACTCCTTCATGCTACTAATATGTCAGTGGTAAAGAACACATTGAAATACCATGGTATTTATACTAGTTCTCCTCACAGGGTTAGTCAAAACTGCAAAGTATGTATCCTTACATTTTTTTGACTTTAATAGACCTATTAGTATTCTTATATGCAAGTTAGATTGTACATAATGCATTTAATTCATTCTCTCAGAAGTAAATCAAATCGTCTTTCAGTAAGCAAGGAGCTAGTGCAAATAGTACAGATCTCCCCAAATTATTAAAAGGGAGGGAAGGGAAAGAGGAAATAAATTGAATGTTTTTCTCTAGTCCAAAGTCATGCTAAAATGCAGTGTTTGGCTGTAGCTCTCCTCCCTGCAGAGAGCCAGTTGTCAGGAAGATCTGTGCCTAGAAGTCCATGCTTCAAGAGCACAGTGGGAAAAGCTGTAGTGGCTTTCTGCATCAGCTTGGCATCTTCCTACCTTGCCTTCAACCTTTCTCAAATCCATCTATTGTGCTTAAAAAAAGTCAGTCAGCCTTGCTAGCTTCATTCCGGTAATGACCCATCTTCTGTCTTGTGCTCCCCCATTGTAGCTACACCACCAGATGACCAGTTCCATCTCTTTGTGGTCAAATGCGTCACCCAGACAAGGTGTTGACCACTGAAACGTGAGACTTTTCAGCATCTTGAAAGATTTGGCTCTTTGCCCAGCTCTTTGAGGCCAAAGGAAGTTTTATTGCTCTAACTTCAGAAGAGTCCAGATCAAGGCACTGTGTAGGATGTGCTCATGTTGGCTGAGAGAAACCAGTGTGAATGGGTTTATCTCAGCTGACACCTAGACTTGCCTTCAGCAGCGATATCTGCACATTCCCTGAAGTTCC
Organism: Dromaius novaehollandiae; assembly: GCF_036370855.1. NCBI lineage: Eukaryota > Metazoa > Chordata > Aves > Casuariiformes > Dromaiidae > Dromaius > Dromaius novaehollandiae. Next base: position 81,844,776 of record NC_088101.1, on the reverse strand, counting down.
TGGGCCAAATAGCTCATGTCAATGGTGTCTGTAATGCAGAGGCCTCAGCACCCCTTAGGAGGGCACCTTTTGCACCCCTATTGCATGTAGCGGTCAAATTTGAGAGTGCCTCAGCCATTCCTCTGCACTTGAGCTCCTTCACTTCTCCACACTAAGCTGTGCACAGTGTGGAAAAGGAAGTCTGGGCAGCAGATGTGAAATCAAGAGCATGATAAGAGAGTTGTGTCCTACAGCCATAAAACCTACTCATTCATGGACTAATCCACTATCATCCTCAAATCTCAGGGGAAGGTTATGCCAGATCCTTAGCTGACTGCCTTATGCTTCGTTTTCTTTTCTCTTCTTTTTTCTAGTTTGGCAAATGGAGAAATCAGACCACATAGGCCAGCCGCACTCACTTGGGAGTGCTTGTGTGCCGACTCCTCTGCTCGTGTGGTGAAGGTGTTATGTCACCTCGCATGAGCAGAGCTCTACACGCGCCTGCCACGCAGCTGTAAACAGCGGGGGCTCGCCGGGCTCAGGGTACGTGCATCTGTGCACAGCCTGCTTTCATGTTTCCGCTCTGCGCTCAAAGCAGAAGTACCAGGCAGCGAGGAGGAGAAAGCTGAGAACGTGCCCATGAGCTGATGTCCACCTCAAGCTCCACTGCGTGGGCTTTTCCACTCTCCAGCACTCATACACGTTTTCTACATCATCTTCTGTTACGACTTTCACATGTGCCTCCACATTTCCCCTAACAACTGCGTTGAGATTATTGATCAGCTTTATGAGCAAGCACAAAGACAGTGAGGATGGACATATAAATGTAACGCTGTGTTCTGGAAATACTTTCTTGTGCATCGGTGGATGTGCTATTGAGGCAAATAAGTCTTTTTTTCCTTTTTTTTTTAATAAAGTTTTGTAGAGTAAGCTGATGCAGAGGCACACCGGCTTCTTTGAAGCATTACTGCAACATTTGCTAACAGAGAGCAAGAATAAAGCAACAGGAACACCCCAGCAAGATGAATTTGTTCTGTTTATGCTTCAGCGTGTGCTCATGTGGCATATGACAAGTACAGGAGACTTTAAAGATGATCAGCAAATGTAAGCCTAGGCCAATGTTGTCCAAGCAGTCTTAAAAATTTTAATAAAAAACACCTATGTCATTTTTAGGCAACTCAAAGTGTTTTGGTTTTGAGAAGGGCTGACTATCTGCAGCTCAATAACACTAAAAGTCAAAGACAGTCCAATGAACTGCCTAAAAAAAGATTTGGGTGCCTTGCATTAGGCATCCAGGTTTGAAATGTCTGATCTTTAATCAATTTAAGGGTGGCTGTGGAAATGCTGCAGTGACTAAACCAACTGATGGTACTTGTGTTTGCTTACTTGCTCAGGGAATCCATGAAGCTTGGCCTCTACCCTCTCTCCGTTGGGAGTGCGTGCTGCATAAGCAACTGCAGTTTGTCTCTCTCCCCCCAAATGACATGTGACTCTTACAGTGAGGTGAGCCTGTGATTTGCTGTTTTCTTCTGTCCCCAGTAATGCCTGATGGCATCTGGGTTTCGGAGAATGTTTCTGTTCATCCTGCATGCACAGCAAAGCCTGTTTGTCTTGCAGAAAGTATGCTACTCACAGTGCAGAATATACTGCCATCCACGCCTGTATGTGTCCTTTGAATGCATTTGCTAGGCTTATGCTAGAATAATTTGCTAGAATTGCATGAAAAAGCTAAACAAAGGGTTATATTAAAGCAATATATAGCCAATGGCAAGGAAATTTGTTGTCCTTCTCTTTTCCCTTTTTCACTATGCTGATATCAGCCATGTCCTTGATCTTAATGGCCTTGTGCTGGACCAGCCTTCGTCTGATTGGGGCATGGAGAGAGTAACATACCTACAACGCGTGTGGCTTCAGCCAAGACGCTCATTCCTGCATTGCTGGTGGCTGTGCATGGACTAGTGCAGCATGATCCGTGGGTATGCAGGGGACAGAGCCCGTCAGGGCAGGTCAGCTGGGAGGACCAGGCCTGTAAGTCGCACAAACAAGTTACCAGGAGGCAAGATGGGGCATGGGTTTACTGGCCAAGTGTGTACTCTTATCCCAGGTCCAGTATGAATAACGTGCCCCAGTCTGAGGGAGATGTGCGTGCCCTGCAGTACGAATATGGAGGAGAGCAGTTTCCATGGAGCATTTGATGTGCTGTTAAATTACACCATCACTCAGCTCGTAGAGCCATGCCCTACAGTTTCGTCCTGTCTCAGGTCAAGTGGCATATCCACATTCACTCGTTGAGCTATCACCAACTTTCCCTGCTTCATGACTGAATAAAGCCTTGTGTTACTTCTGTAGATGCTGTGAAGAAAGGGAAAGGTAGTCAGAAGGTCATGGGGTTGTTTTTTCCCCATTTCTCTTAACCTGCCGTATTCCAGGTAACATCTTGCTGTTCTCCTTTCAGGTCCCTGTGATTCTTGTCCGATACTGAAACTGCTGAGAGCAGCTGGAGGAGCACGGGCATTTTGATTGCCCCATGCTGTAGAAGAAAGCCTAATTGTTAGTTACAGTGTATGAATTAAAACCATGTATGCATTTTTGTTAGTTTTGCTAAACTCGACAGTTGTTGCCAATGATAGATGTCTCTCAAAACAGGAAATTGTTTCCATTGTGTTTGATTTTTCATGAAAATGTGTGAACACATAAGTATTCCTTGTATTTCCCTCTTCAGCATATAACATCAGTCATTTCAACACCCCTAAAAGTGAAACAACTCCCTACTGAGATGGCTCTTAACCAGGCTGATGTTTATCTGATCACTTCCTCAGTCTGCTGCGAGAAAGAAATCAAGCATCTTCCTTCACACTGAGTGCTGGCACGTCACAGAATTCCTCTGGGACTCCACAAAGCAGAAAAAACAGCACAAGCCGGAATCTGTCCCTGTATCCTGCATAAGCTACCCAGCTTTTTTGTTCTCATACCGGCTCTCCTCACTGCTCAGTTACACTGGGTCATGTCTACAGTAAATTTACAGATTGTAAATAGGTGGGAACTGGTATCTGGTTTCTTTATAAATACTGTAAATCATGGGCATGGTCTGGGTAGAGTAAAATACTTAGGAGTAGGAGGAACCAAGGGATGGCTTGTCTAGCTGCTAAGCAGGGCTGATAGGAATAAATGGGTTGTTCTTAACTATAAAGCTATCTTATGGAGGGGTCAAAAGCAGAGAATTGCAGCAGGCAGCCTCTGTGCTGCAGCATGACAAAATCCTCCAGGGTATCAGTCTGACTGTCATTACTCTTGATTTTATGGGATTTCTGTGACGTGTGGTGCCTTACAAAATGCATGGGGCTGCTACCGTCTAAGGGGACCTTCACAGCTTGTGTGATATGAGCAGACGGGTTCTCCTCTCCAGGTCGCAGAGGGACACATGGTTGTGTTGCAGACCGCTACAGTTCAAAAGCACCAGGGAATAAATATAATCATCTTAACCTCTTGCCTCAGAAAAGGAGACGAGGCCTGGCAAGATCTTTTATCAGATCTACTGAAGCCACCACGGATGAGAACTCTGGCCCAGGGTCCCCCCATCAGCCCGTGCCTAAAGTCTATCGCAACCACAGCAGCACAGCTGCTCCCCTGAAAACAGCCCTGCTAGGTTGCTGTGATAAACCAGACACCAAAAGGGGGGGAATTTGGAGTTTCACCAGCTTTCCGAAGCCACGTGCACGCCTGGGCCGGCGCTGCAGAGGGCAGCAGCTGGTCGCAGCTGCAGAGCGTGGTGGTGTGGGTTTCTTCTGCTAGCAGCGTGTGGGCCCTCCGCATTCAGCTGCCCTAGGCAGCAGCAGCGATACTGCAAATGCAATCCACCCCTCTTCCCTCCCTCTCTTATTGGCGGTTATCTTTGTCTGTTTTACCTTTTCCTCTGCCAGGGAGCACCATGCAAAAGCAGGAGCAGCCCTTCCCTTTCAACCCTTGGGGTTTATGTGCTTAGAAACCCCTTTTTTGTGTGGCTGTATCACAGCACAGCTGGGCTGATCGCTGCTGTGCTGCTCTCTTCCAGAGCAAGTTTGCGGCAGAATAGGGAATGTGTCACATGTGTGAATTTTTCTATGTTTTTTTTTCCTTATGGACTCCCAAAACAGAGGGGCAGAGGTTTTGTGTAACAGGGTAATTATTCATTGGGAAATTAATTATAATGAACTTTGTAAGGCATTAGCAAGTAAGAAGGGTGCTTTATTTTTCTTGTCAGCACCGCTTAACCAAAATGACTGGGAGTTTCTGTGGGTTTTTTATATGGGTAAAATACACAGAGAAGCAGAGTGTAAAGGGGGTTAGTGACAGGCCCTCTCCCAGGCAGTCGGAGAGGTACAGGGCAAGTGTTTAACCTCCCATCCTTAGGATGATGATTTTTTTTTCAGGAGTGGGAAAAACAGGGTTTATGTGTTCAGGTTTTCACTGGCTTAGTTATAATGTGTGCTCCTTAAGGAGAAGTGTCTTTAGCAAATCAGTCTATTAAGTTTTTGTTTTTCTTTAAAAAAAGTTTGGTGGGACAATATGTAGTTTCTTTGCACATCTTAGCTCAGTATTTGTGAAGAGTAGGTTTTTAGTTCATTTCTAGATCTACCCCGCAGTTGTCTTTTGGGTTCCAGACCAGTTCTTTAATCTTTTAACTTCAGTCTGGATTGCAAAGGGCTTTTCACCTGCAAAATATATTGTATCCCATATAAGAGCCGGTACTGCCTGTATTACCTGGACCATAGTAACAATACGTGTTGTTACACAAGTGCAGACTGATTTTTTGCAGACAGGACTCTTGCACACACAGACCCCCCCCCAATACACACTCTAAGACAGAGCAGCATCTTGGAGCTGAGATCAGACATATGGGTTGGAAATTAGCTGGTTGGGTTTTTTTGTTTGTTTGTTTGTTTGTTTGTTTTATTACCACTGTTTTAAAATAGTTTGGCACCACCTTCATTTATTTTGAGGCTCCTTCTGGATTCAGGGCCCAGATCTACTCTGCAGTGCCCAAATCCCCAGGCACCGAAATGAAGTCTGGGTGAGGCAGTCTCTCGATGCTGCTCTCCCTTCGAGTGTGTACGGGGGCTGTGTGTGCAAGAGTCCTGGCTAGGAACAGGGGAAGGGGAGGGGGCTGCAGGACGGGAGAGGCAGACTAAAGAAGAGGGAGCAGACATCTTTGTGTTTTAGTGAATAGTCTGCAAACAAAAAAAGCAAGTTATACTGACCTAGAGAAGAAGAAAATATATTTTTCATTCTGCAATTTCTTTTTGCCAGCGTAGCCAAAGTTACAAGCCTGGGCAGTAAGCAGCTGAGCAGTCAACAACTGAATAGACAATTCATCTTTTAACAGACCAATTTTATTGAATACATGCAAACTAGGCAAAGCTAAGCAGGGGTGTCCAGGCTCCAAAAACAAGATCTCACCAATCCGTTGGCCAGACGTCCTGGGAGTCTCGGGAACCTGGAGGTGGTTGCTGCAAAGGTCCATGTGGATTCAGCTCCTTTAAGTCCGGGGTTTTCTTTCCTGGTCATCTTTTATCGTCTTTTGAAGGTTTTGAGGCTGATAACACCTCCACCATCTTCAGTGGCTGCTTTTTCTAGCTCAGGTGTTACACTCCTTTCTATTTCCTTCCAAAGACACTGTCCTGGGCTTTCCTTATCCCCTTTTGCTCTGCTTAAGGAGTCTTAAATCACACAAGAGCAGCATCTTCTTCTGATCATTTGGGGGTGGGATGTTCAATCACAGGTTACTTATGCTAACTGTCACTCATGCCAACTGCAGGCTGCTTGGCCTACACTCCCCTCCTGGATGGCCCTCTTATAACAGAGGTGGCCATCACTCACATCAAGGTCTGGTATGGCATGTGTCCCCACCGCTCAACGCCTAATGGGTTGCAGCCAAGAGCGGAGCGCAAAGTTCTTCTTGGTGGCAAACACAGCGGCCAACCCAGTCTTGCCCTTGACTATGGTAGGAGGCGCTTAGCCAGACCCAGTCCTTTTAGCTGGTTGTCAATGCAGCATCTCACCTGCCTTATCCAGTAACAAGTCGCTACCATGGCAATACACACGCAGATTTGCATTAGCAGTATAACTACGACAGGATGCAACAATGCGTTGAAGATGCCGGTTGCTGTGGGTGACCAGCCAAAGAAAATTTCCCACCAGTGGTGTTCTCCCACCCTCTTAATTCGTTCCATTACCTGCTTTATAACATTGCCATCATGATGCACAGTTATTAGGATCTTCTTAGCTTCTGCCTTAGCATTTTCTAACAGCTGCTGTAAATTTGCATGCTCTAACATTTCTTTTACAAGCGACAAATCCATGCCGATTGGCGTCGGGGTTATACTATGATATAGGGTATAGTTTCTAATTAGCAACTGACTAGTAAACACAGGCGGCTTATACACAAAATCACAGCCTCTAATAATAGCTACATTGCAAGCACACATATTAGAGTCGTTAAACACAGTTTGGTTATAAATTTCATTAATTAGCACGTATTTACACATTGTTCTAAAACACACACATCCTTTCCCTACATAAGCTAATACAGTTTTATTATTACTCTGCGGATTGATCTCAAAGTGGCACACCCCCTCTTTGGTGTCAAAGCAAACATCGCTCGCCTTAAGGGCATCATCTTCGCATATGAATCCCAGCCCCCGTTCTAAAATGCAGGCTTCTAGATCTACCGATTGCCATTTTTTACCAGACACTCTTGCCCACATTCTGTGGTCTAGGGGGTAGACCACAGACTCGTTTGTGTTAATTCCCAGGGCTACGATCGGGTACACCTTTTCGATGGTGGCATCCGCCACGGTCAGTACGTAGGCGATGACCGCATTGAGGACTTGGTCGTGGGTGAAGTTCACAAGTCTCCACCACGCTTGGAGCTGGCGCTCTTTCTCCGTGGCCGCGTCCCACACAATCTTTCGGATCTCGGTGGGGAGGACGCCGTTGTCTCCATCTCTCAGTATACCTGCAACGACACTCTGCACCCACGTCTGGGCCTGGATGCAACTAAGAGCAAGGGATACGTTATTTTGTTCAATTCCCAACGCTTGCAGCAACACCTGGTGATCTTTCTCACTTGTTTGTTCCCAGGTAGGCAACACATCTGACACGAGCCATTGCCCCATTCCTAGGTTGGCTAGTGACGAATTAATGGGATTTATAAGGCCTTGCACTCCAGAAGTTACAGCCTCTAACTTGTTGGCAAGGACTTCAACGTTCATGCTGTTGAGTACTCCAAGCCCAGTTCCTCCTCCTCCCAGGGCCATGGACAGCAGGTCACGCTTAGTCCGGACTTCATGGATGGACCGGCTGTGAAGCCAAGCCAACCATCCTGTATAGAGGGTGGATAGGAAGGGGGTACAGTGTGGCCTGACTGACGAAACATTAACGGTGGACAAGGATAATACCACCTTCTTAAGTGACCGGACAGGCCCAGTTAATAGCTCTTGGATGTGATTTTGCTTCACTACATACGGGCCTATTTTCGAAACAAAGGGGCGCAAGACAGCAATTATGGTAAACTCTTTTTTAAATCCTTCAGGGCCTTCTATTAGCCATTTTCCTCCAAGCTCTGAGGACATTTGTACGTTCAGATTTCCTCGACACCACACCTGAAGATTTATGATTGAGTGTGGACAGTGTCCATAATCTTGATTATACCATGCACCCTCTGCGCTTAATTGAGATTTATTAAATGTTTTGCTCTCGCGGATGCAGTTTACTGATACAATCCATTTGTGGCCATTAGGGGCAGTGATAGTCACAGTGGCACCATTAATTTGCATGGGATCCGTTACACTTTCTTGAGAGTATCTAATTTCTAATTTTACTTGGTTTCCAACTTCAGCATATTGGACTGCGTGCCAGGCCAAAAAATGGCACTTCAAGATCTTAACGGCACTAAATGAGCGTATCGTGGTGCTAATCTTGAATTTAAAGGATAGCCCCACGCTGTTATGGGCCCAGAGGCAGACCACAAAAACTGGTTGGACCAATGTGAAATTGCACCAACAATCCAATTTTTCCACGGCACAGTTTTTTTTCTGACTCTTCTTTGTTTTTACTTCGGTTACAGAGATTTGAGTTACCCGCTCGTGAGTGGACCCGTTAATTACCCTGCATCCTACCTTTATTTCTTGTCCTACCTTTCCCAGCAATTGAGGAAGTCTGTTTGTGCTATCCCAGCTCCATTCATTTTCCAGGTAAACCTCAGACCCATGCATAACCACTGTCAACAGGCTTAGGCCTTTGTTAGAATTTAATCCCATGCTTCCTGTGTATTTTACATGAGCTTGAGACCAGGGCCAGTCCGTGCCAGTTTTTGTGTATCTTCTAACCCTGTGCTGGGCTGTGGCCCGTTTGTCAAAGTGTCTTTCTAAGAGGGAACTACTAACTTTTTCTCTGAAGTTTCTGTAATTTGATTGGGCACATTCCATACTCAGTGCTATACACATACCAGAAATCAAAGCAAATCCTGCAACCACAAATTTGAAAGCATTTTCCCCGTAGTGCAAACAGGGCTGGTGATGCCACGAAGTTCGCCCTTCCCGTCGGTCACAATCTCCTTCCATTTTTCTTTATCTGCAAAACACAAACAAGGCGGGCTCTCCAGCCCCGTTAATTTCCCTTCCATGCTTTTAATTGTGAAGAGTGGAGCCACCTCTCCTGTCTTTTCTTCCCCTTTTTTATTTCTACCTGGTACATAGTGGGGCTGGCCTTGTTAACGATCCTAACGGGCCCCATCCATTGGGGTCCCAGCACTTGGTTCTTCTCCCTAACCCCCCGGTACATTACCAGGTCGCCCGTGTTCCACTCCATGGGCCGCAGCAACGCTCCCAGTTGCTTGTCCATCTTGGGGACGCTGGCGTCGTGCGCCAAGGCCAGCTGGTGGTACGTGGCCGACACCGTCTTCAACGTTTCCTGAATCCACCTGTCTGTCAGCACGCGGGGCTGTAATTCGTCCGGCGGTTCCCCTCTTTGCCACCAGTGTCCCGGCATCTTTGGGTCTCTTGCAGGAGCTAGCTTGGGGGGAGAAATTGCGTGAGAGGCGACGGTGCCTCGCAACGCCAGCAGGACTAACGGGAGTTTCTGATCCCAGTCTTTCCTTTGCTGGTTTACGAGTTTCCTCAGCGCTGTCTTCAGTGTGTGGTTAGGCCCCTCTGCTGATCCAGGCTTCTGGAAATGTCCCGCGATGTGAAGCTTTTGCTTAATCCCTAAAGCCTGGCACACCCCTTTTGTGACCTCTCCGATGAAGCGTTGGCCATGATCTGAATCAATTTCTTTGGGAACTCCCCACCGGGAGAACACGTGCTCTACCAGGATCTTAGCAGTAGCGCTGGCTGTGTTGTTTCGCGCTGGAAATGCGTCTACCCACCTGGTGAAATTGTCAGTGATTACTAGACAATACTTGTTTCCTTGCGCTGTTTGGGGCAAAGGGCCAATAAACTCCATCTGCAGTTTGCTCCATGGTCCAGAAATCCTCTGGTAGCCCAGGAGGCCTTTGGTCGCCTTTGCCTCTGGGTTGCTGGCTGCACAAGTCAGGCAGTTGCTAACGTACCTCTCCACATCATCTCGCATCTCGGGCCACCACCCAGCACCCTGCAGCCTCACCAAGGTTTTGTCCGTTCCCAAATGCCCCTGCTCATGAGCCAGGGCTACTAACTCTGTTCGGACCAGTTCAGGCACCACCCACACTGGGAAGTCCGCACCGTCCCTCCGTGCTAGTATCAGTCCTGAGACATCCTTCCACACTTTGCACCCTTTATACTCCCTGCCCTGCATTAACTCTCGGAGCGCTGGGTCTTGCGCCTGCAAGCCTAGCAAGTCCACGCTCTCTCTGTTTCTGCCTTGAGCTACTGAAATCGGGACGTTCTCCGAGGGCTTGCTGGCCTTCCACATTTGGCCCTCTTTAGCTCCTTGCTTGGCTTTCGCATCAGCCTCCTTATTCCATTTTGCCTCCTCGGTTCCCTTCTTGTGGGCCTTGACCTTGACTATCTGGGCTGGCTGTGCCCGCTGCTCGGCCAGCTTTGCCAGGTACAGCAGCTTCTTGGCGTACGTCACGGGCTTGCCGTCCGCGGACTGCATGTCCCTCTCCCTCCAGAGCGGCAGCCACTCCAGCACCGCCCTCACCACCCAGCCCGAGTCGGAGAATATGGCCAGCGGCTGATCCGCCGGCGTGTTTTCCAAGGCTGCCGTCACCGCCACCAGCTCGGCAGCCTGAATCGAGTGCGGCAGGCACTTTCCCTTGACCACCTCGCCCGTCGCCCTGTTCACGGCCGCGTAGCCCGTGTAAGGCACTCCCTCCTCGTGGTAATTCGACCCGTCCACAAACCAAACAACATATCCTCCGGCCTTCGCCTCGGCCAGGTTAATGCTGCTCTCGAACAAGGGTGGCTGCCGTGCCCTGGGCTCAGCAAGGGCGCAGCCCTGCTCGTCACCTTTCTCCCCGCCGATTATCAACCCGTAGGCGCCGGGAGACAGCTCTTGGGTCTCCGCCGCGGCCTCTTTGTGGAGCAAGGTCAGGGCCCAGTTGGCCAGCCTGGGGTGACACACGGGGCCTGCGCTGCCCTTCCCTGACAAGAGGTACTTGGCCGGGGTGTGCGACGTTCGTAGCAGCACCGGGGCCGACCCGACCAGGTACTCCCAGTGCTGCAGGGCCCAGATCAAGGCCAAAACCTCTCTTTCGTATTCCGTAAACTGCTGCTCTGTCGGTGTCAAGAGCCGCGACGCGAACGCCACGGGGAGAAGCTCGGCGCCGCGACGTTGACTAAGCACGGCCCGGAGCCCCTTCCGCGAGCTGTCCAACTGCAGCTCGAAGGGCCTGTCCCCGTGGGGATGTGCCAGCACGGGGGCTTGCACCAGGCTCTCCTTTAAGGTTTTAACTGCCTCATCCTGCTCCGGTCCCCATTCCCACGAGGTGTCTTTTTTTAGGAGCTTGCACAGTGGGGCAGCCTTCTCTGCGTAGCCCTCGATAAATTCTCGCGAGAATCTCACGAGCGCCAAAAACGAGCGTAAGGTAGTGACGTCTGCAGGCGCCGACACCTTCTGTATTAACTCCACCCTCTGCTTCTCCAGGGACCGCCCTTCCTCCCCCAGCGTCACCCCTAAATACGACACCTCCTTCCAGCACAGCTGGGCCTTTGTCGGACTAACTTTGAACCCGGTTTTCTGGATCACTTCCAGCACTTCCGCCAGAACCTCCAAATTCTCCTCTCTAGTCCGGGCGTGGATGAGGATGTCGCTGACGCAGGACAGCACATTCGCTTTGTGCCCTAGCTTATCCCACATCCTCACCACGTGCGTGTGGCAGATGGCAGGGGCGTTGTGAAACCCTTGGGGCACCCTGGCAAAGGTGTACTGCCGTCCCCGGACGGTGAACGCAAACTTGTACCAGGACTCTGGGTGCAGGGGGATGGCAAAGGACGCGCTGGACAGGCTGAGCACCGAGAACCACTTGGCTCCCCGAGAGATGGCTGCCATGACGTCGGGGTATTTGGCCACCACTGATGTTCTCAGCGGGGTGACGTGGTTGAGGGCAGCGTAGTCAACCGTCAGCCTCCACGTTTTCCCGTCCGCCTTCCTCACGGGCCACACCGGCGCGTTGTTGCTGCTCTGCTGCTCTACCAGCACCCCTTGCTCCAGCAGGGCTTTCACTGTGTCCCACAAGCTGTCCTCAGCCTCAGCGGGGTACCGATACTGCTGCTGAGGCGGGGGGTCGGGCCCCTTTATCACAACTACGGCGTCTATCCGGCCGCAGTCCAGCTTGCTCCTTGCCCAGACCTGTGGGAACTGCTCCGTGACCCGTTTCACGCGGGGTTCCCATTCGGGGTGGACCAGGAGCTCGGGGGCTTTTACCGACATCACTCTGTGACTGGCTGGGACTAGCTGTACATCTCCTTGGGGGCAGTGTAAAAGCGTTTGGTTTGCCAGGTCGACCACCACCCCCATCTTTGTAAGTGTGGAGACGGCTAAAATTCCTGGCTTTCCTTTCATTTCCATTTTACCAAATTTTTCTGACCCCTTGGCAGTGCCAATTTCAAATGGTATGGGCCCTGTAAATGGCACGGAGGATTTTTGGCCGTTTGAACCATTTACGTCAATAATTTCACACGTTTGAAAGAGCCCAGTTTCACCAGGGGTCATATTCAGAATTGAATAAGAGGCACCAGTATCAATTAACATCACTTGTCCAAGCACCCCTCCTCCGATAGTTACATCAACTATCAGGCGCCCCCACGAATCGGTCTTAATCGGTGCCACAAAAAGGGGCGATGCAGGTGCCTGGCAGCCCTATTGCTGAGCCTTAGACCCCGGGTCTATCGGGTTTGAGCTGCTGTGCTTTTTGGCTTCGTGCAGCGCCAGCTTTCGAAAGAGCTCGGCATCTGGCAAGCCGTCGATGTCTTCCTGCTTCTCGTATTTTATCAAGCGCTTCCTCAGCTCGGCCCTCCAAGGGTTGGACTTTTGAAATCTCAGCCCTTGCTGGTTTTCCTTCCCTGAACTGCTCTTGCCTTCGGGATCTTTCCGGTTGTCTCCTTGCATTTTCCTCACCCCCGCGTTTTGGAAGGCCATAGCCGCTGACTTCCCTTTCTTCCCCCCCAGCATGTACCCCGGGAACGCCTGCTTTTGCAGCTCAAAATTCTGGGTAAGGATCTGCTCCAGCTCAGACAGCGGTTTCCTGGCTGCATCACCGCCCGCTATCACCCGCAACGGGGGGGTTAGCCCCACCACCAGCGGCTCCTTGAACTCGGGTCTGTCAAAGTCAAGGGGGGAGTCCTTCGACCCGGGCAGCCCTGCCATCTGGTACAACATCTTCTTCCTGTTAACGTACGCGTCCGGCCTTTCCTCCGGGTTCTGCTTCTCCTGGTGGAACAACACTAAGGGGTTAACCTCCGGGAAGAACACCTTCAGCACGGCAGACTGAACGTCTCCGATGTCCTGCACGTTCCCCATCTGCACGTCGCCCGGCAGCGCCGCAAAGTCGTCCGGTTTCATGCACTTTCTCACTACGTCTATCAGGTCACTGACCGAATTGCCGTTCTGACACCGCGGCAGCCGCTGGGCTCTGGAGAGCCAGTTCACGGCCGTCTCCTTTGTCAGGGGTCCCAGCATCTTCCCCACCGTCTTTAGCTGCTCGGGGGTGAACCACAGCAGAGCCCTGTTAGTATCTATGGCTTGGAGCGGGACGTGGGCGGTCGGCTCGTCAGCCGGGCTCTTTTTGGTTTTAGCAGCCTCCACTTCTGCTCCCTGCAGCTGACACATCTCCTCCCTCAGCGGGGCATAAGGAGAAGGTCTGGTAGGACTATTTGCTCCCCAAACGTCATCCTCATAGTCATAGTGCGGCGGGTGCTGGTCCAAGCCGTCCTCACTGTCACCGTTACCAAACCTCGTCCTTTTCCCCTGGATCGCAGCTACGATGCCCCTGGACACCCCCAGCTCTGCCTGCAGCTCCTGGATCTTAGCGTGGCACACCTTGTGATCGGGGCCCGTGCCGCGGTCCCGCTGCACGTCCTGCAGCACCGCCCGCACCGCGCTCTGCGCGTCGTGCGTCTCGCCTATCCACTTGCCAACCTCCTTCTCTAGTTCCTCAGTCTTCAGCTTTTCGTAGCCCAGCTTGTTCTCTAGACGGGTTATTTCCACCGCGCTCCTCAGAGAGTCACCGCACAAGCCCTGCACCTCCGCCCGCAAGTTGTCCACTTGCATTTTGAGCTCGCCCTTAGCCTGTTCCAGTGTTTGCACACTCTCGAGTGCCTCCTTAAGCAATTTGGACAACTCCCTGCCCACCATCAGCAAACCCTGCAGTGCAGCTCGTTTCTTACACTTGTTTGTGGGCTTGGGCTTTTTTGATTCCTCTGACCAGCTCTCCCACTGCTGACATAGCTGCTGGTAGGCCTCCGGTCCCTGGAAAGCTCCCGGGGACCAGATAGGGGGGAGACACTTCTGGAGCACGAATTGCTCCAGCTTCCAGTTACTGACAATATCGGTCATCATAGCAAGGGGTGAGATCGAACGATGCTGCCTCAAAGCAAAGCTATCATAACACCAGCACCTCTGTCCCACCCCCGAAGGAAGGCTGCAGCCCTTTAATCTTCCCCGAAAAGCTTGTCTATCTCCGAGTGCTCAACCTTCAGCAGCTCGCCCAGGGATGCCAAATCTTTTGGCAGCGTTAAACCGGGGCCGCAGGCAGCTGAGCCGGCAGCACCCGAGATGGTGGTCTGTCTATCGGACAAGCTCGCCGGGGTACGCACGCAAGCGGGCAAAGCGAAGCAGAGGTTTGTAGGCCCCCAACAAGAAGATCTCACCAATCCGTTGGCCAGACGTCCTGGGAGTCTCGGGAACCTGGAGAGGGTCGCTGCGGAAGTCCGTGTGGATTCGGCACCTTTGGGTTCAAGGTGTTAACAGGGTCTTTGTGCCGGTCACTTTTTATAGCCGTTGCAGGTCTTTGTTTGAGGCTGATAGTGCTGCTGTTTACTTCCTCGGCAGCTCTTCCTCCCTCAGGTGCTACATTCCTTCCCCTATCTTCCCAAGGACACTTTCCTTGCCCTTCCTTATCCTCTCCTGTGCTGATTAGGGAGCCTGAAACCACACAAGAGCAGCTGCTCTTCTCATTATTTGCTGGGCGGGGGGGCAGGATTCATCCCAAGGCACTCACGCTAACTCTTGCTCAAGCCAAGTGCACGCCGCTTGGCCTGAAGAGGGAGAGCTGGAGGTATCCCCGCAGCCCGGCCTGCCAGGACCCCTCGCCCCCAAATTCCCCCGTTTGCAGCGTCGTTTGCAGCATGTTCACGGCAGCACCTGGGCTTTGAAGGGGGATCACAAGCGCCCCAGAGCTCCCGGTGCCGCTCGCACCTGACACCTGTAACAGGCACCGGCAAGCGGAGGGCGGCCCAGGCCCCCGTGAGCAGGCACGGGCGCTTTCGAGAGCCTTAGCAAAGAAATCTGCCTGCCAGGTCGATGCAAGACATCAGGAAAATGCACGATTCAGGTTAGGATCCATTCCAGCTCTGGACCTAAAGAACTGCACTTGGGCCTCAAATACCAGTTCTCCTTGTGCCTTTGAAGGTGCAGATTTGTGCCCCCCGCAATCTGGGTCAGACCGTGTCAGCTGCTGGCAGCCGAGACCCCGGTGTCGCATGGGCTCAACAGCAGCTGCACCTGCGAAGGCAAACACGACCTCCCAGCCTCGCCCCGAAAACCACATTTGAGCTAAGAGCGCTTTAGAAAACTCCACGGTTGAGTTCTTTTCTTCTTTTCTTTTTTATGCCATTACAAAGAAAAAACTCATCTTTTACTCATCTAGCTATTACTCATCCAGAGAAGCAAAAGCGCTGTCGTTTTGATTGCTGCTTTTCCTCCTTCTGCAGTTCTCCCCAAAGCCACACCTTTCAGGGGAATAAACTCATCCAAAAAAAATGAGCGTGATAACTTCAAGCTTTCAGGTAAGAGCCACCGGGAATTTTCAGTCTGCCATTTCTGCAAAATGGAAATTGATCCAGTCACACTGGAAAACCACACTGCAGATCACGACGCCGTTCCTCTGCGTCTCCTTGGCCTCCAGGGAGTTTCCATTTGGAAACCGGCCGGTTTTCCCCAACACCGGCCCTTATTTCCCGCGATTCTGCGCTATCGGCTGCGTTTGAAGGGGCAGAGCGGCTCACTGATGTGGCCAGCTGAGAAGGGCACATTTCAAATGATCAGAGAGGACAAAAAATGCCCATTTTCAGACAGTCATCCCTCATTTGATCCCTTTTGAATTCCCACTGCCCAAAGAAGCCAGGATCTAGCTGGGGTCTCCTTCCGAAACTGGGCAATTCCCTGCAGACCTTGTGCATTGGGTGCTGAGGCTCCTCGGCGCCTGGGGCCCATCCAGAGCCATGCACATAGGCAGAAATGCAAGTTTTATCCATGAGCATGAGTCCAACAGCTACAGGGGTAGTGCTTCCATCCTCTTTACCTGTATTGCCTAGGTTTCCCCCAAATCCTGAGTACTCTGTAGTAGAAAAATAACTCAGTGTCTGGACCTGGAGCAGCCCTCCCTGATCCAGAAATCCAGCCCTTGCAACAGAGGGCACGGCTTTCCCCTTATTTTTACGGCATTTTTGTTCTCTCGGGATTTGTATATTTGCATTTTTGGATGCTCAGGAGCATCCCGGGGGCTCATCCTGCAGTCACCCGCGCGGCACACCAGACCTGCCGTCCTGCGCGCTGGCTCATTTCCAGCCCTCTGCACTCAGGGCCAAGCCTGGCCGGCGCCTCTGCGCCCAAACGGGAATTTAACGAAGGCTGAAACACAGCCGGGAGCTGCTCGGCGTTTGCAACCCCCTTTTTCTCCCCTTCCCCGATGCTTTCCTCCAACCGAAGCACACACTTTGTCGTAAGAAGCTGGAAAAAGGAAGAAAATAAAGCCTAAAGTGTAATGCAGTTGGCAAGACCCCGGGCAATGAGGGGATGCCCCACTTGCCCCAGCCGTCGCTCGTGCTCGGGCGCCCGTGCAAGGCAGCAAGGTCACGGGCGGCTCGGGGCCGCTCGTGCTGGCAGCGAGATCAGCCCAGCTTCACCCTTTCCCCCCCTGCTACTTTCTTCCCAGGCGAGCAACCCCAAACAGCGTGGGGAAGGCACAAACAGCAGCTGGCGGCCGGCGGGTTCCCACGGGGCTTTTATTTTTGTTATTGATCGGCCGCCAGACAGAGGGGTGCCGCTTCCAAAATGTTTTCCAGCAGGAGCAACGCTCTCGAGAAGCGCTCGACCTTCGGGAAATGGCCGAAGCGGGTGTAAACAGCGGCTTCAAAGAAATAACCCTTGCTCTTCCAGCATTAAGCTGCCCCCCGTGTCGGGGGCATCGCCTGCCTTTTAGCTCGCTGCGGCCCGGACAAAACCTGTTTCTACCCCGTGGCATTAAGCTGCACATCGGGCCGTGCGGGGAGCGGGTGTTCAGGGGGCATTTTGGCGTTTCCCAGGGCTCCCGGGGGGAAAAAGCGGAGTTTTGGCAGCCCTCCCATGGGGGTATCTCCCATGCAGCGGTGCCGCCGGCCCGGGCGGGCTGCAAACACCTCCCACTCCCGGCCTTGAGAGCCCGCTATCTTGTTGCTGTCTGCTCCCGGTTTTGGTTTTTTTCCCTTGCTGCTGGGAAAAACGGTGAGAAAAAGGGGGGGAAGAAGCCCTTGCAACAGGAGGAGATGGTGGGCTCAGCTCACCAGGTTTGCTCCAAGGGTGAAAGAGCAAATTCACTCACGGTGGTTATTTCTTAAGCCCCCAGAAACAAAAGGGGAAAACCAAACGGGACATAACTGGGGTAAGAAAAAGTGAGTCAGGCCCATCTGCTCCCTGCATCATCTGAGCTTTTGGGGCAGTTTCCCCTCCTTTCATCTCCCCTCGGCTTTGTCCTTCAGCGTAGGCAAGGCGGGATACGAGATGCTTTTGGGTACCACTGAGACCTTTTCCCCTCTCAGACCTAAACAAAGAGGAAAAAGCAGAGCGAAGCTCGGGACAAGCGTCCCTTTCCCAAGCATCTCCTGTCCTGCCCAATTTTTCCATCAGGATGTGGCACTGGTTGGCCAGGGAAGAGTTAAGGAGCTATTTCGCCCACTTTACCAGCGTTTTCAGTGGTTAGCAGGACTGCCGCAGTCAGGAAATTATTTTAATCTGAGGGGTGGAGGGAGGAAAAACCCTGTGATAGCAGCGTGGAAAAATCTGGTGAAAAATGCAAAATGAAATTGCTCTTAAAGAGAGCAAAACACTTTCCCTGCCCTTCTGCGGGCTCCGCGTGGGGGTGTTTCCCGGTGCCCCCGCAGCAGCCTGGCCTCCCTCCGGTGAGCGTGGGGACGGAGGGGACATCCCCCGCTCCGCCGGTGGCCGAGGGTCCCCCGGGGAGACATAAGGCTTTATCAGGACCACGAGCGTGTGCGCATGGGAGCATGGACCAAAAATGAACCAAAAATGTCATTGGCAGTGTATAAAGGAAATTACACCAAACAGCAGCTTTTTTTCCCCAAACATGGAAATATCGAAGGCTGGTGACAACAGCTGACGTCTCCTCCGGTCGTAATTTCACATTATGTATTTCACTATTGAAATTGTAAAGCCTGAGTGGTTCAAAGAAGCTACTGTGATATTTTATCTATGACTTAAATATTTCTGCGCATAAAACTTTTGGTATCGAAGCTCACAGAGCAACGCCCGGACACGAAGCGATGAGCTGTAGCCCAATTTCCTTACTTTTGTGGTTTGTCACCCACTGAATTTGTTTGAGGTTTCTTGCTGTTGTTTTCTGTAGTTCGCTGTAATTCTGCAATACCTCGTGTATCTGCGTTATGGAGAACTCGCTCTGCACTCGGCGTTTTTCCAGGCCCCAAAAAATGCCTCCCGTAAATGATTGAAAGGTGCCTGGTCGCTTTGTATTGATGGATACAGCTGCATTCAAGTATTTTACTGCTTTGGGCTCTGCTGAGCAACTTCGCCTCTAAAAATGCATCTTCTCCTTCTTTTGAATAAATTCTGATTTTTAACAGAGGAGAAAACAGCGCGGGCTCATTAGTTTATTTTTTCTTTGTTTATTTAACGTCAAGCCCCAAAATCAGCTTGTTGCTTCTTAATTGACTAGATTTCAAAAAGCACAAATGGTGAAATGCGGAGGAATAGCTCCGGGAAGCAAACGCTGCATGAGTTCTCGTTTTTCTCTCCCCAGCGGTGATCCAGAGCGCTCCAGAGCTGGAAGAGCGGTGGCTTTGTCGCCCTGAGACAGGTCAGACCCGCGGGCCCCGCGGCGAGGGCTGAGCGGTGGGATGGGGCTGCGGGGGAAACATCTGTGCCGAGACGGGAAACCTCCTGGGGCAGGGTGAGGCGGGCGCCAGCCGCGGCGGGGGCTGCCGGGGGCTCGTGGCCCCGGCGTTTCGGGGGGCTGGAGGCGAGCGGGGGGAGCGGCCGGAGCGAGCCGGAGGGTTTCCCCGCCGCCGGCACGTCCGAACGGGTGCAAACCTCCTTCGCAGCGGGGAACTTCACGGCGCTGCCGCCGGCGTGACGGCGACGGAGGACCGACCCCGCGGGAAAAGCTGCGGCCGGCACCTTCGTCCGGGCCGCCCAGGCCTCTGGTGACACCGAACCGGTCCCCGGCTCCGCCAGCGTCCCCGGCCCCCCGCACCGCCATGGCACGGCAGTGGCTCCATCTCTACCTCTGCCTCCAGGTCCCAGGTAAGATCCCCCGGGAACGCTGCCAAGGTCACCAGCGGCTGGGAGCAGCTAAAGCCACATTAGACCCTTCCCAGCCACCCCATCTATCCACAATATCCCGTGAGATGTGTCACAGAGCATCTGGATTATTTGGGTTAAAAAATATGGGCATGGTATACATTGCAGGATATTATTTCCTATCGACCTGATAACTTATAGACCAGTTTATACCAGTATAGACGCTGCAGAGGCTGGTTTTCACCGTAGCTCCCTTAGTGTCGACGCGCTTTGGGGAGCTCCTGGTTGAAGCATGTGCCACTTTCCAAAGTGCAGACGCTGTAGCCGGTTAAGCTAGCACCTATCTCCACCGTCTCCATAATGCAAAGACGATAACGATACGGCTAGACTTGCTTCCAGCTGCATCCAAGGACTGAGTGTTTCCAAAGGGCCATAGCAAAAGTTAGCGTGTTACAAAAATACGCAGTGCTGCAGATGGATCGTGGATAGTGTGGGCTGAGTGTGTGTGATTAATGCAGGACTGTGCTCTGCAGGGTGTCCCCCCCCCAGTACGATATTCAGCCTGATCAGTTCTTAGATAGAAAGTGCCGGGAGCTTGAAACACCCGTGAAACCTATATATTGGGTCGGCAACTCGAGCTGTTGCTCCCAGATTTCTCCGGCCCTGGGGAGCTGATCCCGGCACAGCCCGCTCCAGGGGCTCGTCCCGCGCTGCAGCTTCATGCTGATGCACGGTGCTGATCCAGCTGCAGAGCATCGTGGCACATCTGCCAGCAGCTGGCCCGAGGCGCGTGGCTGACTCTTCGCAGGGAGAGGGACGCGGCGGGGTGTCCCCGCGAGCCCTCTGCGCCCGAGCCCCCCTCGGTCCCCCGCAAGGACCCACGCCACGAGCATGGGGGCAAAGCCCTGGCCGTTCCCCTGGGTAGCATGGGGAATTCATTTGCAGCCTGAGCTTTTCAGCTGTGTTTTAACCCTCTCCCAACTCAACCTGCTGGAGTTCGACCACTGGCTTAGACCCGAGCCGAGCAATTTCCCGCGGGAGCCCGGCGCCGCGGGACCGCGCGGCATTAGCCAGGGCCCCTGCCGCAGCGTGCCCCAAGCGCGGGCAGGTATCGCCCCGGGGGCTCGGCACACCAAGGCCTTTCCCACAGCAAAGCTTGGAAGGTTGCCGCTCTAAAACATGGACGTGACTTATTTTAAAGGAATGTGGACATTTTAAGGCAAAGAAGCGAAAAATGTGTTATGTTCAGCTTCCTGCAAGAGCTTAAACGCACCTGCGAAACAGGCGGGGGAAAAGGGACCCTCTTTATCTGCAGAGCAGTTTTTTTCACTTGGTCTCAGACTATTCACAGCCTTGTAGGATTGTTTTTTGGAAAAAAGAAAAAAAAAGAAGGACTGTAAGGCCCCTGTTATTCTTTCGCAAGGACATGTTAGTGCTCTCCTCTCTCACACAGATATCGTTCAGGTGTCCGCCGAGGCAGAGAACAACAGAGATAATTTCCACCAAGCGTGGGGATGCCAAACCGAAGCTTTCAAAGCCATCAGCTACCCCGAAGTCTCTCTCCTTCCCCCAGAGCATGAAATCAGTACAAAAATAATGCCATCTGAAAACTCATAGAAAAAAAAATTGGCTCGTTTTGAAATTATCTTCATATTAATTTTACTGTCCTGTTTTGGAGCTGCCCTTTCCAAATTTTTCCTGCACCTCTGAGGACCAGCAGTGCTTGTGTGTGAGAGGGGGCTGGCGTGTGATCCCGCAGCTCCAGGAGCCGCAGGCTCAGGAGTGAAGCTCCGGCTACGGACAGACTCATAGTCACCTGGCCGGAGCTGGCAACACGGCGGGCGAAGCCTGTTGCCCTGTCGCTCTGCAGCTGCAAAAAATGGGCATTTTGGAGAAATATCCCCCAGGAAACCTGCCCCACTGCATTAACACCACCCGTTACTCATCCCAGCTGAGGGTCCTCTTCCCAGGGACACCAAATTGAGCAGTCTAACGCATCAGATGCAGGCTCTGCACCCCCTGGTCAGTCCCCCCGCCCTGTGTGCCTCTGCAGTCGCATTTGGCACGGCTGGGCTGTCTCTGCCTTTGAGATGTGGTCTCAAGTTTATCTTCATCCCGCGTGTTGCTTCTCTGAGAAAAATATCTTGTGAACAAGCTGAGAGGCTCAAAAAGATCTGGTCAAAGAGAAGCGAAGCCTTTCTGAAAAATGGTAGAGAAACAGGAGGGTAGGAGCAACCTCCACTGGAGACGACGTCAGAGCCCCTTCCCCGAGCACACAGGCCCATGGACACCCTAGGGAACATCCCTCCATCTTAATTTCCTCCTAGGTGAACATTTGCAGGACACTTAATTTCCTCCTAGGTGAACATCTGCGGGACAACAAATACTTCAGTTTTGGCCAAAAAATAGCTAGGGACCCAAAAAGGCCTTCAGTGCAATATTGGCCAGGTTTCCTGATAAAGACTCCCCCGTCTCTCACTGGTGCAACCCCCGATCTGGGACTACTGACGTTATTAACCTTCAAAGGAAATATGTGCTTACCATGTGAAAAAAGCAATGGCTAAAGCATAACTAGGTATTTCTGTCTTTTTTGCAGGTTTCTGTACAAGTCTACTTCTGTCTCAGACTCCAGGACAAATTTTAGCCCAAACTAACAACAAAACAGAAATCACCTGTCACATAAAAAAAGATCAGTCTGGGGTGTACTGGTACCGATGGAACCAGGAGAGGCAACTTTTCCAGTTCTTGGTGTTTGCAAACCCGCTGGGCAACAGCGCGTACGGCACAGGCGTCAGCAGGGAGAAGTTTAGTGTCCACGGGGGAAGTTCTCAGAACTCCTACAATCTGCAGATCCGCAGCCTCCAGGCTTCAGACAACGGCACGTACTACTGCACCATCTCCCAGTTCGCGGAGCTCGTTTTCGGCAGCGGGACGAGGCTCAGCGTGGGTAAGCATCGCCCTGGCTGGCCCCAGGCTCGGGGACATGCCAATGGCCTGGTGTGAGGGGGTCCTCAAGGAGCCACGTGGGTGTCAGTGGGTGCCCTGATCCTCCCAGCTTTGAGGGCAGGGAGAGCAGGAAAGGTTTGGGCTCCGGGGTTTCCTTGAAGAGACCTGACTAGGCAGAAAATACAACGAACGGCTATACCGTAGGACAGCTTGCATGTGGCAGTCCTTCTGCCACCAGCGGTTGTGCTGGCCATGCCCTGGGCCCAGCGTTGGTCCTGTCATTTTAGGACTTCCAAGGGAAGCCACTCGACCCAAAACATGGGGATGCCCTGCATTTTTCTAGTCCCCTGTGGTACCTCTGATGACACTTTGGATGTGTGTCCTGTTTGGCTCACAGGTCCTTCCACATTCTCCTTCTTCCTTACCTTTCTCCAAA
The DNA here is from genome assembly GCF_036370855.1 of Dromaius novaehollandiae. Lineage (NCBI taxonomy): Eukaryota > Metazoa > Chordata > Aves > Casuariiformes > Dromaiidae > Dromaius > Dromaius novaehollandiae. The sequence continues at coordinate 81,822,206 of NC_088101.1, read as the reverse complement.
TTACAATACTTTCAAAACTGGGGGACTTCACCCCTTGCATCGCTGCTGTGGGGGTAGTGGGTTTCTCCTGCCCAGTGGCTCTGGCTGCAAGTTTCAAGCCTGTTCTACACCCAAATCAGGACTTAATCCTGAAGGCTGTCAGCTCACCGTCTAATCTGAAATCAGGCCTGCCGTGTAGGTCCCGCTGCGGGAGGGACGTGCTGGGGACCTCGTGCACAGCAAGAGCTGTTCTTTTCAGCCCATTTCCCTTGATCACAGAGCAGAGGGTTGGTGGTAGAAAAAATAATGTATTTGAAGCAGGCTTCAACCCATTCTCTGCTGCTCGCGAGGGAGATGAAGAACCTATTTAGCCAAGCCACAGTGACAGGAGTTGGCTCTAAAACATCGCTCGTGCCCGTACATTTCTTTTTGCAAATAGCACCCTGCAACTTGCATTCATTGAGCTGGCTCAGAAATCCTGTTTGGATTCTTGCTGGCTTGAGGAAAAACCAATTTGAGATAAAGGAGTATTGTTTTTATCAGCTACAGACATATCTATGTCCCAAAAGCAAAGCATTAAAAACACGGCTAAAATTCAACATGGTCAAGGACACTGCAATTTAAAACTAAATCCCAACAGATGGTCTGGGAGAACTCGGACTTCACTGGACATTTTCTCTTTCCCTTTAGTATGCAGGATAAAATGAATAGTCATTAACTTCCCTTTTTTAAAATCTATTATTAAGTAAGGGAGAAGTAATCCAGATAAACCCCAGTTACCTCCTGTCTCAGATGAGTTCTGGAACACTGGAGCCTTTTCTGTTTAAATTAACGGTGGTTTCCACAGGAATTTCAGTCTCAGACAGAAGAACAAAAATCAGTTTTGAATTGCCCAGAATCCTGGGTAAGTGGAGTATGAGTAGTCAGATGTACATCTGTACATCTTGATTAGTGGGGTTTTTTCCTGACCAACTTTGATAGACAGATGAATGTGTTATATTATAATCCATATCGACCACAATAAATCGTGGCCGTGTTTTATCAGCAAAAAAATCCAATTCTGAGCAAATATTATAGCAACTCGAATATGGAAAAGAGCCAGGGAGCCCTTAAAAACCTCCCAGCACTATTGAGATCTCCTGTTACTTCTGATTTTGTGTAACGAATGCGTGGTTAGCAGCACAACGGGCAGCGATGCAAAACCTTCAAATAAACAAATGGGCAGCTTGGAAATTGCTCGGCTGCATTAAGAGCAAAGACAGCGGGAGAGGAGGGGGTTTTTGGGCGTTGTCAGGACCAGACGGGAACTTTCTAGTAACTCTCTCTCCGCGTTTCTAGTCGGCAGAGCAATACAAAATCTGATTTGGAAATATCCCAGAACACAGTAATCCCATTCTCAGAACAAATCCTGCCCGTGCTCATTACTGGCTGTCGGCCAGCGCTAATGAGACTGTGTCTGGCAGTAAATGTAGCTCGAGAAAGTTTTCTTTTTCTCTGGCTTAGTCTTCTGCCCTTGTTTGCCTAATATGCCGTTGCTTTAATGCTTTTAAAGGCCCTTGTTAACTTCTGTGGCCACCGAAGGGCTCAGGTCAAGCTCCTGAAATCCGGTCCATGCAGTCACAAATTATCACCCTAATTTTTTTAGGCTGTTTGAAATACTCTTTTCAAGGCCAAGGCTTTCAGAAGCTTTTGGGGACTGAGCTGTTAGCAAGTGCGAGGGATCTCCTCCTGGAGACACGCTAGCCGAGCCAGAGGGCAGGTTGCAGAAGACCCTGCACTTTGCAGGGGTCTCAGGCTGGGTCCCCCACGCAGAAAGCCTTGGCTTAGCTCCAGAAGTTCTTGGATCGCATTATGTATAATCTCGACTTTTGGAAACATCAGCCAACGCAGGCAGAAATGCTGGTGTGCAAAGACTCACCTCCTTCAGTGTTGAAAGTCCTCCTTCGGTGGAGAAGGGGATAGTTTTAAAAGCTAAAATTTCCAGACCTTCCTGCCTGCTGTTCTAAACCTCCACTGTGCTCAGTGCAGTATTAACAAACTTCTACCTCTTTATCAACCAGTTGATGTTTTGCCTCTGCCTCCGAAGCCCACTCGAGCACCACCCTCCAAAAAGCCCACACGGTCCATCACCAAAAGCAAACCCGCCGACAAGAGAGGTAACGCACCGTCTTGGCTCAAGCTGCCTTGCAAGAGGGTTTCGTCGCCCTTAGCACGGCACCGCTGAGGCTGATGGACTCCTGTGTGAGCCGAGCTCGGCTCGGGCCCTGTTGTGTGCTTGGCTCCCCACTGATCCTTGGGGTGCAGCCTGAGTTTGTGCGAGGGTAGCGGGCTGCGGCAACGGGACCCCATGTGGTTGGGCACCTAGGTCCATCTCGACCCACAGCTCAGGGTGGAGCAGGTCTCACCCTTGAGGAGAGATCCCCGGGGGTACACAGGGCTCTAGGCCCTGGCATATGGGGCCGGGAGACATGTCCATTTAGCTCTGCCTAAGGAATGAGGACCAGCAAGTGCTGGTGTGTAGACCCATGGTGGCAGTGGCAGGCCTACACGTGTCTGGCATCCCTGGGACGGGACGAGGACGCCACAAAAACGTTAACGTGGCTCATGGCTACGTTCCCTGTGATGATCTAGGGTTTACCACAATCCCAAAGGCCACTCCGAGGTGCTGGCGATGCCCTCCAGTCCTGAGTATGTGCGTGGGGGTCAGCCCAGCAGGGCTGGCGGGGGCAGGATTGGTCCCCCGGGTGCCCAGCTCGAGAGGCAGTGTCTCACCATGCCGCACCGTTTCCTTCCCGTGCTCCAGATTCCTGCAGCCCCTTCGTCTGGGCCCCGCTGGCCGCGTGTGCCCTCATCCTGCTGCTCTGCCTGGCTGCCGCCGGCCATCGCTTTCACCGTAAGCACGGGGCAGCGAGGGGGGGCATCTGCCTGGGAGGGCGAGGAGCGGGACGAGCATCTCCCCCCCGGCCCTGGAGGGTGTCCCCACCAACCGGAGCGGTTTGGGCCATGGGAACGCCCCAGAAGTGCCTCCCCAGAGGGATGATGGAGGGTTTTGTAGCCCCCAGGGGAGATGCTGGGACTCTCCAGGCGGCCTTAGTGGAGGGGGACAGGCTGGGATGGGGGTCCCCGGGTGACGGAGAGCATCTCTTCGCAGGGCTGCGGAGGAGGCTGCGGCTTCGCGTCCACAAGCAGTAAGTCCTTCCGGCTCCTCCTGCCACCTCGCACCGGCTGGGGACAAGGGAAACCATGGCCCCTCTTGCGCACGGCGCTGAGCCCTCCCTGGACCTGACCCAAAAGCCCTCTGCTCACTGTAGAGCACATAGCCAACCTCCCCCAAACCAAAGCACGCGACTGGCGAGGTGAGGATGGGGCAGAGGTCCTCTGGGGACCCTGCCCGCCTTCCCCGGGGTGCTGCCTGCAGCCCAGGAAGGACGTGGTGGACACCGGCCATGGACGTGCCGCGCGAGACACAGATCTGCTCCTCGTGATGGACCACTTTATTTAACATTTTCCTTCACACAGCAGCTAACAACCAGACTGGGCCAGCTCCTGCAAAATGCTGAGCCTCTCTCAAACCTGCTGAGGGCTTTCTGCCCCCAGGGCCACCTGCCTGAGAAGGACCAAACCCTTCAGCGGGCTCTGCCCCGCGCGGGACCAGGCTGCGCGTGTGCTCCGTGCGCTGCCGCACACAACATCATGGAAAAAAGGGATTCAGTACCGTGGGCTGGGAAGGTATTCTGAGGGCTTCGTGGTCTGTGCTCACCTTATAAAATAGCATGTAGGCGCTTTTATTTTTCTCCTGCGAAAGCCGGTTGATAGGACTTTGCTAACCAACCCGCCAATCGCTGCAGCAGCCTGCGGACAGCACCGGCAGGTCACTGCGTAGCTGGTAGAGGCATATTTCTTAGAAAGGGCAAATAAATCGTTTAGCAGTGTGGTTGTGCAGGCTGGTCCCCTGTGGCACGGTGCCGAGCGCGGGCACTGCTGGGTGGTCACCCAGGGGCCGAGAGCAGCATCTGCTCCTGCGCCCTGGGACGGGACGTCGGCTGTGTCTCCTCCCCGGCAAGGGTGAAGCGGGAGCAAAACCTCCAGGTGGCCCCGGGTCTGAGCAGCCCGTTCCCAGTTCCCACGGGAGGATGCCCGGAGTGGGAGAGGGAGCCCAGACAAGGCGATATGCCCAAGGCCAAGCTCCAGGCAGCGCCGGGAAGGGCACCACAAGCTCCGATAGCAAACGAAGCCGGCCGGGGGCTGGTGCTGAGCCAAGCGGCGCGGCTGGCTTCCCCCCTCCCAGCTAAAGCATTCCTCCCTCCAGCCAGCCGGGCTGGATCCGTGCAAACGGCCTTGCCCGGAGGTGGGCAAGTCCCGAGCAACACGGGGCACCACCCCCAGGCTCAGCCCTGGGGACGAGGATGGAGCAGGGGGTCCCCTGGGCCTGGTCGTGCTCTGGGGGGGCCGAGACCAGTCTCCCACACGGGACCTCTGATTTGGGATGCCCAGCATGCCGACAGCTTTCCCGGCACTCTATAAAACCTTTTTTTCCCCCCAAATACGCCTCATAATCTAATATATAGGCTGTTCGAGCTGGGTCTTTCCGTGGGTAACACCTCCTCCATGTGCTTAGATTTTCCCGGAGCAGCACAAGGGGGGCCAAATACGTGACTTTTGGGGTTTCCAGGCTCCGCGAGCCGACTGCAGCAAGTGTCCCCCTCCGGCACGGAGGGCACCCACGCCTCTGCCCCTGGGGGGGGGGCATGAGGAGCAATCCCACCCCCGGCCCCCCTGTCGCCGCAAGGAAAGCCGTGGCCGTTGCAGCACGGGGAGCCCCGTTCTCGGGCCGAGTACGGCCGAGGTCTAGGTACTTCCCTAAAAGGGAAAGCCCTCTCCACCTTGCCACCCCGGGTGACTTCTGCGAAAACAAGAAAACCACCTCTTTTTCCCCGAAGCGCCTGGTGGGCTCATCTCGTGCAAGTCGTGGTGACCTCAAAGAGAAAAACCACCGCGGAGCAGCAGTGCTGCCGGCGGACGGTGCCCGCTTCGCCTCTCAGCCCCGGGGCAATGGCGGAAAACGTGCTCCTGGAGGCAACCTCGAACAGGAGCCGACGGGCTGGAGACCCCCTCGCCGCGCACATCTGGAGACCTCTGCTCTGGGCGATGCTCCTGCTCGTACAGGCTCTCCAGCCCCGCGCGGGGACCCATTTCGGTGACACGAGCCCCGGCGAGAGGGGTTGAGTGGTAACTGCAACAGGCAATAAAGAATTTGCCCAAATTCTCATTTCTAAGGTTTGGCTTCTTTCTACCGCCGCAATTTAAAAAAAAAAACCTAACCATCCCCTCTGCAGCAGGCAATGAGAACGGGCCAGGACGGCAACAGCCACAGATGTTACATTTCCTTTCGATACACACATTGCTGCACTATTCCAAGGAAAAGTATGAAAAAGTCTAATAATTCCTATTACTATCAACAGGGTACTTTTAAGCCTGTAAACCTCTCCACATGCAGGAAGATTTCTCCTCCTCCCCACCTCCTTCCAGGAGCAAGGCTCTTCCCTGCCTAGACGGGAAAAATAACGGGATCTTGTGTACAACCTCAATCCCTCAAATCAGTGGCTAATAAATGATGTCACCTTCCAAGACCTAAAGAAACCCCACAAAAGCTACGATAAAGCCAAAAGGCCTTTAAACAGGAAAAAGAGATATAGGTTTATTGCAGATCTATAGGTTTAAATACAAAGGATTATCCCCATCATGTTCATTCCCACAGATCACCGGGCAGTGAAGTGTAAAAGAGGCCAAAAAATGACACTTTGGAATAATCTGTCACATATTAAATAGGTTTTATTCAGTGCTTTGTTAAAAAAAGGACTATAGCTATTCTTTCAATAAGTAGTGCATGTATATCTTGAAAGCATTAAAATATCCTAAAGACAGGCAGCAGAGCAGAAACATGGGTTACTTATTTCAGTAAATATTCTCATTGCTTTTGCAAAACTTCTGTCAACAGTCTAAAACAATAGTGATTATACTGTTAATCTTTCAAGGGTCTCTCAGTTGCTAGTCTGCTCTTGGCAATGCTCAATTTTTCTTTATTCTTTCAATCTGCCCAATCATTTCTACAGCAATGGTCTGTGTTTTCATAACCCAAACAATTAAATACAAAATCAGGTGCAGCTGAAAACATTCAACTGAAAACAAGCTAGTGACACTAGATCAGGAGTTAATACCTGATTTTAAAGCTCCTAAATCTAAAAAAAAAAAATTTTTGCAGACTCATAAACATATTAGTTTGGCTCACTAATGCAGAAAGGATGAGTAACCTCTCTATTAAATTATTAAACTTGAAATCCATGCAAAGGGGAAAGAGATATATGTATCCACTGGTGCTATTTATATCCCTGCGTATTTATCCTTGGTCAAAATGGCTCAATATATGACAGCTGGCCATTAAATATCTCCTTCCTGCAGGAAAAAAAAAGGACTTTGAAGCATCCAGAGTGACCTGTTGAGTGTCCACTTGGGAATTGCTAAACGTCCGTTTCTCCTGCTGTATAAATATAGATACAGCTCAGAAGTTGGAAAAAATCCCCATTTTTAGTTAGTGCTGTTGCATCCCTTTAGTGCACACATGCACACACATACACACACATACACACGCTACTCTGCTATTTAATAGACAACCTACAGGGCTCTTAAATACCCAGATTTTGCATCGTCTCCATGGACAGGGCTATCACCTGGAGAAAACCACGCCAGGGAGAAGCTCGTGGGACACGCTGCTGGGTCTCGGTGCCGTGGGACACCGGAGGGACATTCCCGGGAAAACACTGGATCCATCGAGCCTCCCAACAGCTCGGCCTCGGCGCATCCCAGGCTGCAGCTTACTGCCGCCCCGCTCCCTGGCTTATACAAAGCAGATGTTAAATGACTCGGAGCTCGTTATAAATAAATCTGTATAAAGGATGCATTTTGCTTCTCTGGCAGCTTGCTAACACGTGGACGATCACTTACCTTTGAGTGTAACCTCCCGGGCCGGCGCGGAGCAGACGGCGCACGCCCCGGCGCCGATGCCGTGATCTCGCCCACGGCATTTCCTGCCGCTGCCTCCCGGCGAAGAAGAAAGCCGGGGCGGCCCGGGTGGCCTGAAAGGCTTCCTGCCCCCTCCTGCACAACGTGTTTTGCTAAGTCCGGCCCGGGGGCAGCCCAGGCCACGGCGGAGCGGTATCGCCCCTCGTTGATGCCCTGCAGCAGGCGCGGGAGGGTCCCCAGCGCCGCGGGAAGGGTCTTGTCCTGCCGGAGCGGGCAGGGACGTGGGCACAGGGCAGCGTGGTCCCCACGGGACACCCAGAAAGGGGACAGGAGAGGGGCACCACGGGGCTCGAGCCATTCCCAAGCCCAAGCTATCGTTCAGCCGCGGTTCCGGCACATGTGTCCGTCACGCGCCCAGGAAGGGGTTTCTCTCCCTGTAGGAACCGCGTGAAAGGGTCGGATCCGGCCCTCTTCTCGCAGCATCCGTGACGCAGAGGACGGAGCTGTCGGGAGAGCTACACACAATGGCAGGATTTATTCCTGGGGGTGAATTTCCTCGGGCTGAGCCAACGGCTAGGTAAGGTTTAAGTGCTCTGCATTAAAGACTGAGATAGTCAGAAAATTACTGTTTCAGAGGAAATGGATGTGGAGTTGTGCAGCAGATGGTTTCCTTAAAAGGACACATTGTAATGAGATCTTATATTAAAGGATACCAACATGAGTGGTTTGGTTGAGAGCAAAGGTCCGCCAAGCCCACCATTCAGCCTCCGACACTGGCTACAAGCAGTTGCCTAGAGAAGAAAGAATAGGAACAGGGCCAGCACATACGATACTTCTTAATATTCTGACTGTTTTCAGCTCAAAAGATGTCCTGAGCCTGTTGCTGTGCATTAAGTAACCCATACAGCACCTCTTTTCCAAGCACTTATCCAGCCTCTGCTCAACCCACAGAAACTTTCTGCATCCTCTGTATGCTTTGGCAAGGACGTGGTCAGGGGGCTGCATGACAGTCTGCTTCACCTGTCTTGAACCTGACATCCACCAGCTTCATTCACTGCCCCTTGCTTCACAGAGTCACAGAACGGTTCAGGTTGGAAGGACCTCTGGAGATCATCTAGTCCAACCTCCCTGCTCAAGCAGGGCCACCCAGAGCCCATATGTCCTGACCTTGCCTATGAGGATGTTACGGGAGACAGCGTCAAAAGTCTTACTGAAGTCAAGGTAGACAACATCCATGGCTCTTCCTTCATCTACCCAGCCAGTCATTCCATCGTAGAAGGCTATCAGATTGGTTGAGCGTGATTTCCCCTTTGTGAATCTATGCTGACTACTCCTGATCACCTTCTTATCCTACATGTGCTTGGCAGTGGTATCCAGGATGAGGTGCTCACCTCCTCCTCCTGTGGAAACAGCCCACTTGCTCCTATACTCTTTCCAGTTTGTTAGCCAGCTATATGGTCCATGCTGGACCTCCCTTACCACACCAGGGCTGCTACAGAGTTTCTGTATATCTCTTGCATCCCGGATGAATTCAAAGTCATTCCAAATGCCTTCCAGTCTCTCTTCATATTTACAATGCATAAATGCAAATAGATTAACGTGTATAAAGATAACATTTGCAGGATATGTTTTAAATGTGAATTGTTATATGGCTGAGCCCAACTAACATGGTGAGGGCAATGTCTTTAGGAGAGCAGGTATGGACAGCAGTACCCCTCTCTTCACAATTCATAATCATATATGTTCTGGAAATACAGAACATATTCAAAGCACATGAGCACTGGTGGAAAGTGTCTAATGTGCTATAGGAAACTCTGCACGTTACCTGTAGTTTCCATGTTCTAATCTCACAACTTGAGGATTTTACAACTGTGAGTGTAGAAGCAACTGCTGAGAGTGATACTGAAAAATAAGTGATCTTTCCTTTCTGGTGGCACGCAACACATATTTAAAGCCCTGGGGGGGTGCAGAGTCTCTGACCAAACCCGGAGTTGTAGGAAACCGCACTGCAACTTCGTTGCAAAGTTCAAGTCAAGACCTTGTGTGCAGTGGTGGCGATTTTATTTTAAAACAAAACCGATTTCACTCGTTCCCACTCGCAAGCCAAGGCGCAGCTCTGGGACACAGCTGGTGGCATTTCAGCAAGCTCCATCACCCCGGTCCTTCAGGGACCATCTCCAGCTCCACATCTCCTTGTTTCCAAATGAAGACTGCTGTGCAAAAGCCCCTCCACCAGCTGCCACTTTGGAATAACCCAGTGCCACAGATTTTGTTGCTCTGTCTCCAGCCCTACGTAAATTTTACCGACCCTTTGGTGGACGCCGAGGTGGCTGTGAGCATCCCAAGCGAGGCACTGCAGGAAGCAGGAGCAAAGGCGCCTGCTGGCTCTCAGCATCTGCAAGGCACCAGACAGGCAAACTGGATTGCTATTGGAAACCAACGGTCTAAACTCTTCCTAAGACTTACTCTAAGCACAATTTAGGAGGACACTCAGAAGCCACTTATAACAAATAAAAAGAACCCAATGTGCACTTGTGTGTGTTGTTCCCCTCCAGTTATTTTAAGGCAATTCCTGTCCTGGGGTGAAGAGAACCTGCAACTCCGCAATCCCAAAGCCGAATAATTCTTGCTCCCACGGGATGAAATTCAGCCCTACGTGGCAGCTGATACAAAACCTATTTTGCACTTAATTCTCAAAGCCCTCTTTCAGGAGGCAGGGAGGGAGGAGGTAAATTGCATTTAAGTCATGCCAAGACACCAGCACGGCAGCAGAATTGGCCTGGCACTCACCTCGGAAACGTAGATCTAACAGAAATTGCTGCAGGAAGGCCAGGACCGGGCACCTTTCCTGCTGCTTCATCAAACCCTGATCTGAACTGCACTGAGCAGGGCGGTTGCTATTTGGCCTGAATAAACACGGGGGCATCTGAGCCTACAGGGACGACGTGAGGGTCCGTGTGTGCAGAGGGTTTGCTCCTCCTGGTTCATCTCTGCGAAAATGCCCAAGATTTTCTTTGGTTTCCAAATGTGTTAGTCAGATTAATGCAAGGCATTTACTTGCATTACAGAAGGCAGCATTAAAATGCATCATCGCAGCAATGAAAATGCAAACATACAAATATATACATGCGTACACGTGAATGTGTGTGTGTGTGAATGAAAAAGTTCAGCTCAGGCCAGCGTTTAGCTGATGGTTCCTCGTGCCAGGATTTGTAATTTTTGTAATTTGTTGTTTACAGCCAGGATCAGACGGCTAAAAGTGAAACTCTTTTTAACGCTGAATTCAGTGTGTTTTGTTGACGACTGGGGGAACGTTAAACCATCTGCTGCTTTTTGATGGAACCGTCTCTCCTCCCCCCTGCCTCTTTTGAACAAGATCTCCTGGTTTACGGCTGTGTCTTTACAGGGCTAACTCTACAGCGAGGATTCGGGGGGGTAGGGTTTTTCTTTTTTAAGTAAATGCAAAATTAGGAAGAAATAACTAGTTGTACAAGCCAGTCAACGTCATTAATAGGACCACAAAATGGATGAGGCAAGCCACAGGGTGACACCCAGGCAGCACTATGGGCAGGAGGTGTGGGTAGTCAGAAACGGGGAACGCTTCCACTCCACCAGCTATAATCAGCTAGGGAAACTCAAGTTCCCTCTCAGAGATGTTAACAGTAAAGACGCGCAGCAACACCCTTCTCTGGCAAAGTCCTCCCTCATTGCACAGAAGGGCCCAGATGTTCCCTGGGGTGTCCTCACCCGGCTTTGCTTCACCAGGACCTTGGGGAGGAAGGCCAGCATTGCACCAAGGGAGGAGACCAGACGTGACAGGCCTCCAAACTGGTGGAGTCCCAGCGCTGGGGAGACAACGCGGCAGGATCCGAGGCTGTGAGAGCCTGGGGAGCCGGAGCGAGGAGGCCTGCTACCAAACAATGTCTCAGACCCGTTACAGATCTGATTGCAGAAATGGGGATTGCAACAGCAAACTGTGAGTCAGAAGTGAGATCATGAGCCCAGTTCATGAACTAAAGACTGTAACTGCTGTTCAGGCAAAAGTTGATACACTGTAGCTGAGATAATTTTCCTTTTCCTAGAGAAGACCCATATTTGATGCTAGTAGACAGGAAGTCTTCTTGTAGGCCTAGACTGAATCTCAAGTCATCATGGTATTTAGGAAACTGGGGCTGCAGAAAAACAACCTTTCTTCTGCCAGCTCCAGCTGTGGTGAAAGCAGTCCCCATTCTGGAGGATAAAACGTAACCAGCCCCCAAAGCATGATATCATTAATTGCTGATTCACCAAATGTCTACACACATCAGCTCCGCAGTATCAGTGAAGAAGGTGCAGAAAGCCTGTGTAAAGCCATGCACGCGGGTATCGCAAACTCTTAACACATCCAGGTCTCCTTACACCAAACGCTCAGCTGAGGTATCTACATGCACCAAGATTATGGGGGTTTTTGACCTAGTGATCAGGTTGAAGGCTGGGTAGTGGAGAGATGAGAGTGCAGCAGCATTTGCGGATTGCAAACTATATTTTCAGGTATGTGATGTCTACACCAGGAGTAGCCGGAAGAGAGTGACGGTATTGGCCACTATACTGGAAACACAGCTAGAGTGGAAAGAGATCGTGTGACTATCTAAGGTGTGACAGTCATATTTGACATTCTCCAAACCCCTTCAGTGCTGCAGCTTTGCAAAGAAAAGGGGGCAGCAAGCTGCTCATAAACCGCAGCTTTATTTCACACCGGATAAGTCGTGTGTTATAGTCTCAACATTTTTTTTCCTTCATTCAAAACAAGTTTGTGATTCGAGACGAAATTTTGAAATTCTTCTCTAAAACTTTCCATTCCTCTCTCATCACAAGACCCTTCAGGGATGATTTTAAAGTTAACAATAGGAAGAATCAAAGGCTGAAATAAACACAATCAAATATGATTTTCTGGGTTATCACAACGTGATCATCTGTGGGGATCAAGAAGCACCTGCTCATCATAAGCAACGCTGCATCGTTGCTTAGTTGTGGGAACAGAGGTTTCCTTCTTCCGAAGCCTTACGGCGAGATACCATTAGCAGCAGAAAAAACTGACCTGAGAGCATGGTCACTTTGACGTTCCTCGTGTCTCCTGGCCATCACGACGTAACTCCCATGTCCCAAGACAGGCTCCTGCTATGAGGCACGCAATACTGTAGGACACCCATACCACACCTGATAGTCTCACTGCTGCTAAGCTGCTGAGTTTGTTACCACTACAAAAAGCTCGCTGATGCTCTGTACAACCGATCCTTCCGTAAAACAGCTAAGACATGTCATACCCCAAACTCGGCACATTAGATGCTCCAAGTGCCCTCTTACTTCCAGTGTCTTCTCTGTAAAACAGACGTAATTTTTAACTCCCTTGAAAAAGAGTTGTTTTGTTTAATTTACAATTACTATAAGGACAGACTTAATAGATAACCCATGCAACCTCACTAATATTTCCAAAAACCAAAATGCCCCCCATTTCAAAGCCCACTACTGAATATAATAGTGTAAATCTGTGTCCAACTGAGGTCTGCATTGGGAAAAACTCCCCTAGCTTTAGCAGCTTAAATCTCCTCAGCAGGTATAGAGGAAATTGATCCTGAACCCACCTCCTGCTGAGCCCCATCACAGAGATGCTAGTCCTGTCCATCTGTCTCTTCCCCACGTGACTTTTTCTTCTGTTTAATTGTTGACATACGTAAATTAAACAGAGACCATATTCTCCCCAGCTTCTATGTACCGTGAACCTTGCTGCTTCTGTTGCCCACTGCAGAAAGGACTTGTGTACCTGAAAGCTCATCTCTTTTCCAACTCTGTCAGTTGCTCTAATTGAAGTTACACCTCCACCACCAGATATTGCCTCTCTTAGAAAATCAGTGCAAGGTAAATGGCTTTTGTTTTATTAATTTGCCAGGATCCTGGGGGAACAATCCTATCTGCAGCGAAGGGAAAGATCCCACATGCTGATCTCCTTCGCTGTCCCCATCCCATCTTTGCATGTGAGATGACCACATCTGGATCAGGTTTTCGCTATGTCGTGGTGTGGCTGACACCCCACCAGTGCTCTTGGCAATCACTGGTTTGGCAGGTGAGGACCCAGCAGGGCTAAGGAGCAAAGAACCTTAGTATAAGTGGAGCTGAAACATCACAGTTTAATCCAGGCTGGCCTTAGTATACAACAAATCAGTCTCAGTCACAAGCAGCATAGGTTAGAGTTCACCAGCAATCAGAGCCCTGCGACCGAACCTAAAAGTAAAATGAAACTTATTGGTAGGTATGGAAGAAAAAAGAATTACCTTCTACTGTCTAACCAATCTGTCTGATCCACTCACATCTCTTATACAATGTTCTGTAGAAGTAACTGGTTGTCTGAATTGTTTCTTCTTCCTTGGTTATATCAAAACTGTGGCACCGCAACAGAAATTATTAATAAAAACATGTTACTAACACTAGCTTTCAGTGAGTTGACTTATGGTCCTCGGTCTAATGATGACAAGTCTACTGCAGAGTATCATCTAAAGGGCAAACCGCCAAATCAGAGCAGGCTAAAATCAAAGGGTTCCCTTAATTAATCTCCTTAACCAACTTAACCACCCATTTCAAAGTAGCTAATCAGCATAAAATACATGTATAGCTGCTTAGTTGAAGGTGCTTGACTGAATTTGCGTTCTTTGCATTCAACGGGAGATTCACAGCATTAAGACAAGGGACCTCAAAACACACATGTGGACCTGGCGGGGCCGATCTCACCAGATTTGCAGCCCTCAACGCGGCAGCTCGCTGAGCCCAATACAGCTGAGATCAGAGCATACCACCGTGCTGTTGATCTAAATTATTTATATAGGACCTGATTTGAGACTAAGGTTTTTTTGGAGGTTCTGTTTGTGCCCGCAGCTTTTCATACTCAAATAATTGCCATCGCAACTGCTTTAGTCTTACATATTTGTTACTATAAAAACCCCTTTGTGCCAAGTGATATATAATCACAGGGCCAAAAAAACAAGACCCCTGCCCCAGCTGATGTATTATTTAACAGACAAGAGATGGAGGCGCAGGAAAAGGGTGGTTTCATCTGATCAGACACCGATGTCTCCATGGGAGCAACACTTCCCCAGCAACTTTACTGGCCAACGAAGGGTGTCCGTGTTGGAAAGAGATGGATCACAGCCTGCCTACATCTGTATCTCTCCACCGACAACACACTTTTGTCTTGCCCTAAAGGGTCTATCCATGGGGAGGTGGTTGTATGCAGCGTAAAGGAATAGCTCTCCCTAATGCCACCTCCTGCGCCTCAGCGAGGCTCCCCTCGTCCCACCCAACGCGGCAGGCAAGCAGCAAAAGAGACGGGGGCTGAAGGCTTCTCTCGTGTAGTGCTGTGTCACTACAGCAATATCCAAAGGAAAAGCAGCCCTTTGAACTCCAGCATAGAGGCCAGGGTCAAAACATGGCACAGGAAAAGACAACCTCATACAGAAACTGGTTTGAGCAGCGAGCTGCACCTAGGAGAGGAGCTTCTGGGCTCCAGTTTGGTACCTGGAGACTGATTCATAATAAAATATATTGCTCATTGGGGAAAAGAGAAAAGGAAGACATCCCTAGTAAAAAAAAGGCAATAGCCTTCCCTAGATTATCCTTTATTGTAATCATATAGGTTCTCCCAGCACCTAATTATATAGGTCTCCCATCACCGAATACCTGAGGACACTCACTCCGCAGTAGGGGCAGGGCAGAGTGCACTTGGGCAGAGCAAGAACCCGGTTCTGATAAACACTCCCTGTTACGGGTTGCAAAGAACATATCCCCAGAAATTAAGTATTTGCCAGCAGGTTTGCTTCCATTCAAACCACACCGAACAAAGAGAATCATGGATAGTCCTACTTTGGTCCCCTGGTGGGCCGTGCTTTTTAAAATGCTTTTGAATTTTGCTTTGGTGTCACGGGGTTGTTATAGTGGTGCAAGCAGAGGGCATTCACTCAAGAGTCTCAATGTCAGGTAGGAAGCGGCTCACGTCAGCATCTCCAAAAATATGAGATTTAGCCATCCAAAAGGCAGGAACATAGCTGAAGTTCCTTGCCTACATTCCTCCACTAGTAAGTGAGGATGGACACTTCCAAAATGCAGTTTATCCCATTTTAAGAGAGGTGCGAATTCTATTTAGCAAAAGAGGAACAAACTGCCCACTGAAAACAGGAGGAGCCCAGGCAAAGAGCATAGTCTAACTTGGAAACGGCTGGAGGGGAAAGGAGTGACTTTCGCCTCAAGGCTGAAGTTCATGTTTGCTTGATGAGAGTTCTAGATCCGGATCCTTGTAATGTTATTTAATTGATGAAAATAACGTTCTCTTTCATTTTGCAAATATCTGCTCAACTCAGGCAGTCCTCAGAAGTCTCACAGCCTCACGAAAGCGTGAGTTGCCAAGGTCTTAGCAAGCACCACGGCAGCTTTCCTCGCTCCCTCAAGGAGTTTTAATGCCCAGTGAAATAAACCTAGTGCCTAAACCAGCTCATTTGCTGGCAGCCGTCGTCTCTAAGTAGCAGCCGCAACAGCAATCGCATCAAAGCTGGCAGAGCCTGGTTTCTGATGTGCCTGGGACAGGGGGTCTTTCTTTGCAAAGAGGTAACAGAACAACAACTCGCTCAGAAAGAAAAAAAACACAGCAGGAAAGCCAGGAAGTACCAAAATAAGAAAGAAACAAAAAAACAGCCCAAAGCCTCTCTGGTCTGGTGAAAATATTGCTCTTGTGCTGTGCAAAGCGGCAGGAAGTATAAACCCCTACCCATGTGCAAGTGGTCACCAGGAGACAGCAGCAAGGGCCCCAAGTGTCAATGCGTTTAGGGGTCTATTTGGCAGGGTGGAAGTCACTGCGGTTACAGAAGAAAACCTCAAAATGTTAGAAAAAAAAAAAAAAGGCATACCACTGGGACACGGGGCTTTCTTGATGGGTTTCACATTGCACAGACCATCTGCCTTGCACAAAGAAACTTCTGTAGAGAAATTGCAAAGAGAACAATTGAGCAAAGAGAACAATTGAGCAAAGGCACCAGAGGAGCCAACCTACATGTCAGCAATGCTTGGAGATCTAAAAAAATATATGTATGGACACATGCTGTAAAATACCACTGTGGACTGTCTTGCTGTATAATAAGATAGAGCATGCTGTCCACACTAGACCACTCCGGAGTGCACAAGTGGAGGTAGAAAAATCTCTGCCAAGAAATGCAACTTGAGGTCCACACCCAGGGCATGGGATATTTTTGTGCTTCCTGCAGAGCTGGACCTGATGTAAATCCCCCAAATGGCTGGGAGACAGCAATCTACAGTGGCTGACCCCATTTCAAGCACAAATGTTGTCAGTATTAATCTCTAGCGAAGTGGTCGAGGCAAAATCCTTGACACTCCTTTAAAAACAAAAGATAAATGAGCCCAAATATTGAAACAGAGCTGAATTTCTTCGGAAATTTTATGCTTCATTCTGCCTCAGATGCTGAAAACTGTCTCCTTACATAAGAGGGTCCTGATGACATCACATCCTCTCCAAAAAGCTGCAGAGCCTGTGAAGTCAACCCAGAAAGATTATCTTCGTGCCGCTGTGCCGTCCTCGAGGACCATCACCACTAGGAGCAAATGGCCAGATCTCCTTCGCTGCTGTTTCTGCTCAGTCTGGGTCTCGGTGAGTACGGAACCAAGGTGCTATATGCGGTTAAAACGGGAGGTTAAGGTGTTCTGCTTTGTCTGAATCCAAGAAATCAGGCAAAAAAAGTCAAAGGGAAAAGAAAAGCAAGCCAAAAACACTAATTTTCAGGTTTGCTTGGTAAACGCGTGAAGCGGAGGTACAGAAAGTAAGTCTCACGTCCATCTGTGCAGGGCAGTGAGCGGTGTGACTCTGGCGTTACACCAGCGGGAAGGGAGCCCGGCTAGACGACTCTTTCCGGAAGGGAGGGTAAAAGGGAGGAAATGGGGATTTCATCAGTCAATATTATTAGGGAACCACTTCAAATAAGTTGGGAAACGGTGCCATCCCGGACAAGGCACCTGAAAGGCTTCTCTGACCGGGAGGATCTGTCCCTAAAGACTAAGCGGGCAACTGCTGGGCACTCTCTAAGCAGGATCTCAGCAAGGACTCAAGTGAAATATTTAAGTCAGCCAGATGACGTGGTCCTCCCTTTGCATTTTACTCCACAACCCATGTTTCTCCCTAGCACTAAATAGCAAGGAAAAAGGTCTGCCCCAAAGACTAAGCCCCAAGGAGCAGACCCTGTGGTTTGTCCGGAAGGGACATTGCTTTTTCCAAGTGGTTTCGCTGAGGGCGAGTGGGCTGTGACTAGAGATGGGATTTCTCTCCCGCAGGCTGCTGTGCGATCCAGGACCAAAAGTACAGGATGACAGCCAAGTTTCGGGACAGCAAGATCACACACCCCCAGCTGAGGCAGCGGCTGGAGCTGGAGTGTCTGCCTATCGACAAGGATAGCGGGATATCCTGGATCCGCCAGGACAAGCATGGCACCCTTCACTTCGTAGTGTTCATTAGCACCCTGTCTCGAACGACCTTTAAAGGGAACACAGAAACATCTACACGCTTTGAGGCAACGAGAGACAGCAGAACCTCCCGACTGGTCGTGAAGTCTTTCCTTCAGCAGGACGAGGGGAATTATTTCTGCCTCATCAACAATAACCAAATACTGTATTTCAGCACTGGCCAACCTGTCTTCCTCCCAGGTCAGCAACATCTTTGCCCACTTCTGTTTGCTCTGCCGAACCCCCCAGCGCCCCTTGCCTGTGCCTTTTAATCTCCTCTGCCTGTTGCCCAACGCATCTTGTAATGAATACACCGGTCCTTCTGCCAGAGGCTCTCTGCTCACCAGCTCTTCTGGTGAACATCCCTGCAGCCCTCCTACGTGTGCTGCACCCCTTTTCTCTTCACCTCCCTGACTACCCCTATCATCAGGGTCTGGGAATCCCCAGATAGGGTGTGAGGTCTATGCAAGCAGCTGTGGTACTGCCCCTCCCCAGAGGCAGAGATGATGGGATGGAGCCGGGGTCACCTTCCCATTCGCAACTCAGAAGGGATGGGACTAAAACCAAGTCCATAACCACCCCCTCCTTCCCCACTGTGCACAGGCCCTAGAAGTCCTCCCAGCCTGAAAGTACTTTCAGCACCTTAAAAAGAAAATCACAAGCAGAGCAGAGGTCGTGCTTGGGAAAGAGAAAGTCTCCAGGGCTTTCAGTACGTTTCCTGATAGCAACTGATAAGAGGGGCTCAGACGCTATAGGGGTTGTGGCAGAAAATAAGAGACAAGGAGCCTGCAGCTCTTGCAGTGTATTGCTGGGCCGTGATCCCGCAAGACCCGGCTCAGGGGAGCATTGGAGGGGGGGGCCCTGGTCCAAAATGGTCTAAGCAAAGTCACCCAGGAGCTGAGTGCTGTGCTGGCAGGGCCGGCAGAGCAAAGAGGAGGGAGAGCTGTTGTTCTGTGTTTCACTACATGCCCCAATTCCTCCCTTTTCGCGTACAGTCACAACCACAAGGGCACCCACCACAGCTGCACCCACCACCCTGAGCAGCATCCCCAAGGCAGAGACCCGCCAGAAGACGCCCGCGCCAGGTAACGGAGCTGCGGGGAGGGAGGGGAAGGAGCCGGGCTCTGCTGGGCCCCTCTCGGCCCACGCGCCGGGGACCCTCCGTCCGTATGTGCTGCTGGGCCACGTGCTGTCCTCCTACCTTTTTCCAGGCCAGCAGTGGCATTTTGGGGCTGAGGAGCCAAGTGCGAAGCCTGCACTGACTAAAGGCGTTTGGGGAACGGGGGAGAGGGAAGATCCTTTAGGCTTTACCAGAGTTGGCTCAGGGGTACGTGCAGATGAGAGGATTGAAATTCAAGCCCGTGTTTTACTCCACTCCAGAAAGGCTAAGGGTGACTTAGAAAGCCCTAGCATGTATCTCACGGCTGGGCACACTGAGAAGGGGAGAGCTGAAGGAGGGCAGAGCCTTGCGGGCAGGCACTGGTTTTAGCCTTGGCAGGAGGCACAAGAAAACTTTTGGCTCAGGTGCCCAGGAACCGTGAACGACACACGGGCTGGGCTCGGGGACCCCCCGGTGACCACCCCTCCGTCTGTGGGACGGGGAAGCCCTCTGCCTCACCTACAGCGAACGCCAGCCTCGCTGAAAGCGGGATGGGTCCCTTGGCTGAGGACCTCTGCACGGCTCCACCGGCGCCGGCTGTAACACCCGTCACGAGCACCTAGCAGACATCTCCTCTTCTCTCTCTCTCTCATTCCTGCAGAGACAAGCAAGGAGGAAGTCCTGAATTTCTCCTGTGACATTTTCATCTGGATTCCCTTGGGCTGCGGCTGTCTCCTTCTCCTCATTGCCCTGCTGATCACCATCACCCTGTGTCAAAGTAAGAGACCCGCGCTTAGCCCCCACCCCGCAGATAGTCCTCTAGCCTCACACCAAGGAGCACAGCCCTGTCCTTCAGGGGAAGGGATATTCTGCAGCTATTCCCCTCGTGCAGACACCAGGTAACCAGGACGCAGGGAACACAAAGGGAGGACCGCTCTTAAAATCGGTTTCTATATTCTCCCCATCTCTAGATTTAGCCTGAGAAATAACCATCAACTTCTACGCTATAAGACAACAGATTAGAGAAAATATACTCCACCGAACCATATAGGCTCCACCCTTATCAGTGTATCAAGGATAAACGTACCAGAACCCAAAACACTTTGATTAAATAGAATAAATATGCTTCAGCATGGGACTTGCAAATTCAAATGCCAAGATCCCACCGGCAGCTTAAGCTATAGCCAAACTAGCAAATTAATTACATAGGTTCGGAGACCGGCAGAGTTAGAGCAGTAAGGCAAAATCTCCAGGAATACAAAAGTCTGTTGGTGAAACTTCATGTCTGAAACACCTCTGAACAAGCAATAAGTGCAAACATATTTAAATCAATTTAATGCTTACTGAAATACGTTTTCTTCTGGCGGAAGTGCCCAGCTACGCATGATAGCTATGCTGATTTCATTAATCATCTTCATTTCATTTAATTGCTTCAGCTCACTTGTGTGGAACACCGTGACACGTTTTACTGCTAAATTAACGTAACTAGGTCCTCACTGACCCCTCGCCCTAAAGCTGCTGTGAGACGATTCAGCAGCCCCCCAAAATACTAACAAAGTCCACAGATGTAGCAGGGAATACATGAAAAACCACTGAGGAGCCACAGCCAGGGTTCAGGGATGACATCGGGGTGCAGCCAGCCACAACGGGGAGCGAGCCAGCCCCAGGAGTCCTTCCCGAGGGAGGGGGGAGTGGAGTGGATCCAAATTCCCTCTGAAGCCAGCAGCAGCCAAGACCCCCACGTGCTTTAGGATTCTCTGGTGACCTGAGTGTCATGCAACTACTAACGCTGCTCAGCCATTTATTTATCTATTTTTGCCTCTTAATGCTGGTTGGGATTGCTGGTGAAAAGCCATTTGCTGCAATTACCCTCTGCAGCGGGCAGCATGAAGCCACGAGGACGGGTTTCCCCCGCGAGACACAGGCTATTTCTTTTGTGCTGAAATAAATGGCTCTACGTTATAGTTTGCTGAATGCACCCTGAAGTAACGGCACGGGTGTTACAACGGGGGAGAACATTATTCGTTGGGACGGATCCTCAGCTGATTTTAGTCAGCCTAGTTCCACCAAAACGAGTGGCTCTAATGTACACTAGGTAAAGCTCAGCATACCCCCGTATCCCATAGCACATTTGTAATAGCAGCGAAGAGGACCGGAGGGCAACCACGACTGACAATACACTCGCGTTGTGGGAAGACAAGATCTTGGCTACCCGGATTCAAGCTTGGCTGCAGCCTGGGTGCAATCTGTGCCACTCGCCGGCTGTAGCCATAACTGCTGCCAACAAATTTTCAGCAGCTTTCCCAACTCCCTAGAGCCAGCACAAAATAATTCACTGTCAACATGCCCAGGCTGACCTTGCTGCCGTTACTCACACGAAAACACTCTTTAACCCATTACGATACTAAGTTGACCGAACGTGAGCTGCACCACGGCTCACCTGCACGGTGTTTCTCACCGGAGAGGGCAATAAGCCTGGTTTAGCTGCTGCTAATCCTAAGGCAAAGGCAAACAGACAGAGCGGCAGCAGCACACTGCGGCAGCATTTTCTTCACTAAGCTCTGCCTTGGTAGCTTCTTTGAACTAAAACGTTTTCTTTCCAATTTTAGAAACCAGGAGACGAAGATGCAGATGCAAAAGGTTAGTAAGTCACAGCTGCTGACAATTTTTCTCTTGAACTCGAGAGCATCTTGCACAGAAGTGATATGGCAAACAGGTGCCCCGAAAAAAAAGTCACCTAAAAGCCCTTCATCTGATAGACAGTGGAGGGGAGGGAATTGTGCAATTAATGGGGAGTGGGGGGAAAGATGGTTTTTTGTTCCTTTGGGTTTTTTTTTTAAATATTAAGTAATTCAGGTCACTGGAGTGCTGACACTGCAGTATACGCTAAACAGAAAGACAGGAGATGCTCACAGCAGTCCAGAAACTCTCCACATCACCCAGTGCTCATAACTAACAGTATATTTGTGCATTTCCAACCATCTGGGTCTTGTGTTTTTCCGACCACCGTTATCTCCTGAGCATGTACAGGGTGTCCTGGCCCCTATCCAACACCACCATGCGGCATGTGCCCCGTCCAACAGCAGATAACGTGCACGCTCAGAGCTCACGTACCCACCTCCCTCCATCGCTCAGGACCGGACGACCCCGCACTTCGCGGGGCTGAGCACCACCCGGGCAACCGAAGGGAGGGCTATAGCCTCTGCAAGGGAACACAGCTGTGAGGAGCTTTGAAAAGAGGTGTTTTTAGAGGGTTTTGCAATCTCTTATGTCAGTCTGAATTTCATATTCGGCTTTGCCCGGTACTTTGGCTGGGCTGACACAGAACTTCAGCCGGCCGACAGCACTGCTCTAACACAGACCAAGCGAGTGACGGTATTTCTTTCCTCTCCTTCCCCACACCATTCCCTTGAATTCCTCACTGGACCATCAGGTTATGTCCACGGACTAGATACAAATTACACCATCACCACCAGAATCCCCTTCTGCACAGCTTTGGACCATCACTATGGTTTTGGACCAACATCACCACGCATTTATACCCCTATTTGCCCAGTGGGCACTGAATAACACGGCTCTTGCTTACAGGGTCAGAGAGGCTGATGTGGCCCTAGACTTGCCCAAGAAACAGTAAGTTAGACACGTACAGCTCTAGAGTTAACCAGTTTTCTAGGGCAGACAGGAATCCTTTCTTCTGCTTTCCCCTCTTTCCAGCCCTCTCCCCACTGGTCTGGCGTTTAGAAAAGCCGGCTTGCAAGAAAGTTTGGAACAGTATTTTCCCACTGAAATTCCAAGTCTTTGTTGCAGGTGCACAGGCTTCACAGTACAAAATGAATAATGTTTTAGTTATCTAAATTCATACAACCACCCCGAAAGAAATTACTCACAGGAAACACCTCCCTCCCCCTACCTTTGCAAAAACTGGCCACTACAAATTTTTCGAAAAAGCATAAAACTCAGAGAAAGCATGCAAAACCCCTGGCTGAATAATAACGCTTTACAGAAGAGGGGCTGAGCGGCACTGTCTTCTGATTTTTAAGAGCAACCTCACCACGTGAGCCTTGCGACCACCTAAGAATACAGTCACACGTACCGACCTGCACTTTTTCTTGCCAGCCTGAAACACTAAGGGCCTGTCATATTTCCTACACCCAACACAGCAAACTTCTGATCCTTGCCTGGTTTTCCAAGAGCTAACTATAAGGAAGAACCGTTCTTGTAGCGTTGTTTAGGACAAGTCTCATTCCCCGCTTATCTAAATCCCTGGTGCCAGCCCTGTGCAGGGACATTCGCTCCCTCGGGGGAAAACAGGCTGCAGAGCTCTTCGGTTTTTGTACCGATGGAGTGGTCAGATTACAAGTGCTTCAGAAAATCATGTTATCAAGAGACAGCTCTGCTTTGGCAGTGTTAACACGACAAAGTTCTGTTTTAAGCAATCGTAGCATTTTTAAGCTTTTATTTAGAGAGGAAATCCCTGCTGCTGTGAGCGGTTCCCACTCCCTGAGATGAAGCTCTTTAGAAGTTAATAGCACAAGTCACTGAATTAAAGAGTGCCTCAGGATCTGGCCTGGGATTCTTCCCAGCAACCACAGGATTTATTTTTCCTCCACAAATCAATTTTCAGTGAAAACGGGTGCCAAATCTTTAACTCATTAAACCAGCCTAAATCTATCAATTGCTGGAGAGCGGTAATCTCTATCACTTTGGGAGCACAGCTGGAGCCTGTGAGGCCTCCTTTTAAATCAATCTGCAGGAAACTAGTTTGCAGCAAGAAAAAGGCTTTAGGACAACAGTTCACCTGGCTGCAAAACCCCCGGAGCTGCTCGCAGCTGGTCTCCCCAGACTTCGGGATGCGGCGCTGCGTCTAATGTGTTCACCGAGACGATGCTCCTAGGGCTCCTCATCACAGAGAAAGGCTTGGGAACGTGCCAGGAATGTGCAGAGATCAGGAGCAAGCAAAAAGGCCTCAATTTTTCTGTAATTATTCTAACACTGGGTTAGCAGCGTATCTTAAGAAAGCCCTGCTAGAGGCTGTCACTACTTGACTGCTGGCCGATAGTTCGCTAGTCTGAAGGGGATTTGGCAACGTTTCACAGCCTTCTGCTTGAGGTCCCAGGGCTGCCAACCACGGCAAAACGGGCTCATCAGCAGCAATACAATAATCATCTTCCTCTTCATTTCGCATGAGAGTAAATCAGAAATATTTCTCTTTTAGACCTGCAAACAGGAAGCCCCAGGGGAAGCCCGGCATGCCAAACCGACATATATAAGCGGCTCCACCTTTTTGCTTCTGGATTGACTTCAGGGAGCCACCACTGCGTAAAACCATCACCTACCTTATCCATACTGCTAACACTTCCCACAGGCTCTATCCTGTCACATTTGAAAGGACGAGAGTTAGAAGGAGCAGAGAGCCACAGCGAGCTAGCAGGCACCTCCGCCGTGAACCACATGCTAAAACACAGCTCCTTCCAAAATTTGTCTGAGTCTCTCAGGTCAGTTCCCAAGACCAAATGCCACCTTTATTCCCAATGACAGAGCCCTGTGGTGCAGGCAAAAGGAACAGGTTGATGCTGATGCTGCCATACATCAGCGCTAACTCAACGAGAAATATGGGTGTTGTGGACCTTTGCTCAAGGACGTGCAATGATTCTTCCTAAAACGCAGCAAAAAGTTGAATTTGCCACAAGAACGACTTAGAAATAAAAGCCCTCCCTTAACACACCCTCTTTTCATGGTGCCATGCATCTCCTAGAGGTTTTACTGTTTCACCCAGTATAACACAATGTTGCACTAAGAAGGTAAACGCTGATTAAAAGGCTTTACTTTTATCACAGTCCAGGAGGCTAAAGTTTACTGCTTCCCTCTTGCTGCCCTTGGTCGGCTGCTAGCCCCACTTCCACTTGTTTCAGCGGGAGCTTTCCCCGAGCAAGGCACGTGGGGTTTTCTTTCTTTCTGGAAGCAATGGCTGAGCAGTGAAAAAGCCTGTGCCACTTGCTTTGGTTAAGGAGGATTTCTGGCATACCAGCTTAGGGCATGCTGATACAACAAGAATGAGATTAGTGTTTTTTCAGCTCTGTATTTAATGTACATACTTCCTTATTACACTTGCAGATTAAGAACTGAGAAAAAATAAAACAATATTTCCAGTTAGTCTTACTCATGTCTATTACTTTCTTCTGCTCCTAGCCTCAGAAAAGCTAAAAATCTAGACTGAAAATATAAACGATGGTTAGAGGGAGGCTTGGGTAAGGGAAGAGGCAGGCTCCGTGGTTCACATACCAGCCTGAGCTTTAGGATGCCCGAGTTCAGCTTCCAGTTTACCCCAGCCTAAAACCACGTCTTTAAAACTAGCTTTCCCAGGGACTCGTAAGATGGGCCTAGTAAAACTTCCCGTCCCAAGGGGTGTTTTAAAGGTGGACAAAATACTCTGGAGATGCTCAGGTATTCTGGCCAAGGGGCTGATAAGAACCTGAAGAAAAGGAGGAAAGCAAGCTCCTTGCTCATCTCCCCCTCTGCAAATAAGTGGGAAATTAGTGAGGTGCAAGGAATCAGTTGCAGACAGAAGAAAAGTTCTTGCAAACTCAGTTCTCTGCAGTGTTTTAGGAAAAAAAATAATTAGGGAATAAATAAATGTATCTAAAAATAGCATGCAAATATGGAACAACAGAACTATATATGTAATATGAAGTAAGAAATATTCCTTTTACCTCTTCTCTATGACCATCTACTTTGATTATCATCTTGTCCTGTAGCTTCTTGCCAGTCTGAGCTAGAAGTTTTCACTTACAAAGCCTTAACTCATACGGCATTCTGAAAAACGTTTTACAAAACCTACGAACGTCACTACGTCCCCATTAGCATTCCTTGAATCCGTTTCCTACTTGTTCTCTGCACTAGGTGCAGTTGTTTCACTCTGGACTTGCACAATATACTGGAGGTTTGGTCTACATCATGGGCAGTAAATACTGTCACGTTCTTGTAACCCAGGCTGTCAGGAAACGCTTCATCTGAACTGTCGCTATCACAAAAATCTGAATCTTGTTATTGTACAATGACAGAAGCTGTTGAATTTTTCTATTCAAATGTAGGGATCTAACTTACTGTGTCTGCAGAAGAAACCATCAGGAGAGCAATGCAATAGCTACACTTAATTAACCAAAACAAGGAAGGCAGATAATAGCTAGAAGACAAGGTCAGCATGACTTAAGTTGTTCTGGGAACTAACAGATCAAAGGGCTACACACAGTTACAAACCCCCTCAGGAGAAACTGAGGGTGCAAATGACTTCGGGAAGAGAGAGAGTCTGAATATCTTCCTTCCCCTATGGTTGACCCTTGGGAAGACAGGTATGAAGACTGTTAATGGCCTGAAGAATAGTTTCTGATTCAGTGACTTTGCACTAAATAAAGCATACTTTGATTTAAATATTTACAGATATGAAGCACCTTGACCAGAGCTTGTAGGAAATCCTGCTAACTAAAGAAACTAAAAAAGTTCTCTCTCCCCTACCCCTCTCTGCAGCCAAACAAAAGACCAGGTGTGTTATTTCACTCAGCTCTAAGGTTTGTAACTTCAGAAAAGAAAGTCCAAGCAGTTCATGCAGTAACTGATGGAAAGATCAAGCTCCACAGCTGACATATCTCGTGAACTTACCACCTGATGCAAATGATACCATCCTCACCGCACAGGTAAAGGCCAGTCCACTATAACATCAGGAGGCAGGAGCACTTAACCCAAATGTGTCCTTCTGAGGACTCTTATCATGGGACCCATCTGCCCTAGTATTAGTCCCCTCCACTGTAGACATCAGGCTGTAGGCTCTCCCTCCTCAGCCAACAGAGAGAGGCTCCTCCATGGGGCAAATCTTCCTACCCTCTGGGAAGACTGGAGACATTTCTCTCCCACCAGAAGCAACTGAAGGAGCCCAAACAACAGACTGAGCCCAGACAGGCCTCCTTCAGCTGGCTGAGGGCACAGAGACGAAGCCCACCCTCGCTGCCTCCAGGAGGGCCTTGCACAAGGCCACTTAAAGAAGGAGTCAGTCTTTTTCTTCCATACACATCAGTTCTCAGACTTTGCTCATTCTTTGCACTCCTGCTCTCCCTCTTCTGCTCCAGCTCTTCTAAACACCTTCGCAAGAAAAAGGTAAAAGTCTATCTGTTTGCATAGTCTGTTGTTTCTCACACAAGGCCACGTATTACACATGGGAAGCATTTCCTTCAAAATGCATTTTCCCTAGCACAGCAGCTGAATGTGGCATTCTGTGATCCACTAAAATCAAATGTACAGTGTTAAATATTGAACAGAAAACCTAGCAGAAGCATTATTCTATATTTTACTCTGTAAACTGTGCTACTCTTTCAGGTGAAATGATTATTTCACGATCCATGCATTAAATATTTATTGCTAGCTCTATTGCTATGAGAACGTACAGAGGTCAATCCTGTGGTGAACAACGGGATACATATACTTAAAATCAAAAAGTATTTCAAGGGGAGGAACACACGTACAACAACTTTCTTGCCACAGAAACTATGTGGAATCCTAAAATAGGATAAGCATGGAGCAAAATACCACCCTAAGCAAGGCAAAATGTATTTGGCTGTTATTAACTACTGGCATTATGAACACTCCCCTGTCCAACACTGCACTAAGAGCCTGGCCCTGCAACGAGATTTATGCAGTCAAAGCACTACTGATGCCCCAGGTGAATGTAGTGAAGGAACTGGAGGGAGCATATGCTTTTCTAAGTAACCTTCAATTGAACTGGAAATTAACATCTGGGAAAAAAAATCACAATACTCACAGCTGTAATTACCCTCCTGAATACTGCATAAAACTCACTGCACACTGGGGGCTACCTATTTTTGACTTCTAGTTGATCTCTTTTAACCCTAAGGCCAAATTTAGAGGGTGCCTAACTCCCTCTACGCGCTCTTCACGCCGAATTGCCAACCTGCACTCTGCTGGCCCCCGTCCACATCTCGCTGTGGCTCCGCTCTGCTCGACTGGCACGCGTCCAGGTGTCACAAAACCAAGGCAAGCATGATAGCACTGCCTGCAAAATACATTCCCTCTTCAGAGCTCTGTATGTTTTCCACACAGAAAAAGCAAGTTAATGGACACATCACAAATTCTCCTGCCTGCCAATTTCTGGACAGCATCATCACAGCTGTCAGCTATGAAGCCATAGTTCTTATTGTGTATAATCACACTATTAAAAAATATATATATATGACTGTTCATTGAATTCAATTAGCAGTTTTCAGCTTCTTACTTGCTAACTATCAGCCGGATGTCACCTTCAATTCTTTATCTTCATTCATGCCTTTGCATCTCTTTAAAACATTTGGTGGTCTCTGATTTTGAGGCTTAGATCTGTAAAGATGACCAAAAGGATGTATCACTCAAACTGTGTATTAAGGTTGGCTGCAAACTGCATATAACATAGCAGTAAAACTATTATCCCCCTGTATTTTTTAATAGGTATTATGAGCAAGCATAAGCATATTCAGGAATGACTTTTGAAAGCATTTTCATCTCACTGCCCATGGACTTTCTGTGAGATATTACAAGTACATGCACACAGACTGCTGTCCATCATAGGATACCTAGAGGGAACTTGTTCAGCTGTCTATTCTTCCATTTCCTTATGGATTTTTCTGCCTGTGAACCACTGCAATTGAAACGATGTATTTTAGAAGCAAACAAATCAGTACCGATTTACCCTTAATACTCCATAATGCGAACTGCTGTGATTCAGCATTTGCTACAAAAACAGCAAAATCATCTTTGCAGAAGAGCAGAAGTCTGAGAGAAGTAGAAGAGGCAGCTGGAGCAAGAATGAGGACAGATGTGCCAGAATAAACAGGTACTCTCCTTAGTCACAGCCCCGTTTCACAATAACACCCCAAAAATGAGGGACATCTCACTAGCAGACACATCCATGAGAAGCTGGCTTTAAATCACTACACTAACGTCACCAAGGAGCCCTCTAGCAGAGGCAGGGACACAGCACAGTTGCCCAGAGCAACATTTGGCTTCCTTAACCAGTTCTTCCCTCCCTGTACAATTCATTATTCACCTCCCAAATTCAGGTAGGTTTTTGTCAGCCCTCTGTCCACCTATTGTGATTTAAACCTATGGCTCTGGAAGACCTGCTAAGTTTTCCATTTAAGTGTAGAGATGAGTAACAAACGTTCTTTATAATCAGCTTAATAAGACTTGGATTTTCTTCACAAGATCAACACTTACCTTCGCACCCCCTACAGATAGGCTACAGGGTGGAAAGCAAAATTAGACCACATTTTTTGCACTGAAATTATAATAACCAGCTGTAAATGTCACTGCGCTGGTGAGAAGGGAAGGAGCTGTGAGCCACTCCAGCCCAGCTGAAGAGGTGAATGACTAATGTGGCACCACGCGAGAAGGCACAGAGATGCCTCTAGCAAATCAAGCAAGCTAAGAGCAATCTGGCTACACTTGTGGTTGAGCAGGAAGCCTGGGCTGCTGATTGCACTGGGTAAGCTAAGCCTAGCAAAGCAGCTCAAGGGTGCAGGAAGTTGTTGCTGTGCAGGCCCTCGAGATCTGGCAGCTTTTTGCTAGTAATACGCGGAGGAGGCTCTGGGTTACGGGGAAAGGCGACTTCATGGGGTGCAAAGGCAAAGGCTGGGAGCTGCCAGGGCTGGTACGAGGATCGAGAGCAAGCTCGGAGGGAATGAACCACTGGGAGTAGAAAGGTGTTTCTAGAGGTTAGTCACTGCAAGGCAATGAAGAGTTGGAGATAAGGAAGGATTTCCAAAGAGAAGGGGAAGGAACAAATTTATTCAGAGGCTGAGGATTACCTAACAGTGGAATGGTGCAAAACTCACAGAAGGTGAGGAAGTAAAAGGAAACAATGTATTAGCTAATACTTTATAGCAGAAAGAATGAGAGCTGATTTACAATTTAAATATAACTTCAACTAACAAAAAAAAAAAAAAAAAGGGTTCAAGACAGTCACTGAAAGCCCTGCAAAACTGAGGGGAGCTTCAAATGCCCCCGTAACTTAGACCACCAAGAACTTCTTGTCTGCAGTAGACACCTGCTTCTTCCTCATCCAACAGGTTATTAACTCTGAAATATTTTGAGTAATAAAAGGTTTTCCCAAGTTAAATAAAGTCCCAAACTAATAAAAGAGCCAAGAGGATCCCAAAACAGCCAGGAACTGACCTGGTTGGTTGAAGTCACTTCGTCAGTCCAAGCCAGTACTTGACAGATGGCCTGTTACAGCGAAGGCACCAAAGCTCAGCCCAGACTCCTTGGACTAACGCTACAGTAAGCTTCAGTGAAGCTAACTGTGCATGTTGTGGAAATGTTTGGAATCCACCCCATAAAAACCATACCCTTGATGCTGTGTTTCTGCAGCGTTCCAGGAGAAAAGTCAGGAAAAGGTATTGAAAGACAGACAGGAAATTCTGGGAAGGACAGTAAAGAGAGAGTGAAATATGACCTCCCTGTAATTAGGTTTGTTCCTTCTGATTCATCTGAAATCAAACCTATTTGACATGCAGGGTCAGCATGACCCACCAATCACTAGATTCTGGCCCTGGGCTCTCTGTGCTGAATACACAGAGTGTGATTTTTGTCCTAGGAGAGCTATCACATATGCATACTACCTGTTTTTTGAAATCTATTGTATAATCTAGAAATCCTGGAAAAATACTGGAACTTACTCTCAGTTCTGGGAAGAAAATCCATAAACAAAAACAATAGCCATATGCATATATTTAGGTTTTTTTTCCCCCATGACAAATGTCTTATGGGTGATGCTAGACTTGAACCAAAATGCTATTTGCATCTTCCTCCACTCTTTTTTTTTTTTTCTCCTTCTCTTTAAGGAAAGGAAAAGAAAACGTAGCATGGTAACTTCACACAGTTACTGGGAAGGAAGAAACCAATGCCAGTGTTACCAGGTCTGAAAATAAACACAAGGAATGGGAAATGCAAGGGAAAAGGGAAGATCCATTTTCAAAGGCTGAATTCCAGTAGGCTTCGTTCACTCCAGTCCAGGTCACACTGCCCCCCAGCTTGAGCACTGAGTCTCTGTGCCAGTCCACACTGGAGCTGCACTGTCTAGCTATATTCATCATAATCCTCTAGATTTTGGAAAATTCTTAGTTCCAGAGTGGATCGCCAACTGGGTCACACTAGCAATGTGTTTGTGTTTGAATATAGAGATACAGCTGTCCTTCCTCTAATCATACATTGATATTCTGCTGCCCTAAGTGCATGCAGCAAAGGAATAAAAGTTAATGCCCAGCTAAGCACTAGCACGGCTATGGAAGCAGGGTGCTTCCCTTCATCTTAAGCTACAAATTGAAAACTGCAGAGGATAAAGCAAAAACGTAGTTTTCAAAGGCTGCTGCCAAGGAACAGCAGATTACTACAGGTTAAGGAAGCTAGCTGGATTCCTTCCTCTTGTATTAAGAACTACTGTAAGTCAGTTTGATATGAAAACACCCATTCCTGCATATAAGCCCAACAGGATTCAACAGGAATTTGCAGCAGGCTATGAACAACTCCGTTTTTCACGTTTCCCTACAGGATTGCTAATTTCATGCATACATGAAGTCATAAAAGAATATCATCCCACATCCTTCTCTCACCTATATACACTTTTAAAAAAATCACTTTTCTCTTACATATACATATTAGGGCTTGAATTAAATCAGAAATCGTAATGTGACACTACAACTTTACTTATTACAGATCATCTCTGTCACTCTCTCATCTTTTGTTTTTTCTCCTACTCTCAAAGCACCTTTCCTCACTGCCTTCTCCTATTCACAAAAGGAGAGCACTGAAGGGGACACAGATCATGGAAGATTTTTTTTTTCCAGGAAACAAAACAAAACCAACCAAACAAAAAAATTAACCTCTGCAGTGGTAAGCACAGAAGAGAAAACAGTATTTTACAGTAGACAGACAAACCTTGCAAGGAAGATCTAACCCAAATTTCCTCTCTTAAAGCTGGCAAGTTGGCTCTAAGTAGTCGTAAATACCTGAAACCTGCAAATTTTAGCAGCAGCCACCCTGTAAAATGATAGGAAAAAAGAATGGAAGAGACAAGAAGGAGGGAGGTCTAAGTTAATAGGCATGAGAAGCTCTAACTCATTACTTCTTATACACAGCTTTTACTGCAGCTTCTATACACAACAGTTAGCAACCTGACTTATGGATAAAGACTGAAATTAATACAGTATTTCATGAGGGAAACACACTGATTTTTAGCAGGCATTATTATCTGCTCAACCATCTCTAGTTGCAATTTATAGAGCTCATGTCACTGCAGGAAAAGCCTCCTTTTCTGAAAGCACTTCACAGAGCAGGTGAGCACTAAGCGTACTGAACAGGAGGGTAAGGCCATCAGCTTTGTCTTTAAAGACATAGCCACAGTACTCTGAAAATGGTCAATAACTCTTAACCACCACCTAAGGTCAAGATGACTATGCACGATTTTCATTTCCTAATATCTGTTTTTAAGGTCTAATTATGTTTTATATCACAATTCAGAGTTAAAAGCCCACAAGAACATATCACAATGGATTTACTATTTAAGCCAACACACAAAAATAAACATTAAAACTCAGTCTACTAATAGACACAGAACTAACACTATTATCAAGCCACTGCTATGGGAATCACATTTATAAACATCCATTAAATTATTTACAGAGCACCTTTAAACTAAGCCTTTTGTATAACAGTGTGGTCAAAAAAAATCTTGCCTTAAGTCTCATCTACATTAGTATTAGTGCACTTTTTCTTGCCAGGGAACTTCTGTTCTGACACATTCTGCATAGGAGGGTGGAAATCACCAGTTGCAAGCTCAATGCAATACGCAAAAGTGACACAGTGATCCGGACGCAGATACAACTACATTAGATGCATAACTTCACTTTTTATTACACAGCAGTCTCATTAAAAGGCACTTGCTGCACCAAGGGACTACTTAAAGGTTTCCAAATCTGGTCCAGAAACGTAAGAGACAGATTTCAGATACCATTATAGGTTTAAAATTAAATATATAAACACTTTCCTACCATGGATGTCCCCAAACTGCATAGAGAAAATGTACACATACCAGCTGCTATTACATTTTAAGTACTAAAATCATATATTATTACTCGCTTTTCCCTGTGCAAGCACTTTCTCAAGTCACCGGAGGTATATCAGGCATTAGGAGGAGACATCGTGCATCACCACACAGGTGAAAGAGAATGACTGCGATAATCAAAATCTAGACAATATTTCACAAATGCCCAGCACAACATCCCATTACTTGAAGCTTGCAAGCATTCTAGGTTAAACTGCTAGCATCCTCTGTTGGTGGAGTCTCAAAATTGCAAGCAATTATTTTTAAGTAAACACACAGGCAGCTAAAAAGTTATCTGGTGGTAATGGCTGAGTTTGTGAGTTAGTTATGTATCTATATATGCATTATTTAAAAGAGAAAACAAGACCACTCTGCATTAAAAAGGTTCTAAGTTGAATTTTTAGCTTATTGCCTTTTAATACTGGCACCATTTTTGTATTCCAACCAGTTCTGTTATGGGCACTATCAACATTAACCAGTGTTCACACCAATGCCAAAATACTAGCAGTATGTCAGAGAGAGATGCAACATTTACACTTACGCTTTTTTTTTTTAAATAATACATATGCCATTTCATTTAAAACCAAAGCATTAAGCAATTCCAAAAGAAAAGATAAAAAGTAATTTCAGCAAGACTAGAAAACCTACATGGAAAATAATATCCTCACCCATTTATTGTTGATTTTACTGCTTGGTAACCCAGTTGATCTGAACTCAGTGTGAATACAATTTAAGTTTTGCAGAAAGTCACACACCTGTTTTTGTTTCCACATATACCAAACATGTAAAGTTTAAAATTTGTGTGCCTTGGTTTGTTCCTCTGAATGTCTCTTTAAGGTTGTCCATCGTCACTGATCCGACAGAGTCCAAGTCAGTCTCCCAAAACAGGTGATACACAAATTCAAAAGGTGTAGATTTCTCAAAGACGTTCTTCTCTGTAGTGCATTGTGCTAGTGCATTCAACCAGTGTGTCAGTATTCAACCATATAAGCTTGGGTTTTTTTTTTTTTTTTTTTTTTACTACACAATACAGAAATATATATTTTACATGTAGCTTTGCATGCCTTATGGCTGCTTGCCCTACTATAGGACAGTGCAATAAATACAAATATATGCACACTAGAAAAGATTTAAACTGCCATGATCTACATCTGGTTTATGAGTACAAATTTATCTAGTCAACAATATGACAAATTTAGCAGAAAAAGTGGCAATGGCAGTAATAGTCTACTACAAAAACAAGGCTAGAAGCGAAGTGTTCTCAAGCTACAGAAAATTTGCTACCTTCTAATATAACGATGTAGGGCCCAATTCTGCAAAGTGCAGAGTCATGATCAGTAGATTGCATCAGAACATGCTTTTCCCCCATTTAACAATGAATACTTCTACAATTTATTTGGCTTTGATAACTGTTTATAAATAGCACACTATAATGACTATTAAACTATACAGCAACATGACATTTATAGCCTAATCTTGAATACAAAGTTCAAAGAACATGACTACAAAGGCCCAAGAGCAAATGTCATCGACTAAAAGCATTTCCACTTCAGAATTTCATTTTATTGAATATTCTCTTACACAAACATTTCTTGATCGTGAAACCAAAGGAACATGATTCCCTATTCCCACTCTGTTCCAGCAGTAATTTATCCACACACCACCCTTATAAATTAGTGATGGATTTTAACAGCTAGCCCCTTAGGGCTATATATTTTATATATTTTATATATATGCACATTTACTTTGAAATCTATGTAAAAGTTGAAAAAATGTTTGAAAGAAAAACTCAGAATATATCACAGCTTTTTCAGCGAAAAAAATACAAATTAGTTCTATAACCACTATTCAATTTATCAAACTTTTTTTTCTGAAGTATTTACTTTTAATTATGTACACATTACAGGAAATAAAACTTTTTCCACAAACATTCTCTAAGGTGACAGTTACCAATAGAATGATAGAATAATAGCAGGAAGAATATTAAACATATGGGGGTGATCAATTTCTGCTTTTAAAAAGTAAAAAGTCACCATATAATTAAGTACAAAAACCTGCATTGAATGACAACTGCTGGTGTAGTAACTTGATCAGGTATGGAGACCAAGAGTATAGTAAAGCCCTATGGTAATAATATTTCTGTAGCATTTCCACTTGGTATGTATATACTAAATGTCGGCAAAGTTTCTGTAGCATTAGCTTATACAAACATAGGAGTCCTCAGTCTGCTGCATAAAATGGAACAAGTGTGTTTTAATTCTCCTGAAATGCACCTGAAATTCAGAGTGTCACTTACAAACTGCATAATGAAACTTTTCTTCAGAAAAATATCTGTTTGGCATCTCCAGGACTCTGTTCCATCGGACAATAGGGGCATTTTAATCTGGGGACAAAGGCAACATGTTAGAATTGTGTTGATGCGAGAGCCCAGCAGCAGTGCACTTTCCAGAAACTTCGCAGTGCGGAGACTACCGAGTGCTGAGCTTTTTCATCCATTACAAAGGTATCAAGTGCGCAGTGATAGTCCTTCCCCTTTTCTGCCTGTAGTGCAAAACGAAGGTACTCTTAAGCACCTAATGCTTTACCTGGCTCCATTAAAAGGTACCTTTTAGCTGAAAGAGACCCTACACACACTTCTTTTCCCTGATATATTCTTTTTTAGCTTTCACCCACATACCCCTGAATTATTAAATACCAAGAAATTAGTCTCCATAGTTAATCTATTATTTATACTTCAGGCGTAGCTTGTTGTATTGTACTCATTTCAAACAAGCTGCTAGCTTTCACTTTGACTTCATTAACATCCAGACAGTTTTACTCTCTTGTTCCCAAAATGCTGCGATTTTACAATCCACTTGGATCAACCGCCGCAGGCTAGACCTAAATAGGACAGCCTGGCCTGCCACTGCTGTCCCCTCCCACACATTTCCCCTTGCTTACAACATTTCTTCTAGCAGTGATCCTTTTTTCCCCGACTTGCATAAGTCTGGGCCTTATACCGCTTGGAGTTAAGTCTGTCAGAGCTGTGCCGCGACTAAAGCTGCTCAATGAAAGCATCAGGAGTAAGCGATCGAGGAGAGGGATAACATCATTGTAAATAGCCAGTAGGTTCATACTGGCTTCAGATGGCTGAAGTCATGCACGAAACTACACATTTTGGCTTTTTCTAACACGGCAGACAATGTAAACATCGCTCAACATTTTTCCTATTATCATTTATTTCCCCCCCCAGATTTCATAAAACAACTTATGTTTCTAAATTAAGCTGACAACCTGCACATAAGCTGCATATTTTCAAGCCAGATTCCCAGCGCTTCTTCCTGAAACAAACTAATATGGCTCTTTCTCCCACATTCCTCCTTCCCAAAGGCCTGTAGGCACCCCGCTGATACCTAAGTGAGGAGTATTTCCACAATGATAATTCAGCTACCTGCTCAACCACTAGCCACATTTCCCCAGAGGTTTACCTTAAAAAAAAAAAAAAAAAAAAAAAAAAAAAAAAAGTTTCATGCATTACTAACCATGCTCCCAATGGAAAAGTGTGTGCGAAAGCCTCCATTGTGAATTTGTGATAACACAATGGTACTTACAGTTTGGAAAATTACTCTGTTCACTGCATTCCTCCCCATCATGTCACTTTCGATAAAATCAGAGGGTTTATTATGCTATTCTCCAGTACATTGACCCTGCTATCTGTCTTTGAAGTCATCCTCTAAGATTAACCAGCTTCCACCAATTACGTAATTATGGACTCAGCTTTCCCCAAACACAGAATTCTAGGCTTAAGACTTGTCCTTGTCTATACTTTCCTCAAAATATAAGAATGGTACTTACTTGCTGCCATTAAACATTTTATTCAAAGCATCTCTGGATATAATATGACCGCAGACTAATTTCATAGGTGGATTATTATCTGTTGTTTGCTGACGAAGAATGGGGCAGGCAAATATTGAATGATACCAGCACTTTTTACCGAGGTCCACTTCAATCTGTGAAAGAAATTAAGATAACCATTTATCTTGTGAAACTACATTTCCAGACAATTATCCCTCTAGGTCATGGCTCTTACTTAACGGATTTCACAATTCAGCTGTGAAGACAGGAAAATCCATTGTGTTGATATCTGCCAGTTTCCAGCCAAAAATACTGAAATGTGATCTTAAAATGGTGATTTATGTTGCTTCTCCCCACCCCCACAAAGTGGAGTATCCTGCCAAGAGACAAATGCATATTTTAGTGCAGATTTGTGCTCTGCCAAAAATCTGAGCTGATGACCCAGCAAGATTTTCCATATTTTCTAGACAGTGATTTCCAGAGTGGACTAGGGGGTTTAGATGATAGAGTGCATCCATTAAAAAACAAACAAAAAACCCTACAACTTGGATAGATAATGCAAATGTTCTACATATTCTCGAAAGACTTCTCTCAATACCTACAAGTCATGTCAATAATAATGAAGCATACCTGAATCACTTATCTTCAGTACCAACACAGAAAACACTGGTGCAGCAAAAACACCATCAGTAATTGGGACTATAGGATTTCAAAAAGAGACATCCGACATAGAAAAGAATGTGTCTGATTTCAGGAAAGGATTGAGAACTGCAAAAATCACAGCTCCTGTACCTGAAGCTACTGGTTGTCACCAGGCTTCAGTTCTGACAGATTTAACTTCTGACAAAATCTGACAAGTTAACCTCTTTGGGCTACTCAATCTCTATGTCTTTGTGTGTATGATGAAAGTAGGGCTTCCCATTCCCATACACACTGGAGACTGTTAAGTTTAGAATACGCAAAAAGCCATGCAAATACTATCAACTGAACTGCATTTGACAGCAAGCCTTTCCTAAATACTTCCTAGTAAATAATTCCTGCCTGAACACCATGACATGAAACCAGTCACACTCACATATTCCACACTCATTACTACAAAAAAAAAAAAGCTGAATGGATTGTAACACATGCATTGAAGCTATGTATGGATCTTTTCCAAATGCAAAGAGGTAACGCAGTTCGTGCCCAGTTTGACACACTGTTTTCTTTCCAAATCAGAAGCAGGCCATTGCAGAGGTGCACACACCTGACAAGAGCCATAAACAGAAACTAGGATTTCACTACAAATGAGTTGTTCTGGAAGCATAACACATTGGATCCCAATTCCGTTCCCATGTCCCCAGACACAGCGCTACTTCTGCTCACCTCGTATCTGCCTAATAAAGCAGAAATGCAAAACAACCTGTGGACAGAGCTCAAGCCTAGCTGAAGGAAGTTAATGTTTCTGAGTGAGGTGCATTCCTTTTCCACTTATATAGGAACATCTTTTACACATTCAGCACAAAAGAAACTTGAAAGCAATGTTCGCTGTTAAAAAGCTGCCGTGCGATGGCTCAGCATCAACTTACCGGTAGTTCATCCTTCTGGTTCCAAACGCCTGTGCACTGCCTTTGCTCAATAACAGCCTTGATATTAATTAGAGCTGGTAATGCTACACAACCTGCTGAAAAACTGCAGAATAAGGGAATGTCAACATAAGGTACCTGTTATGAAACAAACATTTTTCATGTTTCTGCCTTAAAGGTTATGTGGGATACAAGAGTGTTGTACGACTTCATTCCGTTCTTGTCTGTACTTCTACACTGCCAGTAAGGCTGAACAAATTCTTTGCCCCCTTCAGTGTAACAAGCAAGAGTTTGGGGGCAGATTATCAATTACCTGTAGAGGTTAAACCTACCCCTTACGCTAGGATCCTAGTGTGCGGCATTCTGTACTGAATATAAAAGTTAATTCAAGTTATACTAAATGCCGAAATTAACCCTGTGGGAAGTTTATACAGAGATCATCTGTAAAAATAGAAGCATTATTGCTTTAATGGTTCTACGTGAAAACATCTCTGAAAGAGCTCTTTAGGTGTGTAACAACTCAAGTAAACAGCAAACTGAAATGATTATTTGGTGTCTCGTAGACAGGGTCCTTCAAGACCCTGAACCATGACCCATGCAATGCAACAAGAGTTTTCCCACCGACTCCACACAGTAATGATCAGACCTCATGCCCTGTCAGCGATTAGGAACAGCACAGAGAAACTGAGCAGCCTTTAAAGGAAAGAAGTGATGACTATCCATGTGCTCAAAACCTATACATTTTATATAGCAGCAGTTTCTCATCCAGCTGGTTTAATTTTTAAAGGATTTTCAGCATTCAAAGGTCACAACAGTTTAGAATAGCCTTATTTATGCCAAAAGCATCAATACCACCTAAAGAGCAAGTACATTTCAGTGCTTCTGATTTCACATTGGGCCCAAACTGAGCGTCCAACCAATCCAAACATCAATAGGGGGGATTTTTACACTTCACTGAAAATTTCTTGGCCAGCTGCACTGAGATCTGCAGGATTACAATGTGAGTGCATGGGCAATTAAAATGTAAAGGGTGCCTATTAATTTAACTGAGGCAAGAAAAAGATAAAACTAAAAATCAGAGCTAAAAGTTCTGGACATCTATTAAACTGCCAAACTGAAACTGATAACATTTATTCCAGAAAGGCAGATTAATCTGCAAGTGCTCCTTTTGTTGCTTCTGTTGTATTTTATGATAGCGATGCAAATAGCAGAAGCAGAAGGTTTGACAGTTTTAAAGAGCTATAAACTAAGCAGAGAAGTCTAAGAATAGTAACACGCAAACAGATAATCAAGAAAAGGTAGTGAAGCTTCTGCTAAGTACCAAATCTAGCCCAGGAAGAAACACATCATTTATTTTCCATCCACTGTCTAAAATGAAAATTAGAATATCAAACAAGTATATCTGGGGACTCGGCATCCAAAGGCTAAGTAGCAGCTAATCTACATTATCTTCAGGAAGGCTAGAAGGAGATTAGATTGGATTTTTCTTCACATTTATAACAACCTCCAACAGATCTGCATTTTGTCAGATTAGCTCTTAGCCTTGAAAGCACCTCTTTCTTTCTTTGCAAATGAGGTTCAGCAAACAATTTGGAAATTTTAGCAGCTGCAATCACATTACAATTATTTCTAAACATTCTTCTAAGGAGAAGAGAGGTAAAGTAGTAAATGTGGATTAAAAATAGAGATGATCAAGTGCTGGCAGAATCATGGTTGGAGTTTCAGTTTTTAGAAGTTAAACAGCAAGGACAGTTTTCACACATTTGATGTGGCAATAAATGGCTGATTGCCATCCTCATCTTTCATACTGATGTCTAAACTACAGAAGCCAAATGCTTTTTCTTGAGCTGAGAGGGTACAGAACCAAGCATGGCACACTGGAACCCCCAATTTCTAAGCTTTGCAGATCTCACTAGACGTAACGGCAACCATACTCTTTGCTTGATGCAAACTTGATGAGGCTTCTCAAAAAATTCTCTTTCGTCCTCAACAGGAAAGAGAAACCAAAACACTATGTACCTGCTTTTAAAAGCAAGCTAAAATGAGCATACCTAACACTGAGGGGTGATTCAACTGAGAGACCCAGAAGAGCACAGGCGTCCCTTGTAAAGATGTCACAGATGTCCGCCCATTGGTTTGCATCTAATAGATGAACGTAGGGAGAGTTCTCTATGCCTTGCCGCAGGTACACCAGGCTGCCCATCAAAACCTGAATATCTGTGAGGGACCAGGAACAGTCAGTTATTTTATACCATAAATAAAAGCCAGTGTCTACACTTGCAGTTTTTGCATGGAGAACAAGCAGAAGTGGAGCACACACTAAAGCAATAATACATATCCTTGCCCCTCTGCTAAACACAGTTTGAGCTGTCACAGAGCAGATGTCTACTGCTATGACAGCTCCAATCCCCTGTGACAGCACTGGGGGTTTTCTGCCCCTCTACAAGCACCTGCATGCTGCCTATTAATTTGGTTAAAACAGCAAATTACTTTCAATGGTCTATAGGCTTTTGAGGAGCTTTGAGATACAGCCTGTTTAATAAACAATAACCACCACAGAAAAGGGGGGGGGGGGGGGGGGGAGAAAAAGGGTGTCTTCCCTTCCAGCAGATGGCAAGATCCATAAAGAGGCTAAAGGAGGGATTATTGACAAATTCTAAGGAGCATTTTTGTACCTTCTGACAGACACAGTACACTAAAAACTAGGTTTTACTGGGATGGTTTGCTTAACTCGCAAATTCCCACTTTTCAAAAGTTTCAGTTCTCTTTGTATGACCCCACACAGCAGAAAACAGCAGATGTCTATTCCAAGAATATTTCTGTGAATTTTTAACACCTTATCCTGGCAGCAAGACTATGGTAGCTGTAATCCAAATAATTACTTAAAGAGCCTTAAAGAACCTTAAAATCAAGCAAACTTGCACATAAGTTAAAATACAACTTTTTGTGTCCTCCTTAAAAACAAGCATTGTAAGGATTCAAATTATACATGTTAAATGTATAAATATGAAGCCTCTGATGAAACAAAAATAAGGGATGAGACAAACACATGGTTTGAACACAATTTATATTTTACTACTACATGCCACATCTGGGTGCTTTATTCCTCTTCAAATGACCAAACACTTACTCACCTTTCTGATGATTTAGGGCAAATGGCTGGAAATTTTTCGCATACTGAAGTGCTTCCCTTTGATTTGCTGTTCCACCCATCAATAAACTAATGAAATATAATCTGTGCAGTTTAAACTCCAACGAACTATTCTGTGCCATAAGCATTTCTCTGTTGGATACTGCCCACCTGGAAGAAATGAGGAGGTAGAAAGGGACACGACAGAGAATAATCAAACGTCAGCCCACGCAATATGAAATTGTTATAATTACACAACATCTGCTTCAAGGAGAATTGTGTCAGAATATGGCTCTGCCCTGAACTTGCATTACTCTGTATGGAGCACAGAAAACGGCAAGACTCTCTATAGGTAACTGAGCTTCACAGCATGCACAACACGTGAGCGATGCCACTTCTGCGGCTGCTGTTTAGGTTAACCTCCGTCTGCAAACACACAGCAGCAGAATTCAACGCTCAGGGACGGGAAAGCAGCACTGAATTAGGTACAATATAAAGCACAAATAGTTGAAATCTAATTGCTGTATCTGAATTAATATCAGGCTGTTAATATCATCTTTAACAATTACAGGGAGTCTTCAGCTGAGACATTAAACAGGTCAAGCCTTTAAGAACGTATTTTTCGACTTCCTCATTCCCAAAACATTTTCTACTAAGCCACCATGTTTACACACGTGTGCGCATTGCCCTGGAGAGGGGGAGGACATCTATGAAGGCCGCAAAGAAAAATACTATCAGGACCTTAGGCTGGGCAGGGGGGAAGGGAAATCAGTTTAAATATTATACTCTGCCCTGCTACAACTTTGCTTTCTGTGTTATTTTCAACTTGGGCAATAAAAATAGTACTCACTTTCTGGGTCTCATTCACCATGACAACACTAATGTTAGGCTTCCAAACAGCATATAAGGATGCTTAAACTTGCACCAAGTAAAATCAATTGGAATTTTTAAAACATTTCATACAAATGTTTTTATTATTTACATTTTATCCATTTTTTTTCCTTTTAAATTAAATACAGTCAGGCCTAAATCAATCCAACCCTCTTCTTTTAAGAACCTCAGGTTCCAGTGTTCTTCACTCACATCTGTTTCTCATCAGCGTTAATTAGTTATACTATTTTCACTGCAGGGGCCCCATTAAGCAGAGAGGAGCTTTTCACTTTTCAGCAAGGAAGTGAGGTGGTCTCTATTCCTTAAAAAGAAGGGGCAAGTGAAGCTTCTGTTCTTTTCTACTCAATACTAAAATAAGGAAGTTAAGCGTGCTTACACAGTACGGGTAAAGCTTCCATTGAAAGTTAGCTTTCTGTGTTAGGAGGTACCATTGAACAAGCAAGTGTCTGTTTTCAGTTTGTTGTGGTGAAAGCAGCAGGAGTTTGACCTTACTGGTAAGGCTTTGTAATGATGGCAGTAACGTTTCAGTGAGAAAGGGTGAAAAACATAGCCTTTGGACTAAGAACAAGCCCTAATGTCCCTAATTTCAAGTAGTCTTGGATTAACAGACTCAGAAAACTGCCATCACTGTTATCTCCACCAGGAGGGATGGATATACTCACTGATCACATATTTTTGTGATCAGTGTCCATGGCTTAAACCTCGCTTACTTGCAGTAAAGCTCACTCCTAAGAAAAGGACAGCCTGCAGTT
Source organism: Dromaius novaehollandiae (assembly GCF_036370855.1). Classification (NCBI taxonomy): domain Eukaryota; kingdom Metazoa; phylum Chordata; class Aves; order Casuariiformes; family Dromaiidae; genus Dromaius; species Dromaius novaehollandiae. Next base: position 81,779,269 of record NC_088101.1, on the reverse strand, counting down.
AACAGCCATAGACCAGTAAGAAGCTGAAAGAAAAGCCGTTATCAGCAAACAGAAGGACTAATAGCAGTTTGAGGTTGAAGTCCCACAGTCACGTTAATGAGATATTAATCTACTGCATCAACAGGGAGGCATCGAAAGAGCCTCCATCATCTCCCTGCCAATATTCACAACCACGTGACCACATGGCAAGGTACTTCATCTGGCTGAGATTGAGTCTGTTTTTCCAAATTAGCTTTTCGCCAGACTTTCCATTTTTAGCTCTTTGAGTGGCAGCACAGATTGTATCAGAAGAAAGCAACCACAGGACCAAGGCCTGAGGTGTTTGGTCTAGGACATTCTGTTCCTGTTCAAAAGATTTCTAACAGAAAGGCAAAAAGCAACAAATGATGTTTACTTAACTTAATATTCAACCTACATACTACTCTACCCCAGTCCAAAATCATTAATAATCACACCACCTGTCTTCCTAACTCCTTTAGAAACAGTACTTCCTGACCTTTTTCACTTTCACAACTCAAATCCATATGAATTCTTAGAGTATATCAGTCAAACCACATGCTTCCTCTCACTCCCACACAGGATTTAATTAAAATGAGTTTCATAAAGCCTAACAAAGATTAGATGAAGTTTAAATCATGTCCCAGAGGTCCCAGCAAATACCAGGATCTGTCCACCTCACTGCTGTATGAGTATAGGAAGGAGACATTGTCTTCTCATAGGAGATTACCATCAAAAGCTTTGGATTTGCAAGTCATTCCTACCATACCCTCACACAGAGACCCACCTGGGCTCAGAAGAGCCAGAATCCACCCACAAAGAACCTACGGATTTCCCTCCCCCATTGCCAAATCCCAATGAGAAGAGTCACCAGAAATTAATGGGATGGTGAGAGTGTACAGAAATCTGTACAGAAGTTGCTTTGTGTGCAGGTCTATGCTGAGCATCTATGAAGTGAAGCTGAACATACAAAAGAGAAAAACATTATGGCCCACTGCACAAAAGTTAATTTTGAGGTGCAGTATTTGTAAGTGTTGGAATTTGTATTAGTAAGAAAATCTGAAAATCCTACCACTACTTTTTTATTGCTGTCGTTCTGATATTAATACAAACTTCTCTCCATCACCATTTCTGGGACAAGGGCATTTTTACTGGGCAATGAAAGTCTTCCTTAAAAATCATTAATCTGACAACTCCCTTCAGAAGGCAATGACCAGCAGATAGCTACAGTGTTTGCTTGGCTACAAAGCACTTGCAGAGCCAGAGATACTGGTTACTGTTTTCATTCCAACCCTTTGCAGTTTTGCATAGGTAAACCCTGCTGTACTTTCCTTTCCGGTTCATGATGCTGTGGTTATTAATTCCTGCACAACACCTACTTTCCGCTTTAACATCACTGTCAGCAACCTAGCCATGGAACAAGTCAGTTTGGGACTGCTTTTAAGTACCTCTGAAGCTATATTTAATGATGCCAACTTTGCCCATTTATTAGCTTTTCACCCAAACAGCACAGTACCATCCTTCCGAGCTCCTCTCACATAGATGCTGCCCCTTCTGGAGCTGACTGTGTGGTTTCTATCCCTCCTCCTCAACACCCATATCTGCTGTGAAATGATATGGAAATAAGTTCACGGGTATCAGCAATTCTGAAGAGTAACCAGGCATTTTAAGACACTGCTTACCTCTGAGACTGCATAAAGTTTTGTTACATTTCGATTGTCGTCACTAGCATCGTAGTTTTTTACATAAGCATCTAAGGGTCACCATAAATAAGGACCCTCTGTACTCTTCGCTACCCAAAAACAGAAGCAGATAGCTTTTGCACTGAAGGGATGCATTATAAAAGGACAGGAGGCAGAGTGGGGGAGGGAGCCTAGCGTACAAACTGCGCTAACAATACGCCCTATTCTCTGCCCATTCAGCTGTCTCTGGAATAAAGGTTCCTTTGGAGAAGGACCATGCCTTCTCCTTTGTTTGAAAAATATTTAACACATTGGAGGAACTGCAAGCAATGACTAATTAGCAGTCAGTAAGGCACAGGGCCCAGCTAGTTAGAGCCAAAAATGAATTTGGTGACTTGAAGTAGACAGACATTAATAACAGCAAGTTACCATTCCTCAGGAAGCAATCTTCACAAAGGCCGTGTTAGTATTTGAACTGAAAGAAACACGGGATGTAAGCGACAACAAACCCTGTTTCAGTTGTAACATGTAGGGCATGACAATGTTGCTTCTCTTCAATTAACCAATTCCATGGCAATAAACCACCTGAGCTTTCCACCTATATAATTATATTCAAAGACTAACTATTTAGGTCAAATTTTGCACAGTCCAGAGGCATTCTCCAGGACTCAGTTTATGAAGACCAAAGCTTGTATATCAGGGTATCACTGTGTTTAGTTTAGACGCCAACGACCTCTGAATTGGTGTACCTGTGCTTGCTCATGTTGAGGGGGAAAAAAAAAGTTTGTTGACAAGAAAATGTATTTAACTGAATAATGCAAAAAGATATTTCAAATGTATGAATTATGCTCATGGTGTAATGAAGCACAACTGAACTTCAGATTTGCTTAAAGCCACTAAAAAGCTATTTTGCTATTCTATTTTTTCTTACTTGCAAGACCAAGCTAAGCTTACTGAAGCTCATGCAACCTAAAAAAAAAGGATCAAGGTTTGTTTAGAGTTTTTTTTGTTGTTGTTTCTAAGCTAAAAGCTGTTCTGATATGGTACAGCATATTTAGGTACCGATGACTGAAACTTATAAAACAGTAGCCCACAAAATTTTTCATCACCTTTCCTTGTTCACTGCTACTTCTCGCTCCAGCCTACATGTCTAATGGTAGTGGTATGCTAATTTCAAGAGAATATCTTGGTCTAAGGTTGATCAATACACCTCAGCTCGTTCCAGATTTAGTTTTTGTCCGAGCATTTTGCATTATGCTCTGACTCTAGCACTGATTGATCCATTTTGTGTAGAAGAGATCTCACTATCAGATCCCACTATCAGTGCAGACTCTCAACCAGAGCTCATGAAGAAACATCTCCTGCCTTGGAAAGAGCGGCCCTTGATCCAAAGTTAATAATCATCTACCTGTCACCTGCAGCCTGCAAAGTACACACCCATCCTTTCATTCCCTTTTCCCACCATGTGGCCTCTTATCTGTTTGGAAAAGGGAAACCAACTTGAGGAAAAGGGAGAACTTCGATCCTGATTCAAGTTCTGATCAATCCCGGGCTCAGGGAAGTCAGATAGGACTTAATGATACCCAACACCTTTAATAAGCCCTGTTATCTTTCAGAATCAGACCTTTTTACAACAGATTTACCAATGTTTCACTATAACTGGGGTGAAGCATCATCAAGGCAAGCAACTGTTTCAGTGATGCTTCTTCCTGAAATATTCTATTAATATCGCAAATGGTTCAAGTTAATCCTTCATCTGAGAAAAAGACCCTTAGTTTAGCACTCCCCATGGTGAAGGCCACATAAGGGGACAACAGGAGAAACAAGGAGTTCACTCAGTAACTAGTTCTCTCAAAGTACAAATGGGGATATATCAAAACATACAAAAGACAATATTTAAAGTGAAAAACTAAGGATTTATTAAAAGTATTCCAAAAAACTGAGTAGACTCACTCTAATGCAGGTCTCAGAACTCTAACTTTTAATGCTTCCAATATTCGATTTAACTCCACAAACGGTTCTTTTTGACTTTGATCTATTGATAGACCAGATTCCTGAAAAAACAAAGTCATGTGTTTTAGACAAACGACAGAGCATTTGGGGCTTAAATTGCTGTTTTTTCTGACAGTTTAAACTTTCACCTAGAATATTAGCATTAAAATAAAGGTACTAATACAAAGCACAATTTCCAGTTTTTGATAACATTAAACATCTGTACTTATAGTTACCTGACAGAGCTCCTCGGCTACATCCAACATCCCCTGCCGGAAAAAGTGCTCCACCATTACCTCGTTGAGGATTCGCTGGCTGTCAGCCTGCCAGCACCCATCTATCCCCACGCTGCTGATGTCGGAGTCAAAATTCTGAAACGTACAAATTAACATTTAATAGGCTGGAACAAATAACCCCCCGTAATTTTTCTTTCATTATGCAGGACACCTATGTCTCCATTCTGATGCTTTCTGCCTATTACTGAGTTTGCCCTCAATTACCTCCTGCTCAAAGTGAAATATATCTGTCAGCTGCTTCATTATCTCCTGTGTACAGAAGAAAACCTTGGGCTTGCTCATTTCAAGTCTGAATATTACCCACTATAAGGAATTACACTGACAAATTACAAGTCCAGCTAGCAAATTAGAAATCTAGTTAACTAATAAAGGGATTTCCAGACCATGATGCATTTTCAAAGAAGTATCTGCAGAATAGGCTTTTTCTGTATGTGAAAACTGAAAAGCGTAAAAAGCAGAAAACAAGATCGCCTACACGAGAATCAAAATAGCGCTATCAATGCATCACTGTCACTACGGTGGACCGAATTAGAAGCAAATGCTTTAACTTGAGGCTTTCTGACATAGCTGGGGGATAAGACAATGCTGGAAAAAAACGAACACAAAACAATGGAGAAGAAGAATGTCACCGCCCTCCCTCCAAAAAGACAATGAAAAATCAAAACTCTGAAGACCTCAACAGGATGAGCTTTGCAGATCTGAGAGATGTTTTCCAGATCTAAACCAGGATAATCCTACTGCAGTGTATTTTTAGGCTAGTGGCCTACAGACATATTCCAGGAATAAGTAGAAATATTGTCACGATGATGCTTTAGTAACACTTGGCACTATACACGCTTGGCAGCAGGAGAGCAACATTTATTCTAACCCAAGACAAACCAGGATTTTAACTGCTAATGTTTGCAGATCAGGGACAGGCAAGTTAATCTGGATAAAAACCTTCACCCCTTGCCCAAAATAATATGGGAAGAAATACTGTCTTTTGTTAAAATATTTGAAAGAGTGGAGTCTGAAAGGCAGCACGCTGCTTGCTGCGTGACCTGATCACCTGATAACTACAGTCCTCTTCCAGGAAGGAAATTTGGAAACCAAAGTTTGGTGAAATAAGCAGTGCTTCAGCTGTGGTCCTGTGATGATTAACAGTTCTGCACAATATGGGAACATCTACCCCGTACAAACACACGCTTCTGGTGAAGCAGCCAGAGCAAACAGCACAGTTTTATCAGCTGTCTGCCCATCAGATATTAACGGGTCTCTCACAGCCAGCATCATACCGAGGGGGCAGGTGAGCCAATACCCAACTGGACAGAGGGTCTGCTAGCACAAAGCTGGCTAATCAACGTCCGGACAAATTTGAAGAGGTGCCACGGGTTTACATGAGACCAACACTTTCCATCGCAGCTGCGGCATCTCTGACCTGCAGTAGGAGCCCAAAGAGTCAGATTTTGTTTTGTCAAAACACAGACCAGGCAACAGACACTTGCAGAGCAACACTGCCAAAAACATTTGGGAGCCTATTATTAACCCACCTCAGAAGCACAACCAAGTTTGAAGGATATTCTTATATTAAAAATGGTAAAGAACAACATCATGGCAGCCTTCCTCCCCCAGGACATGTGAACATCATGCCTATTTTTGCTGAAAGGATAAAGGAAAAGCTCTTCTTACAAGGTGCATGTGAAGAGCTCCATCAAGGGAAGCCCAGCGGGGTCAGTATGCAGCTTCCATACCCATCGTTTCAGGAGCATGAGTTGATGACAGTTCTCAGAGGGTTCAAGCATCTGTACTTGAGCTGACCCATACCTAACCCGCTCATCAAACTTTCAGACCAACGGGTCACTTTTGCCTTGCACAATTCTCCCTTATGAATACACACACAGTTATGCCTCACTGCTTTTTTTAAGACATATCAAATATCTGCCTGAACTTTGGATGTCAACCTCAAGGACTGAACTGCTGCCTTTGTAGGCCAGCTAGAGGTGATCAGAAGAGCACAGTGATCAGCTCCACAGAAGAGAGACGCACAGCAGCACCTCCCCAGATAAAGGAAATCAGTCCCTCAGAGGCAGCCTTACTGATGGTGAGAGGAGCATACGCCTTTTAAATGACAATTGGGAACTTCACAGGTTTAGGCTGCTGTGCCCTCTTTAAGCTTCTCATTGTTTCCAGTACTCTGCTTAGCCGGCTGTGCACTGCATCTTCCTTTTATTCACCACTTATTAGTCTCCTTCACCAGCCATCTTCACGCTTCCTTTGATGTTGCTCTGTGTATGGGACAGCCTTCTCATATCAACACATACACCTTCAAACCCACCGCTCCCTTCATATACCTTCAAACCCACCGCTCCCTTCAAACCTCTTACCAAGCCTTCAGTAAGATACTAACCATAGGCTAGCAAGTTGTCTCTTCCACCTTTTAGAGATGGTAGGGCAAGACAAGCACTTATATAATTGCCATTCGTGATTCAAAACTCACATTTAACAAAATTTGCACTTAGATATCTTAACCTGTAAGCTCCTTGCCATGCTGCTTGTCTTTTAGCTGTATCTTGAAGAACCTAAGCAGCCTGAAGACTACATAATAACGTTCTTTGTGCCAACCCTCGGAAGCCTTTAAGGTTAGCCACCTTTGGGGATTCTGGTATCGCTTTCCAAACAACACTAACAGATAAGAGAAATCCATAAAAAAAATGTTAAAGAAATAACAGAGGTAGGATCAAGAATGCTCAGAGTCTTCTGTTGTTACTTAAATTTGGGAGTGGGAACAACATTACTAATCTAAAAATATTCAGCTTTAAGATAAGTTATTCTTCATGCAGTTTCCACGACTAGTGCACGCATACCCCAGAAAAAACTGTATTCTTCTGGGCAGCTATCAACCATAACAGCTGAATCTAGGCCTTCTTCACATCCTTCTACTCATTACTCGGGGACAGAAATGGCAGAACTATCTACCTCTGTTCCTTTACAAAATCCAGAATTTGACAGCAGCAGGACTCCAAAGGAGCATACAGGATGGGCCACAAATCCACAGGACAACACACCATGGAGAACTGTAGGATGTTATTGCGTCAAGAGTCACCAAAAGGCAAAGCAAGTCAGCAAGTGCTATCACTTAACAGTCTTGGAATATATCCACCACTTAAAACAAAAATCACATCTACGGTACCCATCACCCAGAGCCCCCCACAAAGGACAACATTTTAATACTAGGGAATCTCAGTGCTGCTATTACATGATGATCGTTTCCATTTACAGGTGAAATGAAATAAACAACCAACCAGAAAAAACAGAAAGCCGGAAGGTTTCACTACAAAGAAAGCAGGTAGAAGTCCTGTCTTGGGTGACATAGGAGGTAAGAAGGTACAGGGGAGAGGCATATACTTTGCTCTTCAAGCAATTGATTTGTGGGAAGAGATAATTTCATACAGGGCAGAGTACACAGCTGGCCAAAAAAACCAATTTCAGACCTACAAAGCATTCACTTGAAAGGGTCTAGTTCAAACCAAGCATGGCCAAAAGCAAACAGGCACTACAATGGTCACTTCCGAATTGCAGTCTTGAAGCTTTTACCAGGCTGTATATCCTTGGGTTTTTGTGTCCTATATTATTTCAATATTATTTTCAAGAAAATACTTAGCTCTGAAACAACACTTGAGATAACTTGAAACAAGACTTCAGATAATTTTCAAAAGCGCTTTGTAAATAAAATTTCTTTTAATTCCATAATAAAAGATGGTAACAACTCTTACCAACCTAGATGTGTTGTAGCTTTGAGTCATAAGTCACATAATAGGATCTGGGGACCTCCTGAAATAATTCTTTGTTCTTCTCCTCCCTCATCTGCTCTCTGATCAATACAGTCTTGACAAGGTTCTCATCCCTATAACTTTTTTTCAAACACACAAATGATTTCTGAGTTCTTTACTATATGTGGGATTCTTAAATTCTGCCTTCACTGGGTCCTGAAGAGTTTCAAGAACCGACTACATATACCACAGTGACTGTCACATGTCAGAACAAATTACTGCTTGCCATTTGCTTACGTATTTCACAGCTGTCATGCAAGCATTACATGTTGGTGACTACACATTTCTCAGTGTTGCTTCCTAAATGCTAACAGTATGCTCTCTGATAGCATGTGGGGTTTAATAAGATTTCACAGTTGAAATAAATTCCATAAAGTCTGAAAATTTTATTTTGTACTTTTCAGGTTTTAAGCTTACAAGAATGCAACTACTTGCTCCAGAGAAATAAAATTTTAAGAACTTAACTAGTAAACCTAGGACTAAAATATAGACTATTACGTGCTAAATATACCAATGATACACTGTAAAGCGCATTACTGATAATTGCTGAAATGTGAAAAGGACTTCAAGATACACACATGACCTTCCAAGTTATTAGTAACAATATGATATGAAGAGGGAAGATGAGTAAAGACAATTTTATTCCTCAGTTTCCCTGCTGAGATTACTTTGTGCACTCCTCCCTTCTTCGCCCCCTGAGTTCTGACCTGAAATAGAAATAAAATACCTCTGCTTACCTTCTCTGTTCAGTTTTTAAATTCATAAGATAATAATTAAGGCTGGATAAATATGGAGTCTTTACAACTGAAGCTTTAACAGCAACATAATTAAAAGACATCAGTATACGTTCAGTATAGATTTTTAGTTTGTTCATATACAAGTTTTTCCATGTGACAGACATGGAAAGGAGCTAGCACTTATCCACTTGTTCTCCTGAATGAAGGCATTTAACCACTACCTAGATAAATGCTACTAGAGGGAAAAAATTTACTAGCTCTATCAAACATGCTTTGAGATGAACTTAAATCATTCCAGAAGAGTGATTTACAGGGAGACTGCTGAGCGAGCTACCCGATAACAACTTGCTGAACGACAGTGACATGATTAATTCTGGAAGTAGAGCAGATGCTAGTTAAATAAATAAATAAAATGGATGCACACATTTCCTCTCAAAGAAGAAAATGCTCTTTGGGAGAAAGGGTAACCTTCACAGGTGGGAAGCATGTAATACATGTAGAACTCCTATGAAAAAAACAGTTTAACTTTTTAGATAAACTTTTCAGAAATCGCTAATTAAAAAGAAACAAAGTCTTGGCATTTAAGATTTTAACATAGCCAGTAATATTTGATGCCAAATTTAAACTTCATTTTTTAAACAATAAGGAGTCTCTGATCTTAGACTGAACTCTACAGACAGACATATCTAGGTCCTATCCATGTTCATAAATAACGACTGCTCTAACTTAAAAAGTGACCAGACTAAATCTTACATATAGGTACATCCCTTCCTCAACACTGGGAAGAAAAAAACTGAACGTGAAACTTGCCATAGACAGATCATACAAGAAGTTCATTGAAAAAAGCCAAGTTTGTTAAGTAGGAAGCTTGTTGATTCAGTGTGTAAAACCAGCTCTCATTTGAATATGTTACATTAAAATGGTATCAATATTAGTATGTTTCCCAGTCTCAAATCAGGCAATAAAATCATGAGTTAGATTTTTCTGTCCCTGAGCATATACCACTAAGACCACCATAACCGGCATTCCAGAGATGTAAATCCATCTATAAAATAAATGAGAACAGCGCTGGAATGGGGATTTACACGTGATGGAGACAAAACTCAGATCTCGTGAATCGAAGCAAGGGCTGCTTCCTCACACTCTAATGCGCATTGAATTTGGGAAGCAGAAATATTTCCTCCAGGATGTGTCTGGAGGACCCTGAAAATCAATTCACTACATCAATTGCACTTAATTACTTCTATTGGTTTAAGCTTAAGTATATTATAGGGAAGGAACGGGGGAGGGGAAACTTCAATATGTTATGGGACTCAGAGGCCAACAAAGGCTTTGCTCGTAGGTTTTAAGCATATTTCCAGCAGCACAGGCAAAAGGATTAAATGCATACGGAAGATTTCCTTCAAATCTCGCTGTCCGGGAAGTGTTAAATTCCACCTGGATTTAAACAGTACATGTACTGATCTGACAAACAGGCTGAGACATCAGAATACATTTTAACGTAGTTACCATAAGATATTATGATGAGAGAAAACTAGCAAAATTCAAACTACTTGCATAAAATTAGAAAAAGCCACACAAAGTTCATGTTTAAGGAGACAATTCTAACTGATGTCAAATAGATTGAGAGAAATCCTGGTGTCTTCAACCCACAGCAAGATCAGCAGGAGGGAAGGGTGCTCTGAACTTCATAAAATGAGCCCTTCGTTACCAGCAGGACTGGGGACTCATGCAGTTCCCGTTGCTTCTAGTCTCTTGTTCCAACCTTACAGACACTAACCGAGATTCAGAATCTAGAGCAATGAGCACACTGCTCCTTCTTAAACACCTCACGGAAACAGCCCGTGTGTCACTCTGTGGGCACAGAGTATATTATTATTCCGCTTCCTACTATTTTACAAAACCACATGTCTGAAATTTAATAAGTGCTTTTATTATAGCCATGCTTTTTCAAACAAAAATAGTAGATAAAATGGTAGCATAGCAATAACACTTCAGAAAAATTATGCACGTAACAGAGAGAGATCTGGAGACTAGGCTCAAGTGTAAGCTTTCTTAAGCTTGAAAGTGTTGTTTTTTTTGACTTCTAAGAAATATTCCCACAAATTTGCTATTTAATATTGATGCCGTCTACATGTGACTTAGTGCTGCTCTGTCTTATCAGAGCATATAAACAAAAAAGATTTAGCCAAACCTGAAAGGTCATTCATGTGAAGTCCACTTGCTAAGGAAGAATAGGAAGGCTTCAAACTTACGACAAGATTATATAGATTTATTTCAGGCTTCAAGCCAGTAATAAGGATGGAATTTTACTCTAGTTAATTGGTTTAGATACAGTAGCAAGGATTAGAGACAGATGCATCCTTAAGCTTTCGATAACAGCGAGGCTTGGATTAGAGCTATTAGCACAAAGTCTGAGCTTTCCATGATTCTTAGTCATAGATGTAAGCAAAAATATCATAACAATTGCACAGACATTCTGCCCAATAATGCAGTGTTATACACCTTGTCAGTACACTGTACTACTGTTAAATTATGCTTAAATAGGTTACCGTGACTAACAAAGTTTAAATGAGACACCCAAAGGATGCATCAGTATTCTGTAACGCTGCATGTCTTTGTACAGGAGAAAAGACACATTTACAAGTTTCTCAACTGGTAAGACTATAAATAGGACCTCAAACCAAATGTTAACACCCTGTCAGTCTAAGCATTTCTGATATGAAAGCATCACACAAAAATGCTAAAAAAAACAGAAAAACCCACAACACGACACAAGTACAGGGCCCCCTGCACGCAGAACTACTTTGTAATAGAAGAAAGAACGCATCGCAATACTGGTTCACTGTGTGGACACAGAGTGAATGGACAAGAGCATGACTTGAAAGCATGTCTCACATGGGAAGCTTCAAAGATAACGCTGCATTACCTTACTATTTGTCATGGCATAGAAATAGATGCTATGAGACGTTGGACTTAGTCTACTCTCATTAAGAATACTTTGCATCTTGCTAAATTAAGCCCTAAACATTGACACACCTGAAATATTACGTACAAAATGCCTTTCTTCAAAAATTATCTCAGTTTTAAAATTGTCTTCTAGACACAGAATGCCACTTCTTGGTCATTTGTTACCATCAATCAATTAGAAATGCAATATATACAGAAATATATTTCTTATTGAGACTGATACTGAAGCAAACAGATTGCTAAACTGATATAATACACACTATTGCTGAGCCTACTAATATCTATAGAGCATGCTCTCTCTGAATAAACTGCCCCAAACGGAGTACACTGTATACAATGAGTTCTAAAAGCAAGTTTTTACACTCACCTGTCTTGCCTCTGCCCCCAATCCTACTTTTCTGCAGCTTTCATTAAGGTTAAATGTAGTATAACTCCACATTTCATAAAGCAGAGTACACAGCATAGAATACATGGAATAATACAATCAAACCCACGATATAAATACCTTATCAATGGCTTTTCCAACTCGGGAAACACTGCTGTGAATGTCTTTATGATCGGAGGCCAATTTTTGAACTGTGTCTTTTATTCTTTTACAACACTGCGTCATAACAAGTGAAATCGTCCCTGACAAGTCTCCATCTTGATCTAGACAAAAGAAAGGAAAATTACTAACTTGGTTATAAACAAATGATAACATCAAATCTCACAATATGTGACAACATATAAAGACAAGAAATGGTATTAAAAGAAAAAAAAATGCAGGGCAACAGCAGTTCAAATGAAGTCAAATGTGCAGGACATGGCTAACCCTATTAAGAAACCAACCCAGTAGGCAAAAACATTGAGCAAATGTAACAGTTCAAGAAAATTGACATAAAGATCTCATGCAACTTCAGCAGATTAATAAACAGACCTCAAAGAAACACCCCAATGCACAGTCCTTACAGAATATAACGGGGAGCAGCCTCTAACCCACTACAGGATCAGCCTCCTTGCACACAGTTCAGTGAAGATGCTTTAGGACATTGTATTTCAATGCAACCATGTTAAAGCAAGATTAGGATTAATGAGGGCCAGATTCCTTCTTGCCCTGCAAGCTACCCCTTTATATTATACCCTGTTTGCACAGAATAACCACCGATGCCACCCAGTAGAAATCTGAGGTGTATAAAACTTTTGCTTCCCGACCCGTGGGAATACCTCTAAACAGTTTAGCCTCAAGTTCTCCCTGACAGCTCAGAAATAGCCCGTACAGGACCTGACCGTAGCCCCTAGAGAATTTATCTGAATATCCACTCTTTCTTGTTATCTTATAAAACTTTCTCTCTAAAAATTATGACTTTTCAAATTATCGTCCAGTCATCATTGCTATATGATCCACTCCATGGACAAAACAACAAATATGAAAAGGTTGTGGTCAGGGGCTTGTAAACATCTCCTTGCCTGACAATTTGCACCCTTCATGCCTCAGCTTGAGCACCCTTCAGTGCCTTTAGTCAGAGAAAAGTACATTCTCCTGCACATTACTTCAGTCCTTGCTCTCAGCTTTTGATTTCAAAATACAGGGAGAATCTATTTTCCAGTCTTGCCTCTTAAGGCCTCTCCTTCCCCAAAGTTCACTCTACATGAAGAATTTTTCCTCTATGGATACAGACTTAGCAGTCTTCAACCATCCTGGAGGACTAATTTAAGTGGGAGACCAGCCCAGATATGCTTTCCTACCATTCCAGATCCAAGCCCTCCACACTAAAAATAAAGACCAGAAACATCTCTTTAAAAGAAATATTTAAAAAGCAGCCATTTTTCATGCTGTCTATTCCTTTCTCGTGCTGTATTTTAACATACTGTTGGTTTGAGCAGAGTGTTAAGAGTCCAGTTTCACTTCTGGTATTTCATGTAATGCAACATGCATATCACGCTGCTGCTGCAGGACTGGCAAGCTGAGAACAATAGAAACAAATTGTAACTATTATAATGTACTCTTAACAACATGCCTTGGAGAGAGCAAAGGAAATCCAGTCCCACAAAGAAAAAAGAGCTGTAATCATAGGGAGTAGGTAATAATTTACCAGCCGCTTGGTTTAAATACCTTCTCTTAGGCATCCCAACTTCCAGCTTTGCTGATGACGTCAACAGCAAAAACTAGTTTACGATGTTGCTACACTAAAACCAGCTCAGCTCTAGAAAAGTAATTAGTTCCTGTTCTGTCTCCACGAGCTCTAGCCAAGGAAACTTTAACAGTGCTTTTGCAACAGCTATAGTTTTCAAGGAAAAAAAAAAAAAAAAAAAAAAAAAGCATTAACTTTTTTCTCCCTCCAGTCACATAAAATCTAATAATCGCCTCCCAGGTAAACAGCTAACAGTGCTCCATATTTTTCTTAGAGAATGAATGAAGAGTAAGAGAACTGAAACAGCCTCTTCAGTGAATTGTCACTAATTTGATTCTATACAATCTAAATTAAAAATAAAATTTCTCTGAACTATTCTATAAAGGGGCTTCCTAAATTATTTCAAGAATAATCACCATCTCTGTTACTATTTAATTATGACAGACATTTAAAAGTCACATAAATGATTTTAAACAACTGCCTGGCCAGAAATTATAACTTCTGCCAAGACAAAATAACCAACAAACAAAATCAAAATATTCATTCCACTAATCTGTATTGCACAATAAACAGAAATGTCAAAATAGATTATCTTAATAGCTATTTTTTGCTTGGAAAGCCATTAAGCTAAAACCCAGTGTACATCCAGTCAAACCTAGGCAACTTAAATGCATAGGTATTTTTGCCAAGCAAGTAAGTGGATTATTCTCCCCTAACATTTACTGTAGCAGAAACCAACTACAGCAAAACAATTAAAACATCTACACAGGAAAAGCTATCCTATTCCTAAGAGAAAAGATTTTCCCCTTGCACACACCTCTTTCAGCTTCAAACTCAGAAGTTACTTATAATAAATCAGCAGAAGAAAGCCTGCAGATAGTCTATTCAGTAATTCAGCATTCACAGAATACTACAGAACAGCTTCTTACTGCATTGTGTATTACAGGCACAATTGAAAAGAAAATACATTAGCAGTCAGACACTAGGCACAGAGCAGAGTTCAAAGCCAAGCTTAGTCAGCCAGACACATGTTTATACCATCCAAGAAGAATAAGCAATATTGCCTTGGCTACTCGGGGAGATGAAATATATTAGGGGAAGAGAGAAGAAAAACAAAGTGTCTCTTCCTAATCAGTAGCTTTAAGATAGGAGTGTTTTGCATTTAGGCTTTATTATAAAAACAACTCAAGAAATTTTAAGAGACTGTATGAGTGGGGGAAAAAAAGCAGTGTAGAGGCTGAAGCAGCTTCTAACAGCTTCTTTTTCTCCACCCACTTCCTTTTCATATCCACTGCCTATTTAAGGTCTTTACATACATCTTTGCTCTCATGTCCTGTCCTACAGCAAGATTTTCTTCTTCAGCAGTATGGTTTTTCTTTTTTTAAGTTATATACATAAGCATATTTTAGCAGTTCAGACCTCTAAATTATGAAGCTTCACATTAAGAGATCTCACTGCTTCCACTTCTGTCAATTTTCTAAAATATTCAGGATATAGTATAAGATAGCTGCGAATACCTGGTCTTATTAGAAAACTGTAAATAACATGTTAAAGAAAAAAATAAGGATTTTGCCATCCACAAAGACAGCTTACCTCCACACTCTAGAGCACTGACTAAAACAAAGCTCCAGTTGGGATGCATTCTGCCGGGATGGCATCACCGCTTATTTCGTAAGTCATGTCTGGGGCCTCCGCAAGACAGCCCCAAAAACGGTTAACCCAAGGCAGGAGGGAAGGCATGGGGAACACCCCCGAGGGACTGCACGCTTTTCGTTTCATTGCGAAGAGAGCAAGTAAGCTCTGGATCTACAACAGGAGTCTCGTGGGCAAATCTTTACAGCCCCACAGAGCCCTACGAAGATCAACACAAGTGTGTGTCAAGCCACACATCTTTCCGGGCAAGGGCGGCACCTCAGCGCGTGAAGGCACACCTCTTACCGGCTGTCCTTAGTGCACAAACCCAAACTGCTCTGGCCAGGAAGGAAAAAAAAAAAAATCGAAATACAAATCAAAATAATGCCCCAAAAGATTGAATGTTTCTTCATCCCAAAGAAACGCCTCAGAACTGGAGCTCCGTATTTTACTCTGTAAGTTGCTGCGTACGCACAGCAGCTCTAATACGCTTGTTTTTATGTTCCTGGGATTACGTGCGCTGACAGGCAGCTTTGCACCTGTGTTTGTACAGGCCAGCAGCACACGTTTTCTCTGAACCGAACAAAACCAGACTCCAGGCAACAGCGAAACCCCGGTGCCGGGGGGCTGGCGAGGCCGGTGGTCGCAGGGCACCCCGGAGAGCTGGCTCCCGCGCAGCACTAGCCGTGGAAAACACGCACGGCCAGAACTCGGGAGGCTGCGCTTATGCTCGGCTACGGAGCGGCTTCACCCTCGCCGAGAAGGGAGCAACGGGGTGGGAATAAATCAAACCAGGACACCCACGGACACTGGCCTCACCGTGGGGGGGGGGAGCGATGCCGCTGCTACCCAGCGGCCAGGGGATGCCTCCCCCTCCTCCTCTGCAGCAAGGACAGGGCAGGCCCTGCTCCAACTTTTCCCCATCAAAAGTGCCACTTTTCCCCTAAAAAAGCCCCCGAGCACAGCAGGGCCCCCGGGGGGAAGGGCTGCTCAGGCCCTGCAGAGCGGGCGGGGGGGGGGGGGGGGCGCATCAGGCCGCTCGCCCCCGCCCAGGGTAAAGTTTCGCCATTGGGGTTCTGCTCCCCTCCCGCGGCCCAACCGAGCGCGGCAGACGGGACTGGGGGGGGGGGGGGGTTTTACCGGGCCCGGGGGAGAGGAGAGAGGAAGGGGAGGGGGGGTTACCGGGCCCGGGAGGGGAGGTTACCGGGCCCGGGAGGGGAGGTTACCGGGCCCGGGAGGTTACCGGGCCCGGGAAGGGGAGGGGGGTTTACCGGGCCCGGGAGGGGGGAAGGGGAGGAGAGGGGGGGTTACCGGGCCCGGCGGGGGGAGGGGAGGGAGGGTTACCGGGCCCGGTGTGTTACCAGGCCCGGGGGTGGAGGAGAGGGGAAGGGGAGGGGGGTTTACCGGGCCCAGGAGCGGGGGAGGGGAGGGGAGGGGAGGGGATGGGGGGTTACCGGGCCCGGCGGGGGGAGGGAAGGGGAGGGGGGGTTACCGGCCTCGGGGGGGGGGGAGGGGAAGGGGAGGGGGGGTTACCAGGCCCAGGAGGGGGGAAGGGGAGAGGAAGGGGAGGGGGGGTTACCGGGCCCGGCGGGGGGAGGGGAGGGGAGGAGAGGAGGGGTTACCGGGCCCGGGGGGGGGAGGGGAGGGGAAGGGGAGGGGGGTTTACCGGGGCCGGGGGGGGGGGAGGGGAGGGGGGTTTACCGGGGCCGGGAGGGGGAGTTACCGGGCCCGGGGGGGTTACCGGGGGTCTCCACGTACTCTCGGTCTGCAGGATCTCGCGGCGCAGCCCGCCCGCGTACTGGATGAGCTCCTCCAGGCTGCGCTCGCAGAGCTGCCCGTAGCCCGAGAACTTCTGCAGCACCTTCTCCAGCTCCCGCTCCACCGTCACGCACTGGTCCATAGCGGCCGCCGCCGGGCCGCGCTCCGCCACCGGGCCCGCTCCGCCGCCGCTGTCGCCGTCGCCGCCGCCGGGCCCCCCGCCCGGCCCTCGCCGCCCCCCGGCAGCACCGCCCGGCGCGGCGCGGCCCGGCGCTCCGCTCCCAACTTCCCGCTCCTCTCCGGCGGCGGCGGCCGTCGTGCAGGCAGCGCCGGGGGCAGCCGGGGGCCTCGGCGGCGCTCGGCGCAGGCAGCGCCGCGGCCAGGCGGGGGCCTCCCGGCGGCCCGCGGAGGGAGGGAGGGGCGGCGAGGGTTAGTCAGGCAGCGCCGCGGGCAGCCCGGGAAAGGCCTCGCTCGCCGCCGCTACGGGGGGGGTGAGTTGTCCATCACGGGCCGCGGAGCCCGCAGCGGCGCTGACCTCTAGGCTCCCCCTTGGGCAGCCCGCGGGGGGGGGGGGGCGGTGGGAAAAGCGGCCTAGGGAAAAGGGGGGGTCCTCGAGGTGTGGTGTTATGACTCAGGCAGTAAGGTAGGCAGCTAACAGCGGGGCCCTGCCAGCGCTGTTGCCATGGTGACGGGCCCGGCCAGCGGCGCCCGCGGGGCCTCGGTGCGCGGCGGCGCCTGGGCCCTGCAGGAGGCCGCCGGGGCCCCCTGCGCCGTGGCCGGTCGCTTGGGGCGTAACTTAGCGCCGGTGCCGAGGTGAAAATCCCCAGGCAGCGGCCCGGTGGGGCGGGAGCTGAGCTGCGCGGAGGCCGCAGCGGCGGCGCTGCCCCGGCGGCCGGGCCCCTCCCCCCTACCCCGGTACCTACCACCGCGAGGCTGGGAACGGGCTCAGCGCTTCATTAGCAATCCTGGCGGGCCGGAAACGGAGAATTCAGCCTGGCGTCAGGTCATTAGCGTGGCCAGTAAACTTCCTCCCGAGCGCCAGGTTGAGTCTCGTGGGTTGAAGTCTTGCACCCGGCTGACTGAGCGGCTCGGAAAGGTGCGCGAGGGGGAGATGCCCCTGCTCGCTTGGCTGGTGTGCTCCTTGCAGCCTCAGTGCTTGGAAAGCGTAGCATAAACCAGCCGTGAGCCCGTGGTTTCTGTAGCACGGTACATCCAAACCTGCTGCTAAACTCGGACAAAGTTGATTACAACAACTTCGTCTGAGCCTGGAGTGATGATGCTTCGTCTGTGCCTGTGTGAAATACTGCTGATATAGGACAAGAAAATAGAGAAACCGGTATTCTCTTACAAGCACACATGACTTGCAGAGATGCCTACAAGTGGCTGTCATTCTGTTAGATTCAGACCAAAACTGCTGCTTTTGTTTGTAATCTCATTCTTTGTGTAATGATATGAGAAGTTTAAAGCTATGCTTTAAAGCTATCTTGGTTTTTATGTCATTCTTAGCATGCTGGTTTAATTTATGTTCTTCACCACTGTGTTTTCCTGTGTCGTCTCTTAGCACATACAAGCAAGTTCCCCTGGTTTTTTGGGGTTTTTTTTCTGGTCATTAAACAAAACCTATGTCTTCTGCAGGAAGCAGTAAATGGATTCTCACTGTTACAAAAAAAAGATATCAACTTGAATAAAACAATCCTTTACTTCAAGATTTAATTATTCCACTCCTTGCCTTGGCCTTGATTCATGTACATTTTTTGTGACATTGACTGCTGCATGTTTGAAGGCAAGGGAACTTGCCACAGGAGAGGAAAGAGTGACTATCAGCTACAGCTAATAAAATGCGTGACTAGATAAAGCTTTGAGCAACCTGGCCTGATGTCATCGCTGGCCCTGCTTTGAGCAGGAGGCTGGGCTGCGTGACCTCCTGGCGTCCCTTCCAGCCTGAATTATTCTGTGATTCCTAACTAGATCATTCAGGGAATGCCTCATTTAAATAGCACTTAAAGTGCTTTAGTTGAGCTGTCAGGTCTTGGCCATTTTATTGCAAAATAATAAGTGTATTAAATCTGTTTCTTTCTGGCCACTTGGAAACAGTAGGAAACACCTTCTGTCTTACAGTGCCTCTATGCACAATAAAATAGTGGTGTTTGGCCACTATCATTTTGCTTTGAGACTGTCACATGCACTTACTGGCTTTTTTTAATAATATCAGTTAATGACAAGTAGGCAGGGTGTTGTACAATGTATACAGTTTGTTGCAATGCACCTATGTTGTGTAAAAAGTACCTCAAGAGATAATACGTTAGTGAGCTCCTAAAATTTGACTTATTGAGTAGGCTGACTCTTAGGCAAAATGGGTTTCAGAGACTTTAAATGTTAGTTTGTTGAAATGTATCTTGTTGTGCAGCAATATTAAAACTGCAAGAAAAGGGTATGATAATATTTTAACTTGGTAAGGGCTTGACTTTTGATTTTGAAATTTCAATTTTATGGACTTCAAAAGGACAGCCCTTCTCTCAGTGCTCCCAGTATAAGGCTGAGCATAGAAAGTGCATTATTGTCTGTATTTCCAGGCTGTGCAGTCAGCAACTGCTCGTCAGCAAGGATGGGGGAGGAGAAGGAATCCTTGCCATTTATCAATGGGCAGCTGAGACTTCAGATTTGGCCATCTGACAAGAAAAGATGGTTGTCCCAGTTCTCAGGATTTGGTCTCATTCTCTAGTAAATCACAGTAAAATATTTTTGCAGCCAAGATTGTTTAAAAGTGAATCCCTGCTTCAGGTTTATGTTTAAAGGTAGAATTTATATATTCCGTTCTCTTCATATTTGTAATATTGGTCTATGAGCACAGGACTGACTATCTGAGGGCTGTTTAATATTGTTAGTTAGGCTGAGTTAACACTAGGGTCTTTTAAAATGTCAGCATCTGTCTTGTTTGTCTTCAGCCCAAATGAGTTTTTAATTCACTGTTAAGATCTTTAAATTTTTCAGATAATTAAAAACCGTGAAAACTTGTTTGCAGGTGACAAGTCCAAGGCATTCTGAGCTGCAACTAGAAAGCAACAACAGTGCCAGTCGCACCTTGAAAATCATAGCAAGTTCAGGTAGGGTCCGTTGGGTAAGTCAGGGATGCGAAGGTGGGGAGGAAAGACAGGACGAGAGAGTCGGGGAGAGGAGAAGTGTTTTAGGAAGTCTTTCTCACTACTCAAATATGAGCCTGAGGGAGAAAAACCAAGTCTCTGTTCATATGTCAACACTTTTCTGGTTTGTCTGAGCAGAGCCCTCAGTGCTGTGGGAAAGTCTCCTACGCAGCAGGGTTTCAGCACAGAGGCCCCAGTCCTGCTGTTCGAGTTTCCTAGCAATAATCCTTTCCTCTTCCAGGCTTTTGGTTAACTCACCTGCAGTTCTGGGTCATACCAGTCCCCAGTATGCTCTTCATCTGCTGCTGTGCCCCTATTCGTCATTTCTTTCTGTAGCCTGTTTGCTTCTGTGTTCATAGTTACTTTGCTTTTGGTTGGTTGGGGTGTTTTGAATGGTGGTTTGAAGCGTGATTTTTACTTTCTTGAAGTTACTCCAGGGTTTTGAGTTTTGGCAGATGATTAGCTCACTACCTGCAGGGGACTCATCACCAGTTACCACTGGGGAATGTTAGGGATTGACTTAACTCAGCCCATGAGCGTTAGGAAATGGCATATTGGTGACAGCCTCCCCAGCAGTTGGTGTTGCAAATAACTGTGCTGTGAGTGTAGGCTGTTAATTGCTGCTAGGTGCTCTCCAGCTGCAGGAAGCCTGGGCACTGCTGAGCACAGCGCTCAGTCGGAGGCGATAAAGGGAAGCAGGGGGCACAACTAGTGATATACAAGTGATCAGGTGCAGAGGAGTCTACAGCTTTTCATGTTAAAAACAAAATGCATTTTTCTAACTAAACACACAGGGTTCCTCTGCAAACATTTAACTTCTGGATCTTCCTCCCACCCATCGCCCCACATATGCTTGAGCTGCTCACTTGAAACAAAAAGCAGAGAAATCAGGCAGCTCGTTGTACATGTGACCAAAAGAAATGGGTCTTCATGAAGCTTTGAAAAGAAAAGAGAAATGTGGTTTCTGGCATGTTTTCAACACTTAGAGCGAGCCAGCCTTCGGTCCTAGTGATGGGTGATGTTAAGTGTGCTTTTTATTGAAAGTACTTTGGCTCTGCCAACAGCAAGACCAAAACCATTCTCAGTTTTGTTTTTGCCAAGGGGAAAGGATTAATCCTATTGATGCCTTGCCATGGCCACTTTCACCTTAGGGAGATGACCCCTTGCTCTGCTGAAGAGGGAGTTTACACAGCCTTAATGTAGTATGAAGGAGGAGGCAGCACTTCATCCCTGTCTTCCCACAAGCTCTTCCCATTGACCATTCCTCCGGTATGTTGTGTTTCAGCTGGACTTCCCACAAGTGGCTCCCTTCAAATCAGAGTGAACTGCTGAAACCAGTTTGCATTTAATTAAGCAGCATCAGCAGAGCTGAGGTTTGCAGTCTGCCCTCTCCACCTTTAATTTCTACTGCACCACATTAAAAAGTTTGGAGAATAAGGGGTTTATATGACTCCTGACATGAGGCACAAAATGTACAAGCCCATGAGGGCTCGGTTTGTAAGCAGCTGCTTCTGCAGTGTCTCATGTTTTCATTCCTTTTCTAAAACTGTTGACATGTTTTGCCTTTTTTTTTTTTTTAATCATATCACCCTGCTGAGAACCTCGTAAACGTTTTTAACAGTTCTGCGGAGTTTAGATATTTAAATGCTTTCTCCCTCCAATTTACTGTTACCTTTTAAAAATGTGATTTTATACCCCAGTGCGGGATTACTTAGGCATGTACACTCTGTGGGGTTGTCAGTGTTTTTAAAATTAAGCTGTGCTATTTTTGCGCTTATGTGTATGAGCTGGCAATTTTCATGCAAATTATGGTGTCTTAAAATAACCCAACATACAAAAGAAATGTTGAATTTCCCTCACAGGAGAGCCTTCAGCTCAAAGTGTGATTTTAGTACATGTTTTGAAGCAGACTAAATGGAGTATTTACATGGAGCCTTCCTGGATGGACCAGGATTATTTGCAGAGCACTTAAACAAGGATCCGCGTTGCATTTGCAAATGCTTCAGATTTTAAGAATAAAAGCAATTGAAACGTTTTCCAGACACCGCGGCGCGGGTTTATCGGTTGCCTTTTACTCCGGCAGCTTGATACGACAAGCTGCTTTTCAAGTTCGTGAGTCCCGAACGCAAACCTGCAGAATTTGCCTCTCAGTCCACGCAGATGGGTTTTACTTCATCATCCGCTCCGGCGGCAGCAGCTCTGCTCCGGCCGGAGGAGCCACGCAAGAGGGGACGATCCCTCCAAAAACAACCGTTTCCATTGAGTTGTCTTCAGACCGTCCAAACACGTGCACTCCATTTAGACTGTGCAAATGTTTCTCTCCTAATGGAAAATGCCTGTCTGGATTTGCCATGTCCCAGCTGGCAGATACAGCCTTCCAAGGGAGAGAGAGAGAAATGGGATATATATGTGTATATATGTGATATATGTGTGTACATATATGTGGTATATATGTGATATGTATGTGTATATGTGGTGTGTATATATGTGTTATATATGCATGTATGTGTTGTATGTATATATATGCATGTATGTGTTGTGTGTGTATGTGTGTGTTGTGTGTATAGATATATATGCGTGTATATGCGATGTGTATATATGTGTGATATATATGCGTATATGTGATGTATACATGTGATATGGGTATATATGTGATACATATGTGTATATGTGATGTATATGTATGTGATATGTGTATATATGTGTGTGTATATATATGCAATATATATAATATTTATTTTTCTATATATGTATTTAAGCAGGAGTCGCAGGGGGCTCTGGGGGTGCAGCAGGCTCATGCCAAACCTGAGGCCTCATCACGTACCTGATTTATTTGGGGGGGGGGGGGAAGCAGCGCGCCGGGCCGCGCGGCCCAGGAGGCTGATGGGGGGGGGGGGGGGGGCCGCCCCGCGCGCGGCCTGGGCCTCGGATCTGGGGTAGAACGGGGCTGTTTCGGCGGCGGTTTCGGCTGAGGAGGCGGGGGGGGGGGCGGTGCTGAATCACCGAGCGGGCCGGCGGTGTCGGTGTCGGTGTCGGTGTCGGCGCCGCCGTGAGGCGAGGCCGGGCCGGGCCGGGCCGGGCGCCCCCTGGCGGAGCGGGGCGGCCCCGGGGGCGGGGCGGGAGCGGCGGGCGGGGGGGTCGCGGCGCCCCGGCCGCCGCCGCTTCTCTCCTCCCCCGGCGCTGCCGCAGGCGCGGCTCCCCCCGCCCTCCCCCCCTCCCCTCCCCGCCCCGCGCAGCGCCGGCGGCCGCCGCCGCGGGGAAGATGTGGCTGAAGCTGCTGCTGCTGCTGCTCTATTTCCTGGCGCTGTTCGCGCTGGCGCGGGTGTTGGAGGCGGCGGCGTGGTACGAGACGGGCTTCTTCGCCACGCAGCTGGTGGACCCGGTGGCGCTGAGCTTCAGGAAGCTGCGCACCATCCTGGAGGGCCGCGGGCTGGGCTACGCGGGGCTGCCCGAGAAGAAGGATGTGCGGGAGCTGGTGGAGAAGTCAGGTACCGCCGGGCCCTCGGCCTCGCGCCGCGCCGCGGCCTTGCGGACCGGGCCGGGGGGGTGTGGGGGGGTTCGGGCCCGCGCGGGGCGGCTGCGGGCGCGGGCGGCCTGCGCGAGGGCTCCGGGGAGAGAGGCCGCGCCGCGGGTTTTACGGTTTTTACCCGTTTATCCTCCCTCCCGCTGCGCTTGTCCTCTTGCAGGTGCCGCGCCGAGGCGGGCGCGTAGCCGCGGTGCGCGGAGGAGCTGGGTCCGGAGCAGAGCGGTCGGTTTAGGGGCGCAGAAGTAGCTCCTGCGTGCCAAGGATGGCTCGGAGGGGAGAAAAGGAAGGAAAACAGCAAAAAATACAAGTCGGGGAGGTGTTTGGGGAGTAGGTGAAGGGCCGGAGGCGTCGCGGAGGGTCCTGCGGCAGAGGGACCGGCCTGGCGGGCCGCGGTCGGGGCAGGCGTGATGGTCACGGCGCCAGCCCGGCAGGGAAACCCTCAGTTCTCCCCCTTTAATTCAGTGGTCGAGGGGGCCCTTGCTCTAAGAGAGGAGGAGAAATCTCAGCCAACAAGATGGGTAATAGACTCCAAAAGTCCAGGCGCGAAGCAGGGAAGGGTTTGGACAAACGTAGCGAGTGCCGCGAACTTAAAAGCGCTTGCTCGTGTTAATAACTGATATTAATGCTGGACGCTTGATATCTAATTTGCTTTTATCCTTCGCTGTTTGTTTATGTTGTTTGTCCACCCACTTCAAAAGCCCGTCGGGCGATTTCACTTTTGTTCTCCGTGGCTCCCCGGCTGTCACGCACTTCCGTGATGTCACCGTGTTTGGGCTGCAAATGCTGCAGGGAGGTGTTTAACTCCAAACAAACTGCATTAACTGACTCCTTAAAATGTCATGGAAACACTTCTCAGACCAATAGGCTTTGCCAGATTTTTCCGTATTTTGTTTTTTCTAAGTTGTATTAGTACCCTTGGAAACCCTCCGAAGGGTTCCAGCTCTAATGCTTTTTTGCTTTTCATTTTGTAAGAAACAGCCTCTTTAGACAGCACTTCGTTTTTTCAGACTCAATAAATTACTTGTCAAAATGCAAGTTGTTATTTAACAGCGTTTGTAATGACTGTAAACAACACATGAGAGGGAAACGAGATTACAGAGGAAATACTATGAAATGATTTTACTGTGAATTACTTGCATCGCTCCTACTGGAGATCTTGGAACCTTTTTCTTACTCAGCAGACAAAACCCAACGGCTAACCTGTTCTGCATTATATTTTTGCTTACAGTGGGACAATCGACACATTTTTGGGTACAACGTTATTGACCAGAATTCTGGAAATCTGTTTGAATTATCAGTGTTAACTATTCATGTTCGCTGCAGAATTACCACCCCATAAAATAAAAATGGGGATACCTAAATTAAATTGCTGTCTGCCATTGAAATATTACTGTTTTCAGATAGTGAGGCTTAGGTGTTCATTAACTTTTTTTGTGTGTTTGATAGCACGTATATGGTACATCTGTCTAATCAGAAATATACTGCTAATGCCCTCCATGGTCTGACAGCTGAAGTCAAATTGTTCTAGTCACGTCACTACATATAGAACTAAAATAACTTATAATAAAGTTTAGCTGCCTTCATACTGAAAAAGTTCTATGAGCAACCCCACAAAATATATTTAATGGAAGTGCAGCTCTCAGGAAAAAAACACCTGGCATTAGTATCAGAATTTATTAATGATCTTTCTTAAGTGTCATTTTAATGGTATTTCTCTTATTGTCCCCTTTTCAGGAGACCTCATGGAAGGAGAGCTTTATTCTGCTCTCAAGGAGGAAGAGGCCTCCGAATCAGTTTCAAGTACAAACTTCAGTGGTGAAATGCACTTCTATGAGCTTGTAGAAGACACAAAAGATGGGATCTGGCTGGTACAGGTATAGAAATTGTATAATTTATTTTGTATATATTTATCATATCCAAGGTATGTTTCAAAGGAGGCATTTATGAGGGTAGTTGTGTCGTAGGAAGAGTGTGAGATCTAAGGAGCACATCTGTTCAAAAAAGCAAGCAAGGCTGGAAATGACAGTTCCTATGCAGACAAGAAGAGTAACACCTGTTATTCTGTGGATTGCTCTTTGAAAACCAGGCACTTTACAGCCAGAAAATATGCATAGCAGCACATACTTAAGTATAGGGACTGCACAAGTACTTGGCCCTGATATTGTAAGAGCTTGCGTCTTGTGTGTTAAGTGGGTGCATTAAGGGTATGTGCTCCCAGCAGGCACGGCAGAGGTGCCTCTGGTCTTGCTCTTACCTTTCGGTTGCTCTAGGCATTCCATGCTCAGACCCAACCGGTTTAAGCTTCTGTTTATCTGAGGGGCTAAGAGCGCTTCTACAATCTCTGTTCTCTCCTCACAGAGGCAAGATCTCAGTGTATTACTTCTAGGGCTACCAGGCTGATTCTGCAACATATTCCAGTAGCTCCAAACCTTGGGGGCACACTGATTTATAACATGCTTCTCCAAGGATGCATGAGATTAAGGGTACATTTAGGAAAAAAAGGGAAAAAAAGAAAAGACTCTTGCAAAAGGGATTCTAAAATAATTTGTCTTCACTCTTGAGAGAGTAAGATAAGTAATCTAGACAAAAAAATAAATACTTTTCTGTGTCACTTCTCCATTGATAAGAGATTTGGTTTTTTTAGGTGTAAGTTCCCCACTAACAGCTACATTAGGCAATTAGAATTCTCCACCAGACAATTCTTTGTCTGTTTGACAGCACTCCTTCCTGGATGAATTGTTTCTCTGGTCTCCTCACTTCATGTTTTCTATTTAAGGAGAAGGTTATCAAGATTTAGTGATGTTCTGATATTAGACCTGCACAATCACCACATCAGCTCTGACCCTAAAATAGACAATAAGAGGACAGGTTACCTTCAAAGTCCAAATGGCATTTGTATTTTGGGAAAGATTTATTTTGTGCTCATTGAATCGAAGTTTCAGGTTTAAATCATGCAGAAGGGGATTCTTCAACCTGAGGGAGATTGTTGAAAAGAAGTTTACTCAACATCTCCTAAGCAGCTGATAAATACATGCATGAATATACTATGAAAAATCTTCCTTCCTCCCCATGCAATTCAAAAGAATAAAATGCAGTAGTTACATGTTGGTGGTAGCTTGCAGAATTTTATTCATAATATATTTTCAGCTAGTTTTGTAATAGCAGATCAAATAGGCTGCATTTTGATATCTCTTAGATGAATGTTGTCATCGTTTTGGAAATATTTGAACAGTTATTCAGTTGGTCACAATAGCTGTGAAAAAAATTTGAGCGTAACTTACAGAATAATTGCTGAATGCTATTTGTCTGGTTCTCAACAATAAGAAAAAACACTAGACATTTCTTTTTTTTGTTCTTGTTTTTACTTCAGTTTTCATCACTTTGAGTTTTCATTTGTTCCTTTTCTCCTCTTTCCCCTCCCCACTTCTCTCCTGCACTGCATTCTTCATGTTCTTGCCCAGATTTTGCCTTGCTGTTTTGTTATTCCTCTTCCCTCCAAAGCTTCCTTTTACCATCACTTCCCTGTTCTAGTTCTTGCTTACTCTCCCTTGCCCAGCCTCCCTTATCGTTAGGCACGCCTCGGAAACTTTTCCAGCTAATCGACTCGATGCTTAGGCAGGAGATAATATCAGAGTGAGGATGCCTTCTGCATCGATTCAGTGACCATAGTGAGGGGGAGAGCATTCCCTTGCTCTGCTGTTGTTACTGGCTGGGAAGCAGAAAAGAGCTCCAGGTCCTTCAGGATCCTTGACCCTGCATCTCTGTTCCACGCTGGCTGCTGGAAAGCAGTAGAGGAAAAGGAACAGTTCTGGCTCAGCTAACACGGTGGTTGTTGGCTGAGCTGGTTTCGAAGACTTCGTGATGTATCAGAAGACAGGGACTCTGAATATGGCTTTTATTTTCTAGTCTTTTTTTTTTAAGGCATGTAAATGAAATTGCTAGGTAGCACAGGCCGGTAATGTGATAGCAAACCCTGTCTGCAGAGAATCAAAAGAAAAAGAGGCAACAACTGTTATTTCTTGACATATTTGACACAAATTCAGAAGTGACTTTATCATTTAGAGCCAGCAAAATGAATTTCTTGAAGAAAATCAAAGTCTGTGCATAAGGAAACAAAGTGTTTTGTGGTTATGCTCCTTTATTTTTTGGAAACCTGCATGGAAAGCATCCAGATTCAGTGGTAATTTGTTTATCAATGTAGCTTTTCACGAATACCCTGTGCCCCTACAGGGAGCTTCCATGTAGCTACAGAACAGCATCGTGTTCTCTCTCCTATTAGCTCATGATCTCATCACCTTTCCTTTTACGCCTTGCCTGCTAGCTGCTGTTGTGGCGCTGCTCTGGTGGGTGAGGAAGATGAGTGGTAATTTCTGGAGCTGAGACTGGTGCTGCTTACCTTGTTGGTAGAGGAGTAACACATGACATCCTTGCTTTTCCAGACTCGGGTCCTATCCCGTCCAGTAACTTCATAATCATTGCACTGGAACACTTACAGTGTATGAGTTTTTAAAAACATACAGTAAGGGCTCTGCAGATAAAAATCCTCTTTGAATGAAATTAAAATCTAAAGGTATGTATGTTAAAATAAGAAGCAATCACCATTGTAACATGGTAGAGGAGAGAAGCAAAGGGAACTTCCTTCCTAGATTTGAAGTAGGAAGAAAACCATTTTCATCCTGTCTGGTAGAAGGGCATAGGACATACAGGGTGGGTAATTTTCATATTTGAATTCTTACTTTTGCTAGGAAACTGCTTGTTTTCATTACAAAGGAAATTAAGTAGGAACACTTAGTTCTTATAAAATACAGTGTTTAGTATTTGTGTTTTCTCCAGTAGCCCTTCAAGATAAGTTTAGTGTAGGATACCCAATTTTAACTTTCAGTATCCTTCTTGAGAGTCTTCATATCCAGCCAACAGTATAGAATACCATCAGCTAGAATGTAAGAGTTCTCATATTGTCTGCGTATCTTTGTTAATTCACTACAGCAGCTCATTCATTCTCAACCTCTGCATATTGAGATGAGTTCACTGACTTGTTCAGATTGGTGCCTAGAACTCCCCCCCTCCTTTGAGAAACAACACTTAATTTTGAGGCAGTTAGTTTCTGCATGTTGCAGTGGCTGAACTCTTCTGTCATTGCCCATTTTGATCTAATTTCTCACAATCTCCTCAGAAAAGAAAAGCAAAAAATTTTCAAACATCTTAAATCCATATGGATGGATTCTGAACCATTCGTGAGTTCTTGGGAAAGAACTATGTGGAAATTGAGTTTTATCAGTGCAATGTAGTAATAAATGGGGAGTGAGATGTCTCAGAATTAATAAAAGTACAGAGAGTCATTTAGAAACTATTGATGTTATCTTGAATAACATTAGTAAGCATTTTCCTGTGCTTCTAATAAATACACACCAGTCCAGTTTTCACTGAATGTTTTCCTAAATGAGAATTGTCCAAGTATTTCTGCTTCTGTTTTATCTACAGAAGGTGGGAGGATAGTTTGTAACATAAACAGTTAATTATAATGGAGGTCTATGAAAAGCACACAGGAAACTTAATAAATTGACCATTGTTTTCTAATCTTTATATCTCTGTGGATCCCTAAAAATCTCCCAGTAAGTGCATGGGCTCTTTACAGTAATATCAGGCTTCCTTTGCTCATTTACCTTCTGCAGGCACCTTAAAAGTAGTTCACAGACCTCCAAAGGTCTGTAGCTCTCAAACTGGGAACTACTGAGCTAAGCTGACAATTCTCATGCACATGCGACCTTACCAGCTCAGTAAATAAGTTAGAAGTGAGTTTTGCTCTTGGCAGAATTGGGCAGGTTTTTTCCGACTCAGATGTTTGTACTCCTTCATGCAGTGCCTGACTTGCTAAGCTGGGTGAGGTTTGACTCCTCCCGGGAGAATTACCTGTACGTGTTTGCATGCAGCAGGAAATGGTGTCTCCTACTTTGTAGGTTTTGTTCTTTTTGATGATTTAAAACCTGTCGCGGTGCCCTAGTGCCTGTTGTTAATGAGCACTTGGAGTTGGTGTATTTGTGGCCAAGCTGTAAACCCAAATTTTGACTATTGCAGCATATTCAAAATTTGTGTGTTCTTGGTATGAGCAGGTGTGCCTGACACCTGGTACTGTGGCTAAATTCGAGCTTAAATAATGTGTGAGCTTCCCTT
Organism: Dromaius novaehollandiae; assembly: GCF_036370855.1. Classification (NCBI taxonomy): domain Eukaryota; kingdom Metazoa; phylum Chordata; class Aves; order Casuariiformes; family Dromaiidae; genus Dromaius; species Dromaius novaehollandiae. The sequence goes on along the minus strand of NC_088101.1, from coordinate 81,749,448 downwards.
GGCACTTCCATTTGGATACAGTTTTCTCTTTTTTTTTTAATGGCACATACTCATCTTCCACAATGGCTGAGAGGTACTGCAATGTGAATATTTTTCCATCAGAAAAAAATACGTATAAAAATACTTGTGCATCACTTAGCTCTGAACTTCTATTGTATCTTTATGATTTTACAATTGTGCCTTTTTGCTTTCTTTTTTTTTAGCGTTGTTCCCATCTTTGTTGTAACAAATATTCACAAATAGAATGACTGTTACCAAACTAGCAACACAACTAGCAACAGTTGTTAAATGTGCAAAGTAAATAATTCAACAGGAAGTTTTTTTCCTTTAGTGTTACTGAGGTTAGTTCAGGTTCCTGAGACCATTAAAACTTGTAGTGTCTAGTTTTAAAGACTGTTTTTAAAATGTCCCCTTTTAAAAGAGCTGTCTTTCAAAGATGTTCAGGTTCTCTCTGAAGTTATTCTTGCATATGTTGTGGTCTGCAAAGTACTTGCATTCGTGCAAGTCGCTGGGATGGAGGCAATCTCTGTACTTGTGAAGAGTGTTGTTTTCATTCAAGACAGTATACCTTATCTGGTGCACAGTATGTTGTAAGGATTATTCCCAATTGAAAATAATGCTGGTTAATCCTATTTTAATATCTTCTGTATCAGATTATGTATAAGCTCCTTCCTCCATCCTGCTGTAATTGTTCTTGCACATCAAGTGACTAATAAGTTGCTTTTCTCTGTATCTCTTAACTATAGGAGAAAGCAGAGAAAATAATGAGCTAGAATTGGCTATAATAATGTCAGCTGAAATATTTTGAAATGCTGTTTGTTCTTCAGTTGCCAATATCTGACTTCATGCACACAACTTTTGATATTTGAACATTGTTAATTGTGAGTGAGCTTCAAAATTTACTGAGACCAGACCTTGTTATAATAACCTGTTTAAAAAATATGTACGTTTGTCTAAAAGGGGATGAACAATATCTGAATTAAATCAACAGAAGGAAGGAAAATGTTCAAGTGAGGCTACTCTTTTGTTGTGATCAAGTGCTGCCAGGTTAGCAGAACAGGGAACGATTTTGCATATAGTATTGCTACAGCAAACTCTGCAAGAACAACAGTGTTTAGTTTCCTAGAGTCTCTTCAATTTCTATAACATCTTTTAACAGTGTTTTAAAAAATATATATGTCCTATAAAATAATTTTTAAAATTCTTAATGATAACTGGGAAATTAAGGAGCAACTGTATCAATCACTGTTATGAGGTAGCCGTTGCAATATCTGTGCATCTATTGGAGAGGCTTTCATTTTGGTTAAGCAAGAGAGGGAAAATGTCTCACTGACGTTGTCCTATTTTTCTAAGCATTTATATCTTTCTTATCTCTGGGGTACTTGTTCTTAAAGTCTGTTTGCTTCTTTAATGCCTTAACTATGACTGTTTTAACTTAAGAATCAAAATGATTCTATTAATTAGGTTCTTTATTGTCCTCATTTGGGACCTTTCCATCTATTTCAGAGTCAAAAGAACTCTTCCAATACAAAAATTACCTATGCAAGTGCCTGTCAAAATCATCAGGACTTCAGTACTTTGTTACCTTGTATGTCCCTAGATTAATTTGATTTTAATTTTGTTTTCTGTGGTATCTGAAAAGGATACCTGTTTTAGGTATTCAGCTATTCAGTGGAAAGTGTGAACAAAAATAAAAAAAAATCAGAACATCTAAAAATAAAGGAGATTTCCAGAACCCCGTCTTTACATTTCTACTTGGTACATCTCGGTGGCATAACCTACCAGCAGTATTTTACAGTAGTAGTAAAGAATCTCCTAACCTTTTGGTATACTTCACAGTCCTGCCAAATTCACAGATGAAGTACTGAGAAACTGCAGCATCTAAGACTGCAGAGGAAGTTTGTAGACAGATGCCCAGTTAGGGCCTGGTCTTCTCTCTAGTTTCTCCTTCAATGCTAGTTATTCCATGAAAGCAGCTTGTAATTCATATAGAGAGGAAAGATGATGATTCAGACCCTGCAATCAGAACCTGTCCTCTGGCCTGGGTTGGGTGTAGATTAGGCATCAGATCTGTCCCATGATGTGGATTTGTTGAACAGCGGGGTTACTTTGATCTGATCGGATCCTTTCCGCTCGTTAAGATGGTTAATAGATTGCCTGGATATAATCTTCATTTACTATTTTCCAGTCTGGTAGATGATATTTTGCAGACTGGGAACATAGCTAATAATAAGAAAAGCTTTGAAAGCCTTTTATGCCTCTAAATGTGTTGTTTCTTTTCCCACCTGTCCTAGTTAGTAAAGTTAGTATAGTTAGTAAATCTCATAAAAAGATACCTACTTTTGTCTATAAGCTTTGTCTTTATTTCTGTAATACAAAAGAGAGTACGTGGCTGAAAGTGACCGTCTCAGTTTTTGAGTCCAGCTCTCAGCTGGACTGCAGAATATACATTTATGGAATTTCTCACTCTCTCTCTTAAATCATAATTTATCTGCCTGTGATACTCCTAGTGACTGTTCCTCTTCTCTGGGACACCTGCATCTGACTTTTGGCTTAAGTGTATTCACGGCTAATTAGTACCTATTGTGCTTGAACTGACATTGTCCTTGTGTTTCGGTAACTCTTGATGGCTGCCCCACTACTCCCAATGCATGAGATCAATCAACCAATTTGTTTTGTCAGGCTTAACACATCCTAGGATTTGCCTGTTCCACAGCCAGTTAATATGGATGGCTTATTGTCCCTTTTGGATCAACTAATAGACCCAAGCTTTTCTCCCATCGCTCTTTCTAACTGATGAACTCCCTGAGTGTCCTGTTCATTACTGAATTCAATTTTATTTCTTACGCTCCGCTTTACAAGATTTGTGCAGTTCTTCCAGGATGGCGTTATAATCCTCTTTTGTGCATAGACGTGCTTCCCAATTTTATGTCATCAACAAAGGGCTTCGGTAGCCTTCAATTTTCTATAGCAAGGGCATTAATAAGGATGTATGTTGAACTGACATCTAAGGTAAGTCCCTTAGGGAAGTCTGTTGCTACCTTTCTAGCATTGTGATGTTTTCCTGCTTTGGCCAGTTTCCTACTCAGGTTAGGACTCTTATTATGAGCACTTATCTCCAGTTCTGTAGAAAATTTTCCATGTGGCACTATACCCAGATGCTCTGCCAAACTGAAGAAAGGATATGACGTTTCCTTTGCCTTGAAACTCTGTTCTTTTTTTCCAGGAAAAGACTGGGCTTTTTTGGTTTTGGTTTTTTTTTTTTTTTTTTTTTTAACTCTCAAATTAATGAAGAATGATACATCTTTAGTAACTTCATGCTGGAAAGGGGAGGAAAATTCAATCATCTCTATGCCTTTATTCTTTCCTTCAGAATTTGTTCTGAACTTTTGCATACTGGTGAGATCAAACTAGTGGGATAATTTTTTCATTCTCTCTTAAATATAGTTACTAATTTGTTATTCTGCTGTCAAAGTGTAAATTACACTGACAGTGGATTTATATGAAATCTTCGCAGGTGCATCTGTAATTTTGAGTGCTCATTGTATTACATTCTGTGATGGAGATTACCTACTTACTCTGATTTAAGCGCATTAAGTTACTTGAGATTGGTTTCCATCTGCAGGTGATATGATCTCTTTCCATAAGCTCCGTAACCTGTCCGTAGCCAGCCATCTCTTCTTTATTGAAAATTGAGTCAGAGCATTAATTTCATTCTAAAAAGAAAACCTAAACTATCTTTAATTTCTTTCATATCTTCATTGTATAGTATCCTGCTTCTTTTTGCTCTGTTGTGTTTTTTATTTATATGCTTGAAAAATCTTTTGTTGTACCTTCTAATATTCTTTGTACAGTCTAACTTGAATTGCCCATTTTTCCTTCCATTTTTTTGGTTTCTGGCATACTTTCCTTTGCTAGCTCTTCCTTTTGATCTTTTTTAATTCCTTGTAGATTCTCAGCCTATTTCTACCATGTTCTTGGAAGTGCTCGCTAGGAGGAAGTGCAAGACTTCACAACTATTTTTTTCCCCTTGCTTGAAATATAAAATCCTGATAGCATTAACGTGTTGGACTTGAAGTTCCAGGCCTCTTCCGCATTCACTTTCTGGTTGCCTCAGTCGCAGCAATTTAAACTAGTTTTCTTAGCTTTTCAAAATTCACACTTAAATAAAATCTGTAACAAACGTTTGCAAATTATCTTTAATTTAATCTGAATTACCTTGTGCTCAATTTACAGATGTTTTCTGTGACTCCTTCTTTCACAGTAATGACTCTGCTTTCCAAAATAAAACCCCTTGCCTTTGTGTGGTGAACTCCCATTGTTTTAAGTGGGTGTCGTCTACAAGGAACAGCTACTAGTTGTCTACAAGGAACGAGCCACATAAAAAAAGCACAACCCAAGAAATCTTGACAAAGCTTCAGCGTGCAAAACCGTGTTAGGGTTCTCACTGCCTAGTTACAAACTACAAACTGCTAGCTCTGTCGTTGTCCTACAGCATAAATAACTTTCTCCAGCAGGAAAGACCTTTTTCATGGAAAGAGAATTAACCTCTTATAAAGAAAACAGCCAGGGCAAACAGCCAGATTATAATAAAACATACTAGTGACTGTCCCTGCAAGAACTCGCCTTCTCTTGACACTTAAAGTGAATATTGCAGTGTCAGGCAGAAGAGCGAGCTGAGCAGCAGTGGTTCTCCTGCGTGTAATATTAACACGCTCTCAGTGACTCTACAGCCACACGCTTTGCAGTTAACCTCCTGAATTTGCTGAGTTTCCACTTAATTTTAAAAGCTGAAACTGGAACAAGCTACACTGTTTTGAAGGTGGTATAACCCATATCGGTAGGTTTTCTTTGTGTCTTGGGAGCAGGCTTTTTAATCGGTGTGTTTTCCAGTCAGATTTCACTAGGCAGCGTCCTAGTCAGAACTTTGTGTGTTTAATTTACCAACAGCCATCTACGTTTATAACCAGTATTTCACAGATGAAATACAGGCTCAGCAGATGTGCTAAGCTTTTACTGAACATGCCCACAGAATTTTGGAAGCAACTGATCTCTGAGTAGTTGTACCAAATAGTAACAGAGTTACCCACGTTTACTTTTACCCTTACTAATAAAACTTAGTGATTCTTTTATGTCTGGTGCATTTATCACACACCAGTAGCTCTGAGGAGATAGTGATATGTCTTAAGGTGTCTTTAGGAATGTGGTTTCTTTTTATTGGAAGTATGTGAAAGGAGGAAGTTTAAAATACTCAAAGCTATTGCTTCAATTACACTAGGTGATGTAAAGATGCCTCAATAAATACATTAGATCTTCCCAGCTGGTTGTCTCAATGTCTGAAGGTTACATTTAGCTACTCCATGGGGAGATCTGAGAATGATTTGAAGGATTCTTATCGAGGTGTTCGCCTGTGGTTTTATTTAAACATCTTGGGCTCAGTGGAATGGGAGTATAATCTGTAACCTCAGTTTAACTGTTTCCCTATATGGAACATTCTGCCTAGTGAATCCTCTTGTTTTTAGAATCTGAGTGGATGCTAATTACCGCAAAGTAGATAAATTTTTTTTTGAGTCTCAAGGGCCAGACATACTTTCTAGCTCTGCCTCTCAACCTGTACATAGAGAACTGTTAATCATGGTGACAACCACTTAACTTGAGAGGAAGGCTGAAATTTCTAGTTACTAAGTCAGGAAATGACTGGGAGAAGTTTAATGGTGGGTAAACAAATAACTTGAAGTATGTTTTTAAATTAAGTTTTGAAGTTTCCATTCGTTAGGTATTACCAGTCAGCTTGCAGAAGCATGTGAGGCATTTCTAAAATAGAAACTGCAGTGCATCATGGAATAATGCATGATCAGTCACGTTATTCAAAATTACCTGTCAACAGCAGGCAGGAGGGTTTTGGGGTCTCCCCCCCCCCATACACTGATAAGTCAGAGGATGAGTGCTTATTCTTTTGTCATTTGCATCTGCAGAAGCTTACATCTAGGTAACTTGAATTACTTCTTAAACACACAGATTATAGCAAATTAGACCTCGAGATACATTACAGTAAATTATCATCCTGAAATTGCAGATGGGACATTGAAGTCGGTCGAAGAGTCACGTAAAGTTATAGAGTGAGTCACTGGCAAAGCTGGAAGGAGTCAATATTATTAGGCATTGTCTGGGAATTGAATCACTAGTTTCCACCGTTTAGAAGTGGTTGTTGGCAGTCTAATTTGGTACCAGTTGCATATGCTCAAACACATTTTACTTGCTCTGAGATAACATTTCTTTGGTATGTTGTAACTTTTCATGGGGGATGTTGATAAAATTTTTTTTTTCTTTTTTACCGTGGAGAAGAGGAATCTGCTGTACTCTCTTCCTCTCTCCCCCACACTGAAGTGCTTTTCTTATTTTTCAAAGGTTTTTGTGAAGTACCAGTGATTTTAGACTCTTAATGGGTACTTAAAATGATGGTACACTTTTATCTTTCTGTAGAAACAGTAATATTCCAATCTTAGCACTTTAGTCTCCCAACACGCTTAGGATGTATCTCTTGTATATACCTATTGTATGGTCTAAGAGAAGGGGAAAAAGAGTATCAAGGGTAACCAAATCTCTGCTTTCATGAAACTTGTTCTTTATTTTGGGAAGCAACTTTTTCTGATACTAAATTATTATTTCCTTTTGGCAATAGGTCATAGCAAACGATAGAAGCCCACTGGTGGGTAAAGTCCACTGGGAGAAAATGGTGAAGAAAGTATCAAGATTCGGCATACGTACTGGCACTTTTAACTGTTCCAGTGACCCCAGGTATATTCTTAAAGGATTTTCTAAATCCCAAGAATATCTTAAGGCTCAATTATATTCCAGCAGCAATGCTCCCTGTGTTATAAAAGTAGCAGCAATAGAAGGTGGCTTTATTCATGTTTTTATCTCCACTAAAGTCTGCTCAGAACTCTTTAAACACAGATCTGCAGCTTCCAAAGGCATCATGTGGGACATGTGTGATTATACTATGTAGAAGGCAATACAGCAATGGAAGAGAATGAAGAGAGGAGTCTGATGGCCTTACGGTCAAGGCATTTGTGGTTAAGAACTGTGCTTGCACAGAACAAAGCTGAATATAGCCCATATAAGAGAATTGTATCAGCTGTAGAATCGTTATATTGCCATGTGGAAAGGAGAAACACAGGTTAGCATGAATCTTGAAAGCAGTACCTGCTTCTCAGGATTCCTGGCAAATCCTGTTCCTGACAAACGTGTATATGTTTATATGTAAACTTGAACACACCCTTTGACAACATACCCTGTGCTGTACAAGGTTCCCTGTTGTTTGCTTATGATTTCAAAAGAGGAACAAGAGGGGGGGCCAAAGAAGCTATTAAAGCAGTAATTAATTCTGTGCTGCTGTAAAAACAATTGTTCTTTTTTAAAAAACTTTTTTTGTAAGCATTTACTTCACATGACAGGAAACCTTGTCCTGAATTCCAGTGACGTGTACAGAAAGGCAGTCCATTATACGCACGTCTCTTACATAGCTTAAGTCATGAATGTTTATGGAAATCTCAAAGTTAATCATATGGGAGAATTCTCATACTTTGGAATGTTTACAAAAAATAATCTTGTATAATCAAAACACTGATATTTGAACATCTTAAAAATTTGGCAGTGTTTCTCTCTGCATAGTTCCTAACTAGTGTTAATGTTGTGATTAAATATCATGTTTTAAATTAATTCCTAAATACTGTACTAATATAAGAAATGTCTTGTTTTTCTGAGTAAACCCTCATGAATAATTCTCATCAGGTTGCAGCTGAAATTCTGAAAAACACCCTGTGGTATAGTAGTCAGGATACCTTCATTAATGGGGTAAAATCTTACAGCTTTTTCTAAAAATGCTACATTCAGATTCCTAAAATGGGGAATTGCAATTGCCTATATATATGTTGAAAGACTAAAACCAGAAAAGGAGTAGGTAAAACGGCTGGTGAGTGAGGCTGGTGGCCTCTGTTTTGATGTGTAATTTGTAGGGTTTTCAGAGACAGTTTTGCTTGTGGATTGCGTACTTCTTTAATCGTTTGAACTTGCCAGACATTGTTAAAAGGAGAACTAGGTAAACTGGGTGGTGTCGTCATGCTGATGTGACAGAGGTATGAGAGAAGGGATCGTCTGAGTCACCAGACTAGTCTCCCTGGGGTCTGGACCATGACTAAGGGTTCAGTCTTTAACAGCCTCTTCTATTAGGCGTGGATTTGAAGTTCATCCCATTTCAATACTCTGCTTGCCAGAAAGTAGGAGTTTCCCTTTAGTCCCAAACATATGGCTGCACGTGTCTGTCCCTCCGTCACTGGTTCTGTGGCAAGCTCTCTCGCTTCACCCCTTTGCAGCTTCTCTCCATCCTTCCGAAATGGCCCTGGTAGGAAGCGGACGCTCTCGGCACCTTTGTTACAGCAACTGTGAACAGACCGGTGTCTTGTTCACTTCACTGCTGCTTGACAAAACTAGGACTAAAGGAAGTACTGGATAAATGATCTGCAGATGCAGGGAAATTGTGGGACTTTGATTTACACTGTAATGGTTATCTTCTCAATTCGAAAACCTAGAAAAATAGCTTGTAATGCTAAAGCTTTATACTGAAGAGTGAAAAAGGAGCTTGCTTATTTTTCAAATCCTGTCATAAAGCATAAGTGGTGCTAATATATAGCCTTATTTACTCTAATGACCCATGAAAATTAACACTTTTCCAGTGTTTTATGAATATACATCTCTTTACAGCATTTTGTAAGACAGATAACAAAGGTACTGTAACAATAAATACTCTTTCAGTGAATATGTGGTGCCCATATTTCCTGTTGATTTCTATGAGGATTTGCAAGTGTTCAGCATTTCTGATTGTTAGACTCATTACAGAAATGTAAAAAATGCAGCTCTAGGAGTGTGAAACTCTGTAATCTAACTTGTCTTTTTTTTTCTTTTTCTTTTCTTTTTTTTTTTTTTTTTTTTTGTAGATACTGCAAGAGGAGGGGTTGGCTGAAATCCACCCTCATTATGTCTGTTCCACAAACCACTACCTCCAAGGGGAAAGTAATGCTTAAAGAGTACAATGGGCGCAAAATCGAAGTGGAGCACATTTTCAAATGGATCACAGCCCATGCCGCTTCTCGGATCAAAACCATCTACAACTCTGAACATCTAAAAGAAGAATGGAACAAAAGTGACCAGTATCGGGTGAAAATATACCTGTTTGCCAACCTTGACCAGCCTCCAGCATTCTTTTCTGCGTTAAGTGTAAAGTTTACTGGACGAGTGGAGTTTATTTTTGTGAATGTGGAAAACTGGGACAATAAAAGTTACATGGCAGAAATTGGTGTCTACAAGACACCATCCTACATACTTAGGACTCCCGAGGGGATTTATAGGTATGGAAATAATACTGGTGAATTTATATCACTACGTGCCATGGATTCCTTTTTGCGCTCATTACAACCAGAGGTTAATGATTTATTTGTTTTAAGCTTAGTTTTGGTTAATCTGATGGCTTGGATGGACCTGTTTATTACACAGGGTGCTACTATAAAGCGCTTTGTGGTTCTCATAAGCACTTTAGGGACGTATAATTCATTATTAATTATTTCCTGGCTACCTGTGTTAGGTTTTTTGCAACTTCCTTATTTAGATAGCTTTTATGAGTACAGTTTAAAACTCTTCAGGTACTCTAATACAACTACTCTGGCTTCTTGGGTAAGAGCCGACTGGATGTTCTACTCTTCGCATCCTGCCCTCTTCCTCAGCACTTACCTTGGTCATGGTTTACTAATTGATTACTTTGAGAAAAAAAGACGACGCAGTAACAACACTGATGAAGTAAATGCTAATAATCTGGAGTGGCTGTCAAGCCTGTGGGACTGGTACACCAGCTACCTGTTTCATCCTATTGCTTCTTTTCAACACTTTCCTTTTGACTCAGACTGGGATGAAGACCCGGATTTGTTCTTAGAGCGACTGGCCTTCCCCGATCTCTGGCTTCACCCTCTGATACCAACTGATTATATAAAAAACTTACCAATGTGGAGGTTTAAATGCCTGGGCGTTCATTCTGATGAGGAAGCGCTGGAAGCCTTTCAAGACAGCGAAAGTGACTCTGACAGTGAAAACAAAGAGGACTTCAGTAGCGAGAAAGAAATCTCTGAGGACGATGAGCTAAATACATTTCACAGGCCCAACGAAGGAGCGCCTCGGTGCGGTGCCGAGACCTGTTCATGTGCCAATAAATATTGTCAGAACGAGCCATATGAGAGGAAAGCAAGATCATATGGGTCGTACAGCACTACAGATGACCTGGAGCCGGACTGGTCAGCCTGGCCCTCGGAGATGTTGCACTGTACAGAATGTGTTGTGTGTCTAGAAAATTTCGAAACCGGCTGCCTGCTCATGGGCTTGCCCTGTGGCCACGTGTTCCACCAGAATTGCATCGTGATGTGGCTGGCCGGGGGGCGGCACTGCTGCCCCGTTTGCAGGTGGGCTTCGTACAAAAAAAAGCAGCCATATACACACCCGCAGCCTTTGTCGAATGATGCCCCATCTTAGCTGTGTGCTGGTGTCCTTTGTAAGCTTTCAGGATATTACTGCTTGCCTTTTAAATGTTAGTCACTTAAAAAAATTATGTGGTTTGAAGTTTTAGTTTAAATGTTAGTGCGGTGAACTAAAATATACATGATGCTAACGTTAACGACAGAATCATTTGGTTGCCTTGTATGTTGAACTGAATGCATACTTATCGTACAATAACTTTTTCTTTTCAACATTTGGAAACTTGATGCTGTTTTTGTAAGCACAAAAAGCCTACGACAGAAGCGTATTCCAGCAAACGTTTACAAGGTAGGATGTGGGTGAAATTGAAATTCTAATCAGAGACAATTGCTTAATTTAAGTGTTTCTTATTTTAGAGTCTGTTCAGCACATCTTTGTTGAATAATGTATGTTGTAAGACAGTACCATTTAAAAAGAAATCCGTGAAATAAATTATTTTAAAAGGAGATTTGTAATGTTAATTGTTTTGATAAATATTTTGTGTGTATGGTTACGGATGTCTTGCTGGTCCAATTTATCTGTGAAGACAATAAAAATATAACACCTGTTTTGTGACTAATAAATCATCTCCTGGTGACGCTGGAATTCGTTTCCCCAGTGTTAGCCACTTGCCAAGCAGAAAGCAAGGGTGTTTCACTGGCCTGAAGCATTCTCATTTGTCATCTTCTGAGCTCAGGTGCTTCTCTGCTTGACCAGTGGTTTTCGAACTGATTGCAAACCAGAATGAGATCTTCCCTTCTACCAGCCTTCTCTCCAAAACCCTCATCTGCAGTCATCTGGGAAGACTTTTGGGCAGTCCCTCTACAGCCCCAAAGTAAAACATTGTGAGTAGCAGAATAGTGTCGTGCAGTGACTAAAATGGCTTTTACCTGTACAGTTTACCAGATTTTGGATTGCTAAAGTGATGGTTGTGTGATGCCATGGGAAATTGAGCTGGTTGCCTCCTTTGTATTTCAGTGTGAAACAGCAGTGTTGGTTTTGCTTTTCAGAAATCATCTAGATGAAAATCCAGAGAGCAAATGTTGGTTGGGGGGAAAAAAAAAAAAAGCTGATACGAGTGGAAGAGAAGGCTAAACTGAAGGTTTTTTTACTTGTTAGCTCCAGGTGTTTTACGTGCGTGGTAGAAGCAGCAGTCTCATTGTTTTTTCCCTAGCTCTTGCCCATGGGGCATAAAAGGAGGATCAATCAAATGAAGATAATAATAGGAAAGGTAAACACAGGTACTTCTTGCAGTTATGATCCATCTCCCTTTCTTTCCGTGCCTTTACAGAGAGTTGCGAGACCGGTGCCCGCAAAGTTGTCTGGCATTGCTTTCTCTATGCAGGATACCGGGGCGCTGTCTTTCAATGACAGAAATGTCTCGTGCCTCCAGTCACCAGGCATCCTCACAGGAGGAGACTGGTTTTAATTCTGAATACTTTCTCTCTTGTTTCCTTTCTCCTATTACAGTACTGAAGTGTGTGTGGGGGGGATAATATCAGCAGTTCCCTGTGCTCCCAGAAGTGATTTTTCCTTCATTTGAGGCCTGTCAGTTCACACCCTTTCACTGTCATTGTACTGGGAGCAGAGCAGGGGAGAGGCACAGTGAGGGCAAAGAGCATTTCTGCTTCCAGCTTGTGATTCAGTGGCATCTAGTCACGTGTTTATCATAAACAGCTGTGCTTGAGATCCACGTCATTTCAGGACTGTGTTGAAGTGTGTGCTGAACTGAGGCCTTGCTGTCTCAAAAGGGGAGAACAGGGAAGCTTCCACAAAAAGAAATAACCTTATAGTTGATGTGCTAAAGTTAAAATTGGGAAATATGAAGCAAACGTAACCTACGTTGCTGTAGAAACAAGGATCTCATGCACATCGCAAGCCATTTAATTGCATCTAGGTGTTGGCGAGCGCCATGTAGCACAGAGTCCAGCTATGCGGAAACTGCTTTTATAAAACACACGGTACTGGCAGGATGGAAACTGCTTTTGTAAAACACACGGTACTGGCAGGCTGGGAGAAGCTTGACAATGTGCAAACAGCAGGGCTGTGTCCCTCAAACCGATGGGCTGAAAATCTACCACTGTAAGGCAGTGGGGTAATCCTGGGATGGGAATGGCGTATTAGGGGGGAGTCTTCTGGCTGTGAGCTGCCTCTTCCCTGATGCCTGAGTGTTCTGCAGAGCACAGCAGCGGAGAGGTTCAGACGTTACCCTGTTCTTGAGGCAGCACGTGCTGCTGCAGTACAGCTCTGCCGCTGGAGAGCTGACTTTCTAACGCAAAGCCTGGTTCCAAGCAGCTTTGCTGCTGCGCGAGAGCACATGCATGGGTTCAGTTTTTATTTCCAAACCGTTGCACACGCCTGTTGCGGCTGACAACTTTTAATGACCTCAGTTGCTCTGTTGGTCCAATTCTTTCCATAAGTGACATAAACTGCTGTTTAATTAGCAGAAGAGCACATCTGCATGACAAGTCGATAGCTGTAACTAGAGGTTTGATGTCCTCGTGCCTGTCTGTTAGCCTGCGTTACACAAGTTGTCGTGATCCAGCTCCTGGAGGATGCATCTGCTTCAAAATCTGCAGCTGCCGGGGCAGGGTACCAGTAGCCCTAATGGGAAGGAAAAAGTGGCTGGCAGTTGGATGCATTTATTACATGAGATGTTTGTGTCAGGAGCAGCAGAGACATCTGAGCAGGACCGTTTTCCATGGCGCGCAGACTCTGCGCTCGCCCTCACCCCGGCGTGTTGACAGATAAAAACAGAACAGACAAAAGGCTGCGCCTACAGCAAGGTCAGCAGTTTCCACGCTTACTTGTTTTGCCTTGCTGGGCTGCATTGTGCTAGTATTCCTGAAGTGCCTCGTGGTACTGGGATGATAAACGTGCCTAAGTACTGTGTTTCACTGACACAGGCCTGAAAGCTGGTGACCGAAGGTAAACAAAAAAGTCAGATGATGGATTTGAGGTTACTGATGTCAGTGGGCTTAATGAGGGCAAAAGGGTGGTGACGGCTGTTTCGTTCTGCTGTTAAGAGGGGAGATTTAGATCACCTCGAAAGGTCTTTTTCCGTCTCTCTTTCAACATTACTGCCCTAGCTCTCCTGCTGCCCGTACCCAGCCCACAGTGGCAGCTCCCTTTTCTAGGGCGAATTCAGCACAGCCTGCATTGGGCCTAGGAAGGGAAAACTGTACGTTTTGGTAACTATTAGATCTGCTCCGGGCCAGGCCGCAGGGGCCGTGGGAAGCGGACACGGGCCAGGCCATGCTCCACGCTGGAGCCCCGGGCCGCAGGGGCTGCGGGAAGTGGACACGGGCCAAAATGGCGCTCGCAGTCGAAGACAAGGCGGCAACACCGTCTTTTTATTTATCAGCTGCTTCTCTTTGGTCCTCCTGTGGGCTCGCCCGGGACACAGCCGTGTCTCCATGGGAAAGGCTTGAAAACGAGTGTGATTTAGCCCTAGCGTGACCGGTTCTTATATATATTAAAAAAATGTTTTTTTCTTGAATGTGCCCCCCACCTTCCCGGCCGGCGGCGCATGCGCAGTAGCGGCGCGGGCGGGGCACGGCTGCGCGCGTGCGTGATGGCCGACCCGCGCACTGGTGCCGGAGCCAGCGGCGCATGCGCAGTGGAGACTGTTGCGCGCTGTCACCTGCGTGCCGCCCCGCCCTGTAGTGGCGTCGGGCGGGGGGGAGGTGGGGACGGCAACCCGGAAGGGTCAGAAAGCGTGAGGTGAGGCGCTGCTGCCGCCATGGGCCTCTTCGGGAAGACCCCCGAGAAGCCGCCCAAGGAGATGGTGAGGGCGTGAGTGTGAGTGCGAGTGAGTGAGTGAGTGAGTGTGAGTGAGTGTGGGGGGGAAGGGTGTCCGCGGGCCCGTTGCCATGGCGCCGGGCGGGGGGGGGGGGCTGCGGCCTGTGCGAGGGAGGCGGCCCCGACCCCTGCCCAGGCCCCGGGGCCCGGCCCGGCCCTCTCTGAGCTCTCAGGCCGCCGGCGTCGTGGAGAGCGTCGTGCGCCTGTGGCAAAGGCGGCCTCGGGCATGGGGACGGCCCAGGCGGTGGTTTTGGTGTTTGTTTTTGTTTCGAGTCTGCAGACAGGCTGTTTCGGGCTGGTTCCCCCCAGGTTTCTAACGTAACAGCGAAATGAAATAGTCCGGATTTTGGCTGACTTCAGTGCTGCCTTTCAGAAATTGCTCCTAGTGTGTTAATCATAAATCTGCTGTTGGCAGGAGGGATAGATGCGTAGTAGATACATTAAAGACAGTAAAAAAGCAAAAAGGAGGAGGTGACCCATACCAGAGGTGAAGGCGTGGAGGACCCGCAGCGTGAAAGATGTGCCCGGCCGCTTCGTAACAGCCAGGTCCTAGGGCAGGTTGTTGTCATCGGCTGCTGGTTGGTAGCGTCGGATGCGTGGTGCGCTTCTGGCTGTGCACGCGCCGCCTCTCTACCTGTGTCAGCAGCACACTGCTTGGTATTTCCTCCGTTCCTGAGCAGTGTTGGAAGGTGCTGCGGAGAGAAACGTGGTTTGGAGACCGCTGCTGCACAGGATGGAAGAAAGCAGCAGGCAGTTGCTTTGCTTGCGCAGGGAGGTTGTACTGTGCTGCTTATTTCTTGTTGGCTATCTGACAGACCGCTTGGTACCCTTCCATAACGGACAAACACATCAGGTTTTCCAGCGTCATAGCTGACAGTGTGTCTGCGTGCCGCCTACAAGCTGTTTGCAGAAGAGCTCGCAAAGGCGCTGTGAAACATGCCCGTCTGAACAACGAGGAGGAATGGCTTGGGTCGTCCTGCCATCGTGAGGATGTTCTCGAGGTGGCAGGCCAGCGCGGTGGCTTGGCAGGCCGTGACAGAGGTACCGGCAAACCCATCAACAGGGAGAAAGTTCCTTCCTCCTGTCTTTAACTGTGCAGCTGCGGAAGGAAGAGGAGGAAAGTTCTTTCAGCTTGTTAGGACATGATGGGGAAACGGCACCGCTTATATTGGCCAGCAGCTGCTACGTGAGATACTGTTCCTGAGCAGATCTAAAGGTGGCAACCTGGTCAGCATCCAGCACCACGGGAGGTGGCTGATGGTGGGAAGAGGTTCAGATGCTTTGTGGTGGCGTTAATTCACTCTGGATTCGTTTATGTACTCGCCCTCCCTCATTGAGAGAGAACCTGCTGACTGCATGGTGCAAGGCAAACTTCTGATCTTGTGAAGAATTAGCAATACGTTTCAGCCTGTCTAAAGTCAGAGGGTCTTCTGTATGTTTAATGCCATGTCTGAACTGATTGAGCTAAAAAAGTGCTTGATCTTCAGCGTAGTCCAAGCGCTTTATTTCAGTGTACTTGGCGTGGTGCTTGCTGGTGGGCTCTCCTGCGTGATGCGGTGCCATGGGAACAACACATGTGTTTGCCAGAAGTGGAACTTCCAGTGCACCTGGAAGCATCCAGTGGTCTATATGCAGAATTTAAACAAGGGTAAAATGGAAAAGTCAACTGGTACTCACAATTAAATGCCCACTTTCCTACATGGCTGTGCTGTATGGCTCTTACATATATACAGAATCACGTTCTGAAATACTTCTGTGATACTGCCTCATGGATGGGTGCTGTTGAGGTCCTGTCTTTAGGATCCTGCTTCTCCCTCCTGAGGCACAGGGATTTCCCCCTCCTCTCTCTGTCCTGTACACAGCACTGGAGGTGAGCGGCAGAAAGAGCAGGGCCCAGCTCTGTGCTTGTGTGGCCTGTAATGTGAGGTGAATTATTCCAGGGCAGTATTAAAGATGAGCTATCAGGGATTTTCCTGCTGTCAGAATCAGCAGGGATTGCTGTGAACATGCTGCCCGTGGTGGTTTAATGGTTTTGTTGTGCTGGGGTGTGCATCTCGGAGGCAGGAATCTGTGAACCCTGTTAGTTGCTTTGACAGTTGCCGACTGTGCTTATATGTACACGCTTAATAAATTGTTTTAGCATACAAATTTTAGGAAAAAAAATCTCTGGGGGATGTTGTGCGTGACACTTGGCAGTTGGCCAGCCAGAGTTCAGTCATGTCTTACGTCATTCCTGCCCCACTGTCCCTCCAGCATAGGCATACTCAAAAGGGGACCTTCTCAGCCTCTTTGCAGGCTGAGGATGCCTCCACATGCAATTTTCTGCCACATCCCATGCTCTGAAGTGCAAGAGAGGAGGCTGCAGTCGGTCCTGCTATTTTTTTTTAAATAATAAAACAGGATTCTACTAAAAGCTATAGCTGCAGGAGCCTTGTAAATCCTGTCAAAACTTCTGGGTGCCTGCGACGTGTGCGCACACAGCTATGTGGGCTTTTTTTTCTGTTTTGTTTTGCGCAGCAGGCCTTGTGCTGGGGCAGCTCAGACTGTGGTGCCGCTCTGTAGTCAAAACATGGTGGTGTTCGTCATGATTGGGAGCGTTGCTACTGAGGCCAGTGAAAGTACAAGCATCTGGCTTGTGTTCTGCTGAGCTGATGAACAGTCTTTCTACAGTTCTATTCCAAAGTTTATTCAGGTTAAAAAAAGAAAGCTTTTTTTTTTTTTGTATTTGAAGAAACCTCACCTTATTCACTTAAACCTCAGGATGGTTTTCATGCAGAACTACTCAAACAGCAAACTGGACTTCTAGAGTGACATGTGTACATGCGTACACAGTGTGTAGGTGTATCCTTGAACTAGAGAACTTCTTAATCCTTGCGGGAGTTTAGGTACCGTGCAAAATCTGTTTCAGTGATAGGCGTAATCATAGTAGTATCACAGCTCCAGAAGTATTTGGTGCTGTGTTTGTACGCTAGCGTTAGCTCCTGATTCTTGGCTGTGGTTTTGCACAGCACCTCTCCGTTCTGCTTCCCTTCCCACCTCAAGAGCTTCCAGTTTCCCTCTGGACATCCAGCAGCTGGATGGGCAGCAGCTCTGCGGGGAAGGACCTGGGGCTCCCGTGGGAAACAAGGTGGACATGAGTTAGTGGTGTGCCCCTGCGGCGATGCAGACAGACGGTGTACTGGGCTACATCAGCCAAGTGCAGTCGTCGAGTCGAGAGAAGTGCTAATTCAATTATTCTGCTGTATGTGGCGTTCAGGAGGCCATATCTGCAAAACAGTGTCCTGTTTTGGGCACCCAGTATGAGACAGAGATCAGCTAACTGGGGAGAGCGCAGCAGAGGGGCGCCAAGACTGGGGGGCACTGGAGCATATGACTTGAGGAGAGGCTGAGGGACCAGGGCTTGTTTTAGCCTGGAGACAAGAAGGTTGAGGGGAAGGATCTAAAACTTTCCACTACTTTTAGTGGATTTATGCTGAAGACAGAGCCAGGCTCCTCTGGGGTGTGCCCAGCAGAAGGGAAAAGAGGCAACAACCACAAGTTGCAAGAAGAAAATTTGCAATTGGACGTAGGGAAAGTTCTTCACCGCAACACTGGTTAAGTGCTGGGACGGACGCCCGGGGGCGGTTGCGAATTCTCTGTCCTTGGAGAGCACCAAAACTCGATGGACAAGGCCCTGAGCAACCCGTCCATCTCTGAAGCTCATCCTGCTTTGAGCAGGAGGTTGGACTGGAGACCTCCTAGGGCTCCTTGCGACCGAAATTCTCCAGTGCTTGTGCACTCTGGGGTGGTGGGATTCTCAGTGCTGTCATCCTGTGCCAAAGTTTCCACTCCATGGTGAAATCCTCCGAGGCAAGTTCCCTCCGCGCAGTGATATCTGATCAGCTGGGATGTGGGACGTTAGTGAGGCACTGAGCGTCTCTGATGCAGAGCTCACTTCCTCCTTAATCCTTTGTCTAAACGTTAAGTCTTGCAATACTCACTGGTTCCTGTGAAATACTTTTTTGTATTTGAATAATGAAATACTCAAATATCATTCCTACCTTAAAGTCTGTGCATTTCAAAGTGCTTCTTTTGATATTGGCTGGTTGAGTTGCATTAAAAGGACAGCTTGTTTTTGTTTTTAATCAGGAATTTCAAGTAACTCTTATGCTTTCTCTTTTTTAAGGTCAATGAATGGTCCTTGAAGATAAGGAAAGAAATGCGAGTGATTGATAGACAGATCAGAGGTTTGTACTTTGTCTTCTCATTTTCTGTATTTTTTTCTCCTTTCCATGACAGCGTTTAAGGGTGTTTCTTCTGTTTGTTTTTTCGTTTTTGTTTTTTCTGGGGGTGGTTGTGGGGAGCGGAGCAGGAACTGTGAAGTTTCATAAGCTGGGATACTCTATTGCACCTGGAATAAAGGAAGAAGAATGTGATCCTGGGGCTGGACTTGGTCTGTGATACAAAAATGACATTTCTCTAAAGTTTTCCAAGTGAAACTTTCGAAGGACCCTGGATGTTGTATGCTTCTAGTAAGACTTAAGGCTCTTACCCATCTTATCGAATGGGACTTGTTATCCAAAACTGCATCTGCACCGAATTAACGAATAGGACCAGTACGGTGTATAATCCCAGGTGTAGCAAGTTCCAGTGGTATGTGCTAGCTTGACACGCATATGCTAAACAGATGCAAACGTCAGCTTGAGGAAGTGACAGACAGAAGAAAGAAGTGGAGGCTTTTTCTTTACTCAGTGGGTGTTTTGTCATTATATTACAGACATGACACTTCTGAAAGTGTTTTAAGAAGCAGAGGGGTTGCTTAATACTAAACTGCGGCTAGTTCACTTTTCTTGCTTGCTCTTCTGCCCGTCATCCCAGAACCTGAAGACAGGTTTTGAGCTAGATTCTGATTTTCCTTTATTGGCTTCTAACATCTTCCTGCCCTCAGGATATTGGTCCATGGGATGTGCTGGTAGAGGATGTTTTGTTTCAGCATTTGGTTATTGGGTGGATGCCTCTTTTGAGCGACTCTTTGTTCTGGTACCTTCTCCCTTCCCCTATTCCTCCTCCACCCCATGGTCCCGAATAAGCTGGCAGGGTTCATAATTTCTCCCACTTGTAGATTTGTGTGAAGCGGTTGGGGGGAGATGCTCTCGAGTCTCATGAAGTACAAAGTCTGTCTTTGTTCTCATCTGGAAAATGCGGACAGGGTTTATGCCTCTTCCGGGAAAACTGATATACAGTGATGTTTATTATGCTCATGAGTTGTTTTGAATTCTCCAGGGCAGTTTGTGTGGCTGTATCAGGCACAGACCAACTGAAAAATGTGGTAAGACTCTGATCCTATTAGCGAACTGTATTTGAGAGATCCTGTATTTTATGGGAGCAAACTACCAACAAATTCACCATCGATGACTTTTTGAAATTTTGGGTTCCTCTCAACTTTATAAATACTATGATACTTCACATGGTCTATATATATATATAAGGTTATAAACTAGTCTGATATCTTGATGTGGATATAAATCTACTTGTCATGTCTCTCTCTCTCCCTCTCTGCCTGCGTGTTTATGTATACATATTTAAGTGTTACATTCAAAGAAATATGGTTTAACACTTAAGGGCTTAGACTAAACACCAGCCATCTGTAATTCTGATAGTGCCCCCTAGAATCAAGTACAGAATATTTTTCTGATGCTCATATTGTGCTAGGATTTAACGTCTTACTAAAGTGACAGGTGTGGAAGTATGTGGGACTGTCGGACACTCATCAGGCTGCCAGGCTGCTGCCAAGACATGGCAGGCAGATGCCACCAAAGGGTTTTTCCTTGCCCTGATTGGATTCTGCTGTGCTTTGCTCTTTCAAGTGACATTTCACACAAGAAATCACTAAATCTTTGAGTAAGGATGCTGAGGAAGGACCTGTCTTCGTTTCCCTTAGGAAGGCTGTGTTAAGTGTGTTTTGATATAGCAGCAGTCAAATCCCCCGGGGTTTGAGTGAGTGGGCTTGGATCGCTCGAGCAGTTGGCTCACCCAGTTAGCACAGTTCCTCGTATAGCAATGCTCAGTTTCAAACCATCTGTCGTTGGATTGTTCTTGTTGCAATGACTTTTGTTTAGTATGGTTTGCTTTTGAGGAGGGCTTGGACGTTCGAAGAATTGAGAGGTGTCCCTTGCGATTTCAGAAATAGATTTTGAGAGCTGGAGTAACCCAATAACTTTGTACTTTACTGATCTTTTCACGGGAGGCACTGGAGCCCCCCTTGCCCATGCCCTGGACCGCTTTGCACCTCTGCGCTGTGCTCTGCAGCGGTGTCGCACGACGGCGGAGGGGAGCAGTGTAGTGACCTTGTCTCGCCAAAGTGCGTTCCTGGCATCCACCCTCAAAGCCCAAGTTTGTCATTCTTGCACGTTTGTGTCGCTAATCTCGCACTGAGCAAAGGCCCC
The DNA here is from genome assembly GCF_036370855.1 of Dromaius novaehollandiae. Lineage (NCBI taxonomy): Eukaryota > Metazoa > Chordata > Aves > Casuariiformes > Dromaiidae > Dromaius > Dromaius novaehollandiae. The sequence continues at coordinate 81,728,665 of NC_088101.1, read as the reverse complement.
CGCTCAAGATCACTGCCACTGGGGGTAGTTCTGCGGTAGTAACAAAATACTTGTGCTTGTCTTCAGTCTGACAAAAGGAATGTCATAATTCCTCCGTACCACCGAGGAATCCTGTTACTGAGTAAGGTCTGTTGTGGATGTGTCTTTTGGCTGTGTGGAGCCTGGGACATAGAGCTTTTTTAATTACTTTTTTTTCAGCATCATCCATTCCTAGTACCTTAGACTGTTCTGTAAACGTCCGTCATAACCGCTGCCCTCTTGGCACCCCTAAGAAGTAGAGCTGTATCTCTTAATCTACTAAAGAGAATCTTTGACCTGAGCAAGATGTGTTTTGGCATCTTACCACGTTGCATTCAGTGGCAGAGCTGGGCATAGAGGCAGCCTGTATCGACCACCTTTCCTTGCTGCTGTCCTGTTTCTGTTAATCCATCCTTACAGCAATCACGCGACTAGATTCTGCCTGCAAAACAGTTGTAACTGGTGAGAAATGTGAGCTTCCAAATGACAAATGTTCTGCCCAAAACCTTTGGATTACCTTTGGTGCTTTCTGTTTTCTTTTTTAGCACTTCAAGCTGTTTGTCTTACCTGTTCTGATATGCTGGGACTTGGCCCGCTTTCATGTCTGGCATACAAATGTCTTCAAGCTCATGACCTTTCTGCAGCTGCTAGGGAGGAAACAACAAGGAGTGTGTTCTTCTGAGCCAGTTACAGCCCTACAGATATCTTTGTCCTAATCCTGCTTGGATTGCAGGAAAAGATGCCACTGAATGACATTCAGAATGACTCATCCCGAGCACAGGGCTCATCACTCCCACGTGAGAATCTGTGCTGCAGTCTCCATGTCGGGCCTGTGCCAAAAAGTGTGTTTTAATGTCTTTAATTTTGCAAAAAGCCAACTTCTGATTCTTGCCTGTGTATAACTTCTCTCTGGTGTGAGTCAAAAAAGCGTGAGAATCATTTGTTCTTGTGGCCATTTCCTTCAACTTTTTGCAGTAAAGTATCCACAAACATTATTATTTGAATCTTTTATTTACTTTGCAATAATTTCTTGCAGACCAACTTTGAACCACATTTCATCAATGGCTAATTCACTGCTGAGTCAGGAGAAGGAAGGGGTCGATTTAGCTCCTGCTGGTTCCAAAGTCTCATCAGCTTTTTCCGGTACCTGGCTTCTGCTGAACGCAGCCAGCGTTGTCTGACAAGATAAAAGTGTGAACACTCACCTCAGCTGTGCTAGAGAAACTTAGGTTAATTGAGGAAGCCTGTGTAGGGTACAATATTGCAGATCCTACTGTTCGGTGTCGATGTAGTACAGACGTAGTTCTGTAGACCTACTCTAGTATGCTCATATCAAAACCTGTGAAGAGATTTTGACGAGTCTGTTTTAAGCTATGTTTAAAGATTCCCTGCCACACTGGTTTCCCCTGATACATTATCCATAGCTCTGGCAGCAGACAGCTGCATAATTTGAATGTGCAAGTTTATATGCACAGCTAACGCACGTGTGTTAAATTACAAGCAGTAGAAACTCAAGTGCTCAACTCTTTAAGAACAAGTAGAAATTTGACTTAATGAGCCCCTGATGGAGGGGGTGATTATCCTGTCTGCAAGGATGAAGATGTTTGTGAGGGTAATGAACAAATCTGTGGTTTGAAATAACTTTAAAAGTTTTTAAAAGTCAATAAAAATTGACTGTGTAAGTGCCTACTCTTTAGAAGTAGATAGATTAAAATAAAAAAGGCAGAGTATATCTAAAACCTTTTAGCTTTTGTGAGATCAGTGTGACACTTGAGTGCCTTCTACAGATGGGCTGGAATACCAGGAGAAATGCATTTTAAGGGATTTAGAAACAGCGAGGACAGCTTTGCCCACGGCAGCCCTCACCTTCACATCACGTTGGGCAGATGGGTTAGGCTTTAAACGTGAAGCCTGATAATTAAGTGCTTTGGCTAGTAAAATCCCTGTCTTTCTCCTGAGACTGCTCCTTCTCAGTGAAGTGGAGCTGTTTGGTAATGAGCATGGAAGAGGTAATCTTCAGCCTTAAACTGGACCTTTTATTTATATATATGTACATAAATATGAATGTATACATTCACTCCGCAAAGAGCGAGGAGTAAGGGCAAAGGGTTCCTGGCAGTCTCCACTGATCAGCAGACATTTCCAGCATCATAGCTGTCTTTGCACTGAACTATGTGCAGTGTCTGAGGGAAGTACAGCAGTATAGATCAGTCTGACAGGGAGTTGTTCTGCAGGTGTAAATAAAGTGCTCATCGTCTCTGCGTGCTTTGTTCTTGCTGGAACCTTTTCTGCTTCTTAAGAATTCACCTTGTTCAGCTGAGCTTCCTACAGTAATATTCCTGGCAAGTCATCGAAGTACTCTAATCACAAAGGAAATTGATAGAGCTGGATGTTTAGTAATGAGCATTTTGCTACTAATATTTAGCTGAATTAATCAGTCAGCTTGTAAATCAGCCTAGAACAAGGTCTTTCAGTACCAGATTGAATCTGAAATTAAGCAGAAACAATTGTATTTGCATTGAAAATACCTCCCAGCAAGTGACTGGTTTCACTTCCAGATCCTTATCAGCTTGTGACTGTTTGCTGTGTCTGTTTTTCTGTACTACAGACATTCAGAGAGAAGAGGAAAAAGTGAAGCGATCAATAAAGGATGCTGCCAAAAAGGGTCAAAAAGATGTGTGTGTGATCTTGGCAAAGGAACTGATCCGCTCTCGAAAGGCTGTAAGCAAGCTGTATGCATCCAAAGCACACATGAACTCTGTTCTCATGGGGATGAAGAACCAGCTTGGTAAGAACATCTTTTAAGTCCAAACACAATGACTCTTCTAACTGTAGAGGTGAGATCTGAGTTGCCATTTCCAGAAGCAAGGTCAAATGCAGCCAGAGCTGGGAGAGCTTGAATCTGGAAGCAGACCTACTGTTGTTAAAGGTAGCTGATTCCAGGTGAGGCTGCTGCGATTCCGTGTCTGCACATCCAGCGAGGCTGAACACGTGTTCCCACAGGCACACGCACCCTCAGCAGTGCCTTTACCAGCGCTCATGTAAACATCTGCGCGCACATGTGCAGAGCTTTCACACAAACAAACAGCACCATCGGCCCAATCTTATTCTTCTCCAGATGATTAGGATTGAGGTCCACTAGTGGATTATACTTTTATATATGTGTACACAGACACGCACACACACGCTATATGGGTCACTCAAGTAGATGGTCTTAGAAACTCAGTCTAAGCTGGCTAGCTCTCTGGCAGCTGGCCCCAGACCCCTGGCTGGCCCCAGCTGCTGGCACCTGGACCTGTGAGCCCCTGAGCTGTGTGGTCCCAAGCCAGGGGCTGGTATTCGGACCTCTTACCCTACTCGCTGGCTAGTTTTGCATGATATTTACTGGCATTCACACATCTGCATGCTCAAAATAGAGAATGTATCCACTCGGAAGACAGAAATAGGATTTAAAAGAATATAGGATAGACTGCAACGATCAAGCATATGGACCAGCAGCCTGTTCACACTTGACCAGCTGTGTTTATCCCCTTTTCCCTCTGTTTTCCCATAATAAGTTTCTCCCGTTCCTTCACATTCCTGCAATCCCTTGAAACAAACATTCCATAAAAGGTCTTAGTCCAAAAATGCCCTTTCCCCTGCATCCCATGAGTCCTGTACCCCTGTAGGCAATACATCCCCTTTTGGTCTGCAAGGTGTTCTGGGGAGAGTTTCCCCATCAACCCCTCTGGGTGGGTTTCCCATCCAGCACTTGGTGGCAGTCAGACCGCACCACTTTTGCCGATTAGCTTCCCGGGGTCGCTGCCCCCTCGTTGTTCTTCAGATCCTTGCTGGGTCTGCGTGGTTAGCCCTTCCTCAGCTAACCCATCACATAGCCCTCTTCAAGCCTGAAGGATGTAGTGAGGTGCAAATCACGTGCTCTGAAACACAGCTCGCTTCTAAGCAGTCTGGGGCATGTTTTTAGCACGTGTTCCTGTACAGCAGGAATACGTGCCTGTATCCTTACGGAGACTGAGAGTGCCTGCTGTTACTCATTCCGATAAGCTCTGTAAAGCAAAGTTTATTTCCTTCCTTCCTAGTAAATTATTATTGTTTCTCCGGTAGGAGTCTCAGGACATGTAGTACTAAGCGGAGGGTGTGTGTGTTTCTGTAGGGGTTGATTTCCTTGATACGGATGAATCCTAGAATTTGCCCTGTGGCTTAATACGTGGTTCTCTGCATGCCCTGTTTGATCCTTTGTGCTCCCCCCAGTACCAGCATGTTCCTCCCTTATCCACCTGAAAATCTCCTGTCACAATAGACTTTCTGCAAGATTTCTTTTATACCTGGCTACGTTCCAGCCTCTAACACTAACACAGCAGAAAAAAAAACAGAAAGGACAAGGAAGGAGTTGGTCACAGCTGCTTGGGGGAAGAAACCAAGCAGCGTGGGCAGCTTCTCCCATTGATGTCCTTTAGCCCACAAGATAGGGGCTGTGACACTTCTGCCCAGTTGCATACTGGAAGCCAGGCTGCCTCCGACCAGCTCCATTTAGGAGGAAGAAGAGGAGGATGCATTTCAGTAGTACGTGGGAGAGGGAGGGGAATCAATATTGTTTTTGCAATACAGTCACAGACCAAAGTGCCAGAGGGGATCTGTCTCATGTATGCAGGCACCCCTGGCTGCCAGGCTGTACAGAGGGACAGGAGAGCAGCAGGGAAGTCCAGCCTCCCAGGGAGCCAGCTGGGGTTCAACATAAGGACTAAGCCCAGGACCAGAGCCAAAGCAGGGCCAAAGGCAGGTACTGACCCAGCTGTTGGCTCAGCCTGGCCTGTATGGGGAGTTAGTGAAGGAACCATGTGTGAATACTGTACTTCAGTCAGACTGCTGAGAACCACAAGCAGCAGCTCCTCCCAGACCTCTTCTATGAATCAGGTGCACGTGGGTTGATAGCTCTCTGCAGGGACTTTGGATTGCTCCAGCTTATCATACAGGACTCATATCTGTGCTAGAAATTTAGTTTTTCTGATGTGGATTGGAGTTTAGCTTTTCCAGGAAGAAGAAAAATAAGCAGGATATCCATTTTCTAAATACTATTGCCTAAATATATATTTTTTTTCCTCCCTGTAGGGAGGATGTAGTTTTTCTGCTTTATGTGATGCAGGGATTGTTCAAGCTTTTCTATGCTGCTTCTTCACAGCTGTTCTCAGAGTGGCAGGCTCACTGCAGAAGAGCACAGAAGTTATGAAAGCTATGCAAAATCTAGTAAAGATCCCTGAAATTCAAGCAACAATGAGAGAATTGTCCAAAGAGATGATGAAGGTAAGCTCTGCAGCATAAATAAGACCCACATAAACAAGAGAAGGGTGTCCTGTGTGCTAGAGTGCTGTGCACCCACTTAGATGGCCTCTGTGTCAGAGAGCTCATTTTTGGTGTAACATTGGGGTGCAACTGCATCTGTGAGTGCAAACTTTGAGCAGCCTCTGTTACCAGTGTTTAGATGTGCAACAATAATGAATGTCTGTGACTGTCCTCTGCCCTGTGACCCTGCAGTTCCCAGGGGCATCACGTGCTGCCTTTTTGTTTGCTCCTAGGCTGGCATTATAGAAGAAATGTTAGAGGATACTTTTGAAAGTATGGAAGATCAAGAGGAAATGGAAGAGGAGGCAGAGATGGAAATTGATAAAATCCTCTTTGAAATAACAGCCGGTGAGTTTGTACATCTCTGGGGAGAGTGGGGTCTTGCTCCTGCTCTTTTAAATAGCAAGAACTACAATTTAAACCATTGTATATTCTGACTTAACAATTGCAGTCTCCTGGTAGTGTCTTTCTTTGACTTTGCTAATAGGGAAAGAGTGCTCCCAAAAACTGATAAACAGGTTGCTCAGGGAATACTGGCTGCGAAAGCCAGCACAGTTCAACAAAGTATAAATGATAACCTGTCAACTGAGGTCTGCTCACTTCTAACACAGATCCATCTTGTTAAGAAGATCCACTGATTTGTTAAAGCCTGATATTTTCAAGCAGATGTACATATTATTCATGAAGACAGGAAATGAACTCAGCTCCATTGCCTCAATTTTTAGGCTGTATTGGGATTCCTGGCTGTAAAATGCTGTTACAGTGCTCAAGTTATTCAATAAGAAAGAATGACTTCCAGCTTACAGTTTATAATGCTATTTTCTACCCTTTTAGTTACTTGACTTAAATAATCCTTAAAATGCTCAATTCTGTCTGAATTAGACAGAACTAGTAGAGTTGTGCTCAGCTGTAAAAACTAAAAGCAAAGTTCCCTAGCTCCTAACCTCCTGCTCTCTGCTGTCACCTTGTGACCTACTGCTGACTCTACCCATCCTTTGCAGCTTCTCACATCCAGCTTTGCTTTTTTTATCCAACTTCTTGGCTCTGAAAAGCTGCTTCCTGCGGGGTAAGCTGGAGCTGACAGTGTGGGTGGGAGAAGCTGGGCACAGCAGCTGTTAGAGGAACCAAAAGGGAAGAGGGGCACCTTCCTTGCTGGCTCACCAGCAGCTCCAGAAGCAGAGGTTAAGGAGAGGAGCGCAGAATTGTTTTCTTACTGAAACAGCATCAGCCAGGAGGCTGCCAAATGCTATACCATGGGCCAGTGACAGGACCTTCAGCAGTTGTGCAGAGCCAGTGGTGGTGGTCTGGCTGTCCTCAGCCCAGGGCTTAAGATACAAGAACTGTTTGACTTCATATCTCAACCAAAAATGACTGGCTGGATTATTTTAAATAGATGTACCTGAGAACTGTTACTTAAGAATTAATGCATGCCTAAGGAACCTTTTTCTGTTGTTTACAGGGGCCTTGGGTAAAGCACCCAGTAAAGTCACAGATGCTCTTCCAGAGCCAGAACCCATGGGAGCTGCTGCTGCTGTTGATGAGGAAGAAGACATTGAAGCAATGCAGTCACGATTAGCTACTCTCCGTAGCTAAGGGTGAAGTGAATGTGTACAGTTTGCCTTTTTTTTTTTTTTGCAAGGGGATATTCTATCTTTAAAATGCAAGACTTAATGAGGGAGAATACTTTCTGTAATATATGTATTTTTTTCTTCCTGGGGATTATATTCCCCAGGAATGTATTGTAATATATTTCTTCTTGGGGAGTGCATTCTAGAGAGATTATTTTATCATTTTCTGTTTAGCCTTGGATCACCTGTGAGAACTTACAGTGAAATGGCAATGGTGTTGTAATGTTGCAAGGTTTCAGAGACAGTCTTTAAATACATTCTTTGCCTCAAGCAGCATCCTTCCCTTAAAGGGCACTTTGGCTTAATCTGCTACCAAAAACATTTAATGGTATAAAATCTTGTTTTTCCAAGTCACTACAAGTTTTATTAAAGCTGCTTTTAACAGTTACTCCTTTGAGTCACTTTAGTTTGCATCATTTTAAACAGTTTTTCACAACTGTTGGTTTTACAGTGCTCACTGCATTTAGGACTTTGACGTCTTACCTGAAGAAAAGCTTTCTTTCAGAGCAGCTGTTGAATAGAAATTCTCTTCCAGCTATGTCCAGGCATCACATGTTCCCTGGAGAGTCTTGTTTAGCTCAGGCTGCCAAGCCTGCTGGCTGGCATTCCTTGAGAGATGGGGTAGCCTTTGCTTTAAGGGCTTATATATAACAAAACTAGTCCTGCCTTGTGCTGACAGGAGAGCTAATGCTTCTCCCTTAAGTCCAAGGATACCAAACAGTTTCTTGCATGAGAACAACTGATTGCTCATCTGCCTTGTGTTTTCTTCCTTTCCATTTATTCAAATGACACTGTGCCTTACCTGCAGCTCTCCAGGAGCTTCTCAGAACTGTTATGTCCTAGGGAATCCATCTTTGCAGGCAGCTGGGCTCCAGGTAAGGGACTGGAGAGAGTTTCCAGGAGGCACTAATCTCCCTGTGATTCAGCACACCACACAACTGGAATAGTGCAGGACACATACTGCAAATAGATGCTTCTTTAGGAGAAGAGTACAAGCCCTACCTGAGCCCCTCACGTTGCTCTCCCCTTTTGATCTTGCCACCTTTGGCAGTGGAAGCCCAGACACCCTGCCCATTGCTGTATTTCTTACTCTAAGATACTTGTGAATAAGATAAGCTTCTAAAAGGGGCTGGAGGAGAAGGCACATGACAGCCCTGCCAGCTCCTGCAGCAGCGCTGTGCTTATACAGAAACCACATGATGGTAACCCTGGGAGACAGGCTGACAGCACTAATAAAATAATGCACAAATCACAGGTTTTGCTTTCCTCTTCTCACAGCCCAGTCTCTTTGGGTGGTACAACATGGCAGATGAAGTACTTCTGTCTGAAGAGGAGCACTTAGGGAAGGGTAATGTCTAGACTCACAAAAGGCAGTTTGCAAAGTAAAGTAACTATTTCATTTGTCTCTCACCTGAACATATCAGTCCTCCGAGAACTTCACAAGCAAAGGAAACTACTTTTATGGAGGACTTACCAAAAGAAAACTAACCCTAAAACTAACTGTTTTGCAACAGTAAGGGTGCAAGAACAGACAAGCCACACAAACAGGAACCTGGATGTTACCCAGCAGGTTCCAGTTTCAACCATGAAAAGCAAGGAGACGAGCACAGTTCACCTTCATGCCAGCAGGTGGCAGATGCAGGTGACAGATACAGGAACATTTCAACAGGCACAGCCTCAACAGTCAAAATAGCCATAACTGCTGTGTAAGGGTTGTGCACAAATCTGATCATCTAACTCTCAAGTGTTCCATCTAAGACAAACAACAGAAGATGGACAAACAGGGCAGCTTGTTTCTTGTGGTCTTAACAAGCCGGAGAAGACAGATCAGAATGAGGAGAAAAGCACTGGAAAAGCAGTAAAATTTTAGCTAAAAGACAGCATAGGAATAGATTGAGTAACAGCAAGAAAGTTCAAAATCCAGCTTCAACAACAGGTCTCTACATATACACACGACTCATTTCACTTGCTGGGAGCTGAAATTCTTTTATGCCAGCTCCTCACAAGTACTCTAACAGGATCCAAAAAAAGCAGTTAAAATAAAGCAGTCTATTTACTTTGCACTTGCTACTGCAAGAAAAGAAAAAAAAAGATGTTTTAGCTAAAGCATTGCCTTGTCTTTAAGGATACTAAACTGTTCAAGCACAAAGTGCCAAATCAGCATTTTATTGTTTTTCCTTACAGAAGCCGGCTGAAGCAACTCGAAACAGGCCAGGCTATTCACTAGCAGCTAGAGCTCTCAGCAAGTGGAAATGCAGGGAAGTTCTACCTAAACACAGCAAAGACCTGCAAGTGTTTAAACAGCATTAAAACTAGCCCATACTAAATGAACTGGATCATTTGTGCCTGCACGAGGAGCAATACCAGTGCACTTATACCATCTCACAGCTGCCTGAATTCTTCACCCAGCATTGTAGCATTTTTCTTATGCTGCTGAATATGCCTCATACACAGTCGAAACGTGAAGCCAGAGCCACTGGCTACCTCAATTTGTAAAGTTACTTAAACATGTAAGATCCACAGACCTCACAAACAAGATCACCTCCACTGGAGCAAGACAGGCTTAGGGAAGATACAAACACATAGCGGGCCAGGCTGTCGAGGGTGGCACCCCCAATCAGAGGAGCAGCACACGCAACCCACAGCCACAGTCAATTTATGTTTTTGTTTTGCTTCTTTAGTTCTTCAGGGTGTTTGCTTTTGTCTCAGTTTTGACACGATGAGGGAACAAGCTGCCTATTCACAGTAGACAAACTTTTTATGGGGCCATTTTATTCTAACTTAAGAGACTTATTCCGTGCAAGTCAAAACAGGCTCAGCTTCATTTCAGATGCTGAACACAGAAGAAGAAATTGTTCCAAAATAAAGACTATTACCTGAAACAGACTTGGAACAATTTATGCTGCTTATTAGTAGCAGGTATAGTAGCATGGGAAGAAGAATTTACAGAGTTTTGACTTTTGGCTAACTATGAGGTTCCCTTCCTGCCTGGCTCTTTACAACAGCTATCCAGTGTATTATTTCAGTTGCTGAAAAGGACCTTAAAAACCAGAAGGCTAGTTTTATCTTGGCTAACCTTGTTAGATGAAAGATACCCTTTCCCACTCTTGATCCCTTTGCCTGTTTTAAAATTTATGATGCTTCCAATTTCGCTCTAAACAGTTTTTAGAGCAGAGTGCCTTTTAAAGACTGAAGTTGTACATCTCATTTGATGCAGACTATAGTGCCAGTATTGGCTGAGAAGCAGTAATCCAGCTAAGCCACACTTTGGTTAATTAGAAAAAGCTACGCACAGAATTATCGCTAAATTCAATACCGTAAGCATTCAGATTTTTCTTAAAAGCAGACAAAGAGTAAGATAAACAATTTGCTTTTGCATTTCAAAGCATTGCATCAAATTAATCAGTCTGAACAGTCAATGGAAGAAGCCGGGCAAGGAACAGTATCTGAAATAGAAGAATTTTATGTAGACCATTCAGTGTTAAAAACCAGAGAATCAAACATCAGTTCAAATTAAAGATCAGTTTCAAACAGAAGACATTTTTTGATTAAAAGGGTTTTTTTTTTAACATTTAGAAATTTAAATACATTTACCTAAAGATGGTTAACCCCCCATCTCTATGTTACTATACAATAGCTTAAAGCTACTTTTAAATGCTAGTTCTATGTTAATGTGAAATTTCAGAACTGCATTCTCAGTTTATTTTTATGTAAATAGGTTATTAAATTGGGTGGCTTCATAATTCCTCCCACCCCAAAATAAAATTTAAAAAATTGGAGCTTTACAACATGTCTTGAATAATATTTTTCAAATGAGTAATTTGGAATAGTTTCCGACAGTCCTATAGGAGGTATTTTGTACAGTTTGGAGAGTAACTCCATATAAAGTTCTATTGCAACTGAGCATTCACAGTATGCCACAGTCCATACATATTACTACATATACATATCAGGTTTGTAAACATTGGAAGAATACACAGAATATAGTACCACAATCCTCTGGTACTGCTGAAAGGAAGATGAGGTAACATTCATATAATCTCAAAGTCCACAGAGGTCCTGACTGAATAGTTAAAACAGCTGCCAACGCTTCTGTTTCATAGTGTGTGGTTAAGGCTTTCTACTTTATGGTCTGCTAAGGCTGGATTCGTTAGCTCTCAGTATCCCAACTGCGTCTTTAACAGCATGGTATATGACATTCTTCACCTAGCAGGAAAAGAAATGGCATTTAGTTTTTAAACTCAACAGCATGGTTAGGGTCAGTTTGAGAGATTCTGACATACAGAAAACACTTCACATCCCTCCCACCTTCTACACATCCCATTCTGCTCTCCTTTCAGTTTAAAGGCACTCATTTAAATGAACTTCACTTAAAATCACCCACTGGGAAAACTGGGTTCAAATTCTAACAAGATAAAAGCTGTAAACTTTGTAGCCTAAGGAGAATATAGTGGGTTCAGCTAGACAAAAACACAGAAGTGGAAGAAACACTTCAAAAGAAATTCAGGAGAAGTATCACAATGCCTCCTTAGAACTTAGCTACTAAAAATCTGCAACAGTTCAAAAGCCTAGAGAAATTCCTCTTCAAAGTCCAATACATTAAAGCTGATTAGAACATGAAAGCAGTTTTAGCTACCCATACAACCTAAGGACTAAGTTTTCACTTTATGGAAAGGGGGGGGAGGGGAGGGGCAGGGTTGACCATAAATATTGGCAAGTTACCTGCAATTTATCTTCATGGTTTGTATGCGTATGTGACAGATACCTAAATTCCTGAGTGAGCCAGAAGCAATGTTTGACATGCTCTGGGGATACAAAGTCTTCTGCAACTTTAATACAACTGTACAAATTATGAACCTAAAGAGAACAAACAAAGATTAGCCATATGTAGAAAAGTCTGCCTAAGTGGTCAGTCTGTCACAGTGTCATTGGTTCTTACCTGATGTGGAGCTCCCGCTGGAATGAAAACTACATCTCCTAGAAACTGTACAATAGCCCAGCCTTGAACTCCATACTCTTGATGGAGACGTTTCCTTAGAGATCGGTCCAAGTACCAACTTTGATCATGAATAGGATCATGATCTACAGGATTTTCTTGACCTTGTTCTTCAGCAACCTGAAAAAAATCAATCACAGGACAATATCCAGTAAGATTGGTATATATAATCAAGATGCATCTATGGTATTACATATGCACACATGCCAGATTGTGACTTGCATCATGTATTCAGTTTAAGTTACAATAAAAGCTTTAGATTCTTACTCAATTCTTCATTAATTTGTCAAGGCTGCCTCATTTTCCATTTCCACTGTCTGATTAATAGCCTGGACACTTTGCTTTGCACAAGCATTGCAAAGGGGCATATAATAAATGCAAGTAATCGCAATTTACAGTAAGAAAGTAGAAGCAGAAGGGTTAAGTGACTCACATGTGTTCACAGTGGGAACCACTGTCATATATGGGGTCAATACTCCTGCAGTACTACAGCTATGAACTAGAAAAAACACAATGAGCGTGGAACTCAGCAGGTGTTTGTCTTGAGGCCAGCACTAGTTAGTGTTTTCACTGACTAAAATAGAGGATGCTCACTATATTTTTACAAAGTATCAGGCTGAGAGGCACTAAAGGCATTTTAGAGAAATTTAGGGGGCAAGGGAAAGAGCGTCAAAAAAAATAGGGCTATTAAGTATAAAAAAAATCATCTGCCTAAATACATGACAAAGTGACTGGTTAGGCAATGGTTCTGCAGAAAGAAGCTGGGACAATGCAACATAATCCCAAACCTGAGTTCCCTTAAAGAAAAGTCTGACAGAATCTCAGTTACACAGTGACATACACAAGACAAGCAGCAGTATTTATACTACTCTGTTGTAGTAAGGCCTCAGCTGCAGTATCAGATTCCAGCATTGAGAACCAGATTTCAATAAAGATAAAAACCAAACTGAAACAAGTCCAGAAAGGAGTTAAAAGAATGATCAGAGGTCTAGAAAACATGATCTGTGTTGAAAGAAAGAGGAGGATGTTTGATCCAGACCAGGAAGACTAAAGAGAAATTAAGACTGCTCAAGTGAGACACTGCTATAAAAGCACACAAAAGCCAACCCCTCCAACCCCTCCCCACCCCACCAATAATCTGTTCTTTGTGCACTGGGAATAAGAAAAAATGGATTTGAATTGCAATAAGGAAGAAAATACAACCTAAAATCAGGGGCAGCTTTCTTATTCCATTTCCTAAAATCAAGATGATGCACAACACCAGATGAAATGCCTACATCAACCTTATCAGTCTGAGAAAAGGGGAAAATTTGATTAACATCTTACAGTAGTCAGACAAAAGAACCCCCGTTTTCTTAACAGCACTTCAATCTTGTAGTCTTAAGCAAGAACACCTTAATGACTAGTAGTAGTAAGGTAAGGACTTCTGAAACATCTCCCAGAGTTTAGAGAGATATTCATAGGTATTCATATAGGTGAGATAGGTGTCAAAATGCAAAACACCGATGCTTATCAAATTCAGTATCACATCTTACCAGGTTCTCCATTAAAATTCTACCCAAGACAATGGTCAGGCTGATACTGTCCTGACAGGGCCAATAGTTGTTCAGATCATCCCATTTATCCATCCCATTTATTTATTAAAATATTACCTTTTTACACCGTTAGTGCACCAAAGAAGTTCCAGCATTAAGGCAGCCAGGAACTCTGGACTATTTATGGTGAATTTAAATGCTGAAACAAGACCTTTTGGATGATGATCTCTTTTTACTCCATTAAACCATTTCCCTCCCATGAAAACATCACACAAAACATCTATTCCCCCCCATCCTTCAATCCAAAACTCAGAAGACAAAAAAAATGTACATGAAGGGTGTTCTTAAGAGATGTCAGAGCAATATGTGTGGCATACAAGTTCTCTTGTTCTTTCCTTTTTTCTCCCTAATTTTTTTCTAAGATTTAGTTTAAAATGCATTTTTATTTAACTAACAAGAATACAGCTGGATTAAATTTAAGCAATGTGTTTTCTTGTATTGTAAAAAAGCATGGGAAAAAGCAACATATCTAAATACAGGACAATTTCAGGCTTCAACTCCCGACCCTCTTGATATCCTACAAGATTCATAGTGCCACAGAGTTTCTCTCTTGAATACAACCCAAGTACATTTGTTTCAAGTTTCTATACCAGCTGCGAAAGAAGGAAAAAAGTCAAAGGATACATACATGTTTGCATGTCTACACAGACATAAGATTAGTTTTTCAGATATAACAGCCTACCTTTTTAAGGAATTCCCGGATCTTCTCTGTATCTTTAGCAGCATAAATGTGCCACAGAGCTCCAGGTTTTTCTCGACTTTCAGTAAAACGCTTAATTGTCAATTCATCAGAGTCACCGTCTTGTATGGTTCTAAGCACTTCTGTTACAGAGTAGACACAAGCAGTTACACCAAAGGACCTTTCTTCCACCCACAGAAATAAAGCCTACCAAACACAATAAAGACTTTACCTTCTTCTTGATCAACCTGTCCTTTGGGGATACCCACATAAACCATAACATTAGCTGCATCAGACACATCTAAATGGAGGTTTGTTGTGCCATATTTTCTATCCTCTGGTGTTATTAAGCCTGAAAGGAAATGGAAGTGCGGCCAACATATTAGTGGGTCAACAAGAAAGAACCACCTCTTTCCACTCACTCTAAGGAGCACTATCTGAAAAACCTGAAGGGCTCTTATTTTCCTCAGCAAATGACTGCAATATCATGATCCAGGATCAAGAGATCTCTGCCAGGCCTTTGCCCCACCACTTGGGAAAATGCAAATAAGGTTAAGTTTACAGGCTGACACACCCATCTGTATTCACACCCAGCCTGTGTGTTATATAAAAATCATGGTTAAGTCTTGCTAAAAAAAGGTTCCTATAGCAGTTTTAGAAGTATTCTCAGAAACACCTAAAGGCAGCTGTACTAATAACTATTGTGCTATAATATTTACTAGTCATGATCTCTTTACTAGCCGTGACTAAGCTTAAAGGTTTAAGCACCTTTTGAGCAGCCGCAGACCAATAAGCCTTGGAAAGAATTGCCCCGCAAGAGGGCAATCATAAATGACACAGCTCAAAAAGAAGAAATATCTTAGAAGTAACAGAATAGCAAATACACATGGGCAGCAGTACAGACACACACACACAGAGCAAGTCCTTTGAAAGACTGGGGGTAAGTATTATTAGCTTGACAATTCTAGACAAAAAATTCTGCTAACATCAGCTAAACCTCTGGGCCTCACCAGTTCCTATGAGCAAGCCAAAATTAAAGTTTGGGGATCAATGGGATTAATCAAATTGTCTACAAGAGCAAGAATTCATTTAATTTATAGTAGGTTTAAATTCTTAACGCAGGGACAGCATGACTTTTACAGTAAAAAAGAAAAAAATTACTTACCATATGCATTGTACATCTTGGGGCCCAAATCTGGTCGTACAAAATAACTGGGAAGTCGAGAGGCAAGGTTGAGCTTGCCACCTCTTCTAGTGTATTCTGGCAATGGAATATTTTTCATCAAGTCATCAAACCTAGAAGTAATACAGCACAATTTAATGTTATGAAATGACAACTAAAATTCAGCATGCAGACTAAAAGTGACAGCAACCAAAGCTTTCTTCAGTCAAGAAACAGTACTCTCTTCCCCAAAAGGTTTATTGGGCAATGGTACATCATGAAAGAGGGACAAAATGGGCAACACATAGCACTATGGTAGATAAGGAAATTTTTAAACTGAAATAATGCATACTGAAACTTTGATGCTATTTCCTTGTGTCATTATCTCAATACCACACAGTACAAGTCAGAACACTTCAATAAGATTGGCAAAAAATAAGCTTCAACTGAGCTTTAGATTTTAAAATGATTCATGCTTTTAAAAAGTTTCAAAAAGTTTAATCAATCATTAGCAACTCCAGGCATTCACTTTACTTGACAATATGCACAATGAGCTACACACCCATTTTGTCATAAAACTTACTTAGCATTCACAGCTATGCCAGGCATCTTTGACAAAGAAAGTGGTTCACATGTGAACTACTACTGCTTCTTAAAGCTGAAGCAGGTGTTAAAATGTAACAGTATTCCTGAATTCTGTCATTTTGGAGGTTGTATCGAACAAATGATGAACAGTTTCTTTGTAAATTCATACCGTGAAGGCATCATGTCTCTGAAGTCTTCTCCTGGAGGCCAGTCTTTAAGCTTCAGCACCATTGGCTCTCCTTCTTCTGTTCTCAGGCGGCCTATTGTCAAATGTTAGTTTTTAATACTTTGTATAACTCAAAATACAAAGAATCAAGGTAAAGAAATTCTTATCTTAGTTTAAAGTCATGTTCCTTCCACAACTATTCATGTAGAACCAATACAATGCATGTTTCCCCAACACCAGAGTCAGGTATTAATGCCATGACAAATTCATCATGACAACAAGAAGTTTTTAGACTAGGTATGTGGCCTTTACCCCCACCCCCAAGTATTTCCTAAAATTTAGTTTAGGCAAATACTTTGTGTTTGAGGCTAGAGTAGTTAACGATAAAGCCAAACCTCTTTGAGGCTCAGGTAACAGAAACTAAAGGCAGAAGTGAGCCTTCCAGCTCCCACTCTTTTTCTGCCTCAAGTACCAAATTCCAGAATTTTTAGTCACACAAACAGATGAAGCAGATAAAATTAATGCAAAGACTACCACAGAACCCCAGGTGCCATGGTAGGTATTAATTCTCCCTGAAAAAGTTTGTTCCCAGAAGCAAAAACAAAGTCAACCCTCATGCTGCCCCTAAGTCATTTTTTCCTCAGGGTAACTTTAGTTCCTTAAGAACAAAAAGGCACCTGGAAGTTATAACAGCAAAATCCAACCCTGTGCATGTCAACTCCTATGCATGCTTTTCTACGCTTTACTCAACTGGGCAAAAAGCTGAAAGCTGAACTTCTTGGCTAGGGAAATCCCAAACTTTCTGAGAATGTTTCCCCAAAAGACTAAGCACAGCCAAGCACGCTCCTGAAGGAGAGTCCTCAAATAAAGACTGACAAAATTTCTATCCAGTGAATTGCCCTGCAAGCCTGCATGGTGAAAATACATCGCAGACACACTGTACTTCAGGGTGTTGAGAAAGCCTGGAACATCTTTGTATGCTGCTCTAGGCTGCTAAAGGATGACAAATTTATGTTAGGGAGAGATTACTGTTGCTGAGTATCTTATCCATTGAAATGTAACAATAAATTTATGCTACTTACTTGAAATATCTTCAAATCCATCCCAGAAATCCCCTACAGTAGCACCAGTGATAATTTCATTGGTCCTGCAGTTAACCAAATCTACTTCCTGTTGGCCAAATTCCTTCCTAAAGGACTCTGGTCTCCAGAGTTCTGCATTTAATTTGTGATGTACTCCTGACACCATTACAGGCTATGAAGAAGAAGAATATATATTGGAGAATTATTAAACATCAAAAATTCTTCATCCAACCAGAACAGACAGTGCATGAAAAGTATAGAACATCTAAACACAGGCACTTTGCAAATGCTGTATTTTGCAAAATGAATGCTCAGCCTGACATACCAGAATTGTGTTTGGTCATCCATTGTTTCAAGCCACAAAGCACCTTTTTATGCAGAGCCAAAAATTCAGCATTGTATTTAGAAACTGATTTCAAACAGTAAAATATTTCCTTTCATCCAAGAATCTTTTTATTGAACAGTGCTCAGGTATTACATGTTATGAAATTTTACACTGTTACTTATCGTTGCAGTAAGCTGGTACTGCCCTTCAATTGAAGCGCAAAGCGCATAAATTGAAAATGGAGAAAGCAGAAAGCCTTAAATACCTGTCCCTGCTTCCAGCATTCCCTGAAGACATTCCAATTACTTTCATTGTTGGGATCTTGAAGACACAGCAAGCGGTTATCACATAACCAGTAGTGGGGTGTATCAAACCCCATTATAGTAGGCTTTATAGTCAATCCTTGAGGTTTCTTAGGTAAATCTGTAATGGTTCTATTTTGCACCAGGGAAGCAAAAATGTCATCAAGGATTTTGGGTGTACTCTTGAGTCCATTGTCTGTCTGATTTAGAGAAAGAAGAGAAAACAAAAAAGTTGGTATAGTTTTCTATTACCTGTCCCTTGCACCTCGGAGTTTAAGAATCCATACATTTAATATTGCAAAAAATATTTGCCACTTTCAAGTTTTTTAAACTGAACTCACAATCGTGTAGAGAAACAAAAACCTGTAAAACATCTGTTCTCTAGAAACTCATCATCATCATTAAATGCCAATGCAATTGCTCACACTTGGTCTACAGCATTTTGACATAAGAAATTCTGCTCTGATTTACATTTCAGCAACACTGCAGAAAACTGAAATGCAGCATGTAACAGGACGCAAGACCAACATTCTACCCCACCATTTTGAAATCATATCTGTAAGAGCAAACAAAGCCCAGGAACATCGGAAGTGAACCAGTCTGCAAACTGCGTTTCCAAAGACAGCTACCCACTCAGAGGAAAAGGTTTTCAGTTCCACCTGTAAGTTCCTTGACACTTCTTTTGAAAAGGAGACCATCTAATAAACATGTTGATCAATGTGTCTGCCAGACACTATCCTGAGTAAGTTTATCTGCATTATCACTTCGTTCCCAGCCCCTCACCAAGTTAGATTTGCTGATAGCACCATTAAGCTGTCGTTCCAGAAGGCACTAACTGGAGTGCTGTAGCACACACAACACAACATCCATTTTCCCAGCTGAAGAGAGAGAATATTACTACTCTGACAAATGTCCAAGGAAGCTGATTATAGGCTTAGAAGAGTAGTAACCAAAGCTTGATAACAAGTCAAACCAGTAAACCAAAAACTTTC
This sequence comes from Dromaius novaehollandiae, assembly GCF_036370855.1. Classification (NCBI taxonomy): domain Eukaryota; kingdom Metazoa; phylum Chordata; class Aves; order Casuariiformes; family Dromaiidae; genus Dromaius; species Dromaius novaehollandiae. Next base: position 81,709,795 of record NC_088101.1, on the reverse strand, counting down.
ATGTACCTTTCCTCCAGAGGAGTTCAACAGATTCCGCAAGAAACCTGTGTTATTGTTGCTCACAGGTGTTAATATTGCACTGTTGAACGTCTGCAAGGCCGTAGCAGGCTTAGCTAAACTAGGGAGTGTCTGAAGAGGCTTATTTTCATTCTTTGAAATAGGGATGAGGAGTTTCTCTGCAACGAAGAAAAGAACACTTCTGAAACTGAAGCAAGGATTAATCCTCTGAACCACAACAAGTACATGTTTTGTATTTTCATATTTTTTCCTCTTTATATATAGATGCATACATTTCCTCAATATATACAGAGGAAATATTTCATCTGCATAGCTTTCTTAAAGACTTCAAAGTTTTCAAAGCTCACATTTTAAAATAATTATCTTCTCAAACTGAACTTTCAAAAATACTTGCATCATTGTGATGTTAATCCAACTTTCAGTACTGATACACTAACCCTGTCAAGTTTTACTCCAAGTCATTGCCACGGAACAGTTTCACAATACAGGCACTGAACTCCCATCCCAGCAGGCAGATAAAATCATCCTCAGTGCAAGATATTGCTGGGTCTGATCTATATTTTTCTGACCAACAGCCACAAAGAGTTTACTTTTCACTGGTTATGCACATACCTTTGTTTTCTTTATTCACATTTCCACTTGTTAAATTTGATAGCCAACTTAACGAAGGGGAAGTATTTACTGAAGTAGTTTGTTTATTTCCAATCACTGATTTTACAGCAGGATCATGCGTAGTGACTTGTGGGCCCAGGACAAAATTGTTATGTTGAAAGCCAGTCCTCTCTCCAGCTACCAAGGTCTGAAAAAGCAAATTGAGAACTTGATTAAACACACACTCTACTCAAGGAGGGGAAAATAAGCAGTATCAAATGCATTTTCATTCTTTTACAAAAAAAAGTGTGGTTCAGGGTTCATGAAATAGCTGATCTCCACAAGAGGTCGGTATTGTTTCTTGGTATTGGCCAGAGACTAGGATCCAGCCCATTGGGGGCTCCCGAGTTTAAGCACAGACAACAGATTCAGTCACCCCTCAAGACAAGGAAACGGAGCAGAGTCTGCTAAGTGCATTCTCTGGGGCTGGTCTGGGAACCAATTACAGTTTTAAAAGACACTCTTTGGCAATTCTAGTGATAGCCAGAATTCAGAACAGGGCTAAGCTGAAGGCCTTGTTTTGTAGATTTAAAACAAGCATCTAGGGCTCCTATTTTTTTTTCTTAAAAAGACAGCAAAAGCTGAAAATACCACATCCATTTACAAATAAAATAAACAAATATCCACAAAACAATTTTTCTTATCACGGCCCAATTAAGACTAGTTACCCAAATAACCTGATCTTCTTAGAAAAGAGCAGTAAACTTCCCACCAGGGTCCTCAGAGAAATAACTGCTCTAGCCCTCAGAACCTTACGCACATACAGCCCTTCTATGAGTTCCAGCATTCTTCCAGCCCACTTCTTTCTTCTTGATGTCGCATGTATTAAGTCTCCAGGACCCAAGGGATATCCTAGATTCTCCAGCCATTCCCACTAGTCTGTTCTTAACAGAAGGTTCTTTACAAAAGTTTCCTTCAATCTTATTTTTGCTACTAAAAAACAAATACACCCGCCCCATTCATCATTTTTCAAGGACTGATCACTGAGATGTTAGTGTTTCAAAGTGACAGATTAAGATTTTTCCCTAATATGTTCAAAAAAAGACGAACCAGACAAATGAACACTGAACACAACTACTGAACAAAAATAAAAATTTATGTGGTGGGCTTATCAGAAATGGCTGGGATTGGCCACCTACAAAATCAGCTACCATTGGCTTCAAATAGAGGCAAACCATCTATGGATATTTCAGCTACACATACATAGTGTGAGACAGTAGCAATACCTGTTTTGCATCCTCCTTTAGAGTTGGCTTTGATAGTGCCTTGAACTGCTTATTTGCACAAGGACAATTTGCCTTTATTCCCCATTTTGTTCTTACAGAGTGAACAATGTCACCAACATCATAGAGAGCTGAAGGAGAAGAATCATTAATGAGCTCACATTTAATTAGAACATCCAGCATTCGATAACACTTTTTGTGTATATTATTATGCAGTTAAACAATAGTACAGGAACACAGTTCATCTCTAAACACTAAGTTTTACTACTTCTTCATAAAGGTAATGAAATAGTACTAAGTACACAGACAGTTCCAGTCTTTCAACTAAAACCTTCTGACAATAAATACTAAGCTCTGGCTAACTTTATTGCTCAAAAAGCCCACTTTGTACAGTATCAACAACACACAAAAGATAGCAAAAAGCATGCAGTATTTTTCCTCCCAATTAGACATTTAAAAATACCTTTTCCAGGAATTATTTGCGTAGGCATTAAATTCTCTGGTTCATGTACCTGTCCCTTCACACATTTAAACCAGGAGAAAGTATCTGATTCATCATCTGTAAAACACAACCATTGAACTGTTCAATTAGTATGTCTTTCATCTTCCTTTGGACAGCAGCCAGATATTCTAATATTACTGAAATACCAAACAAAACCAGTCAAAGACCCATATGTTGATAAGACGACTCTTTGTTAGCCTCTTAAATTCAAAATACAGGTTTCCTTCCCCCACCCCTTTTTGTTTGAAGAGGCAATATATAGTCTCACCTTGATGCAAGCTTTTTTTCTTCATCCTGTAACAGTCCACACAAACACCAAAGCCACACTTGGAGCAGACCCAATGAAGGTTGAAGATTGTGGTGTCACAGACATCGCACATTTCTCGGACTCCACGAACTGCACGCTTCCAGGCTACTTGTCCTGTGGATCAGTCAAAAATGTTAGTTTTAAACAAACAAACAAAAAGATTTGAATGTTGAATACAGTTACATCAGAATATTTTAATGACACTAGGATTATTTGAGGTTTTTCTCTTTTTTGGATCCATGTTCAGACTTGTTTCTGATGAGACACATCTGATGTTCAGCACCAGGACCAGATCATGGAGAAACCCACCTGGGGAACACCATATTCAATTTCTTGCCCACCAGAGCCTCCAGGTCCTTCTCTGCAAAGCTGCAAACTCATTTCATACTTCCGTTTTCTAATTTTGTCTTTCTGTGCTCACCCTGTTTTTATTTCCTCTCCATAACATGACCCCACTTCCTCTTTCTGTAGGCCTCCTTTTCACACTCAGTGGCCAAAAAATCTTGTGATTTAACCAAGCTGTTTTTCTACGCTGTTTCCACTGCACTGGGATAGTTTTGCTTTTGCTTTTTGTTCTTATTTGTTAAAGAACTGCCAGCTCTCCAAAATCCATTTCTTCTTGAGATTCTACCTACTAGTCTTGCCTGAGGGACTACTGCTTTGGTATGATTCTCCCTTGTAAAGGATCCCAAATTCTTTCTTCCTAGTCACTCTTGCTCAAGCCACCTCACGCCTCATTCAGTAGCCTGCTTCCTAGAGCTTTCCACTAGTAATAATCCATTCTGGAGTTTAAAATGAAATATCTGTGATATGCAGCAATTCTGCAGATCTGGTGGGGTATTGAGGACCAGCAGTTTTACTACATTTTTGAAATGGTAACTTGGATGTAGAAGGGCTGACCCTGAGGCGTACCATGCAGCGCAAAAATGTTGAAATGTAAATGACCTCCCAAGAAGTAGTACCTGAAGAAGAAAGGACCAACTACTTTTTTTTGCCTTATCAGACACATTAAGACTATACCTACGGATGCAGTTCTTTGAAGGTCAAAACTAAAATCCAAGTAAGACTTTGCATTTAAGTATCACCTAGAAAACATTGCTTCTGCCTTCCAGAAGTAGTATATTGTACATAAAGTATTTTGACATTTTTAGAAAGGGCCACTTTGTCAAAGCCAGAATCTTTATGAAAAAGGTACCATTTCAATTAAACTCTGCCAAGAAAAGTGCACCAGTTTCATATTGGAGGTGGAGTGGGGTAGGTGCAATCTCAGTTTTTTCCCATGTCAGTTAAGCACTTAGATACTCATCCTTCTTTGAACAGTTCAGTAACAGTCTAAATTGCAGAATATTTCTTTTCTACCCAGAGCATTAAAACACACTCCTCCATTCTCATGAAATTTAGTTCCCTCACTCACCAGCCCAAGCTATGAACAACTAAACAGCAATCTGTGACATTTTGCTCCACTGAAACCATCTCCAGAACTCACGTTTGTCTTTGCTATCTTTTAGCATACCCATCAGAAACATCTTCCACAAAAAACTCAAAAAGCAAAAAAACACATACACACATCTCCCACACACACCCAAAGGGAAGAACCACCCATACACCCTTTGTTTCATGTACTTCTGAAAGGGTTTTGATATTTCACTTTCAATCTGGCTATGGACGCTCTGTCTCCACAGGCCTGAATGCATACCAATGCAAGTGAAGAGCAGAGCAGAGCCTGTAGACTTCAAATACTCCATGGTAAGGCCCCACCGAGTTCAACTCTAAGGAACATACTGGAAGGCAAGCATTTCTGAAAGAGATCTAAACTTTTTCCTCCCCTTTTGAGGTGAATTCAAACCTATGTTTTTCTTTTCTTCTATTCAAACATTGGAGGGACTGATAGCACTGATGTTATATAAATCATGTTGGTTTATCTAGAGCACTTCATGCTGCCTCTCTGTCATGTAGTTATAAGGAAAAAAGTCTGAAGAGCTGTTCTACTCTCGGAAACAATTATGTAAAATCACAAGGTTCCACATGCGTCTGCTCCTGTTTGCTACAAAAACATTCTTACATGGCTGAAAACTCTTATTCTGAGATGCCAGGTTTGCCCTACTTGCAGTAACAAAGCTCTGCAGCCAGTTACTCCATCAATACCGTCTCTTCAGTCTCTCTATGCCCAGTAGGGCTGTATGGGCATCCAGTTGAAACAGTTCTACTGGAAAATACAGGTAGCATTAGGTCTGTAATGCAGAAACAACAAAATAGGACCAGAAAAAACTTACTGGAATCTCTGCAGTCAAAGCGGAAGCTTTGTTTCACTTACATGCTAAAAATAAAATAAAAGAAACAGGCAGCTTGTTCTTTTGTGGTTTGGGGTTTTTTTGTTTTTTCCCTTTTCACGCTTTGTTTCGTAACAGAATTAAACTTTCTCTGCAACAGAAGTAATTTGATAAATTCAAAGAAAATCTAACACAGAAAGAAGGTTTTTTTTTTTCCCCAATGAGCAGAGTTTTTGAGAACTTGCACTAGATCTTAACCATTACTTCTATCTCAGAATAAAGACTGAAGTCTTAAATGACATTACCAAATGCATGCAGTGTCTATCACACAAGTCAGAAGCTTACAGTTTCACATAAACCTCTTAAAATACAGCTTATTTTAATATAAATTGCTCTTACTGTGTGGTTCAATTGTAGACATGACTTCTTTTTCAGATATCACCAGTTGACAGAAGTGGTCTCCAATGTTGGCTAGAATATACTTTGCTGTGTCTAGATCTAGACCCACAACATTTTTTGATAAAGGTAGCCACAAGCTAATAGCCTCAGGGTCGTACTTATTTGGAGTTAAGAAGCCTTCCTCACGCAGTAATCCATGTTTATTAAACTGCAGCCTGTTGAAAGAGCGGAAGGGAGAAAAAACCCTGTCACCTCAAATTTTTACTAGTTTCCATTCCTTCCAACAAGTCATTGCCTAAAGGATAAATATGCACACTGTATGTCTATGCATTTAACACAATAGTTAGAACAGACATAGGGAAGCACATACTTGATATTAGTGTTAAGTGCTAGATGAGAAGGAAATACATCTTTTACTTAAACTATTAATAAGGGTTCTGTACATGTTTTCAGGAAGCTTTTTAATAAATACCATAGAAGCAAGTTGACTATTGATGACAACTTGTGCTGACTACAGTGCATAACTGTAGCAAGAAAATGCATATTGGCAATTGAAATCAAGAAAAAAAAATTCAGACTTTAGATTTCACATTCATAAAGCAGGTGGAACCTCCACTTTAGTGTTCTAAACTGAAAGATTCAGGTACTTTGAACTGAAGTACACTAGATTTTTTTTACTCTGAAAAAATGAATTAGCATACTAGGTGTTATTCTGGCCTCACATGTTTTTAAGCATTTCAACTGACGTCAGATTATGCCAAGATTCACTTTAGTAAAACTCTGTCCAAAGAGAAATCACAGAGTAGTAGTGCATCTTCATTTTTTCTAAAGCTTTTACACCTACATAACCTGCTTTTGGAGAGGGAGGGATAAGAGAGAGGAATAAACCTCAAGGGACAAAGAGTAAAAAAGAAAGCGTTCTTTTGTTAAGAACTTTGCAACATTTCTGCTTTCATTTTTCTCTCTTCAAAAGCTCTTCAGGCTGACAGGATATTTCTTCTATCTGGAGACCCACAAGCAGGCCATTCCTCTGAAAAAGAAAGTTGAGGATAAGAAAGCTTCCTGTCTCCCTTGTGGTAATAGGGATTTGTTTTTCCTCTCTAGTGTCACAGGTGTTACCTTCTCCCCCTAAAAGCCAGTCCATGCTTCAAAGCTTAAATCAGTAGTAAAAAAAAAAAAAGCAGCAGCATGCCACATCTTGCCATGAGATCAAATAATCCATTAAAAAAAGACTTACACAGAACTTGAAAACAAAGAAAAGGACATGTTTAAAATCAAATGCTGCAGTCTGGGAGTGTCTACACCTGAGCTTATTGGTATGCTTCAAATAATGTTTTAAAATCCCTTTTAAAGACAGGTTACAGTTCCGCATGGTGTCATAAGAACTGAAAAGTTAAACTACCCAATGACGGACTGTTCAGCTCAAGAGACAGGATCCTGCAGGGGGATCAAAATCTGCAGATCAGGTTTGGAAAAGCAGACAGCATTCAGCAGTCACTGGGTTTTCCTCAGAATTGCCCCATTCACCCTCACCACCCACCCTCTTTGAGCATGGTAAGGGTACTGATTAAGCATTTCTATGTCGAACCTAAAGACAAGTTGGCTCAAGCTTTCAAGTGTGAACGGGAATAAAGAATGGAGCAACACAACATAAATCAATCATAACGTCTTACCTGCCATTATTCCATTATTCCTGGAAAGAGCCCTGGCCATTTAGCATACTTCTTCCACAACTGCAGATACATGTTGGAACATTTCATATGTCCAACTCCTAAACTTTTATGGGATGTGCATGGAATCCACTTTCCCACTATTTCCATCACTGTGCTGAAGCATGCAAACTAAGCTCAAGCTATCGCACTGGCATTCAGCCTAGAGTATCAAAATGAGCAGCTCAAAGTCCTGCCAAAATATTTTTTATCCAAATGAAGCAATTGCAAAATTTCTAATGGCCAGACAATACAGGCAACCTCTCATCTACTAGATATACCGGCCCTATAGTTTAAGGGCTACATGCTGATATCTAGTAGTTTTGAACTAGACACCTAAATGCGACCACATTGCTGTTTTTTCATTTTGGCCTCAAAAAGGTAACAAATGTTATAGTTTAAAAAACAAAAACAAACACAAAAGCACCCAACTCGGTCGTGAGGAATTTGTTATTCACATTTAAAGAATATCAAAATCTACACACAGTCAAAACTGCTCTTACCTCCTAAAGTGAAAGAATCGGCAAAAGACAGTGGAGTCTCTTTGCTCTTTATTCTTTCGGTAACTGTCCAGACGGCATTCCCTGCACTTATGCAGGTGAGGTGCGATATTATTGCAGGAACCATCCTGTACAAATGCTTCTCCACTTTGCTGTAGCTTCTTCACTTTAGAAGCATCTGCTAAAATTGACTTGCGAACCATTACTGCAGGGATAAACAAGTTTTACTAATTCATTTCTCACACAAAAGTGCAAACAGATGTCTTTAAAGGAAAGATCTGTATCAACTTTTCTTATCAACTTCATATTACATTGAAACAAACTTATTTTAAAATATTTGCAGTTGGCAGAAACTTCTTCAGGTCAGTAGAAACTTTTTCAAGCTACAGTCCCACTGGAGTCATATTTTGGGGACCCAAGCACCATTCACCCCTCCACAGCAGAGTATTTTTAATAAAAGCAGAGACTTTTTTCAAAGTACTTCTTCAGCTATCAGGGCTGGAATGCTTGAGCACAGAATAGACCAGAGCATGAAGTGACTGTTTCAGAAGTACTGAAGCCAGATGTATAAGCTGACCATCACTCAGTCCTGTTCCTCCCCTGCAAGATGCAATGGATTTCAGCATCTTACTGCAAAAGATGCTAAATTTCCTCTTCCTCCTGCATTGTAGGCAAGATCCAGCAGGGGCACAACAGTGACTACTTGGCTGGCTGTTTACCCACGTTAATTATGTAACAGCACACTGTAATCCAAGGCCAATCAACACTAAATCAGAAAGAAGAGGTGGGTGTGTACAGAGATTCCCAGGATGATCAGCTACACTGTCTGAGGCATAGCACCGTAGGTGTCATCAGGAGTCCAGCTCCTTAAACTGCAAGCTTTCCCATTCTTTGTCATATCTGGAAAACTCAGAGCACTCAAAAGGTAGAACTGAGCCACAGAAAACCCTGAAACAAGGTTGTTCTAAACAGGTGTTAAATGAAAGCCTCTCCTGAACAAAGCTGGAGAACTTCCATCTCTGACTATGCTTACAAAATTTAGGACAACACTGAGGAAAAAAACAGTGTCTCATGATGCCATTAGCATTTGCATTCTAAATTTTTGTTTTTGTAACCTGTTTTGCCTTGCTTTCCTGCATATATTTTGTAGCAATTTTATTTCTATGGATTAACGACTCTACTTGAGAAAAATGAGGAAAAAGAATTACTACATGCCCTTTACAGGAGAACCCACAAATTCCTCAAATTCTAGATCGCTCATTTATACAGCTTAATTACATTACTAATTTTGTATATGGTTAAAGGATATTATTGTATATCATTACACAAACTCTAAAGACTTTGAAATGATAGGAAGCTTTAAAAATACTTACCATTATCCTGGATCTTAGTGCTTCCAGTCCAAATGCTTTCATTTTCATTTCTCTCAAAGAGAAACTCATTTGAATTTCTTCTAAAAGAAAATTCCATGTCTGTATGTTCCTCAATTTTGCTTCCTTTGTGGCTGTTCTGACTATTGCAATTGCTTTGTGATTTAACTCCAGACTCAGTAAAGGAGATAAGATGAGCATCTGATGTTGAGGGCCTACAATCTAAAGTCCTCTGCAGTTCAATAGTGCTGCTGACTCTGGGTATTGCTATGGAAGAGTTGAAATGTTTTACAGAAATGCATTCTTTTGGAAAGTTTGTCGTGGACTTGATAAGAGACTCTTTCATATTTTTCATGTTGGCTAGCTTTTCATTAACTGAATCAATCAAAGATGAAGATCTCGTGTTTATCAAAGAGGTATATTTACCATTCTGATCACTGGGATTTTGTATTTGTTCTTTAGATATATACTCCACTTTAGGAAAGGCAGGCAGATCTTTTGATGGTTTAACTCCAGCATTAAGACAAGAAGGATGCGTTTCTGGTAAGCTTCGTCTACACGTGCTGAAACATGACATGCAAAACTTGAAAAGAAAGGTGCCAAACAAATATGGACATCAACTCCTCAAATCTATTCACATTTAGAGTTTGAAAGAATAAAAAGAAATTTAACCCTGCACTTCGAATTCTGAAGTTTGAGATGTTACATCTTTTGTGAAGCTAAATAGGTTGGCTTTTTGTCTGAGAGTTGGAGCAGGAAGATACAGCTATACATACATGTAGGCACACAAGTTTAGGTACTGCAGTTACTCTGCCACCTTCTCTCAGAATTAAGAAGTTATTTTCCTTTTTTCCCCCCATGCAACAGCTTCATAACAAAATACAAGTTAAGCTGCAGTCAAACAACCTACTGTGTCAAATGCATTTCACTTGCATGCCTGCTTAGAGCATAACACACAAGAAACTTTAGCGATAATGGTTCATATTGGCATTAGGAACCAATACTGAGAGAGCAAAACTGCCCCCACATGGAAAAACATCAAATGATGATTTTTCCTGCATTTATTTTGCAGATAGTATGCACAGCAATAAGTGAAAAAAATACACTATTTCTTTTAGAGCCAATACAAAATCTTGTTTCCTATCATGCTGTTTCTACTAGATATGTTCATCTCTGACAGAATTGGGGGCACATGCACAATATTCTAAATTTCAAATTCTGGAATTTTGTAAGGAACTGCAGTTTACACTGCTACACGATAACAGCTACAAGATACAACACACTTCCTATAGTCAGGAGATTGAACAAAGCAGCATTCACTTCAGGCCCCAGACTCCCTTTTCCACTCTGACAGCAGAAGCAGAGATTTTTATTTTGTAGACATCTATTGGAGAGAAAAATGTCTTGACCACAGGACTCCTAAAGCTAGTTTTGTAACGGAAACGCAGTATCAGCTCAAATTTGTTCAAGGAAGGTTTTAAGTGAGAAACTCTGCACTGGAAGGCTTTGGCAACTGGACCATTCTCTAGCCTCTTACAGCTAACACAGAAGTATGAAGTTAACATAAATGTAATTCAGCAGGAATAACTGAGGGCCCATACTCAATCTACAAGAAGTTAGTGTACAGAACATTTGCCTGAATGTGTTCAGGTTTGGCATGAGGGGAGTTCTTTGACAAAAACTAGCCATCACACATGTATTACCCACCAGTTTACAGATGGGTACAGTGAAGCACAAAAACTGGCTTGCAACTTAAGGACATGTAATCCAATTATCATATTCACCAATTGTATTCACGACAATTAAGCCCAATGCTTTTCTGTGCCAATGTTAGAAGAGTTTAGTTACTACAATTTCTAAAACATAACTCCTTACCCCTGAGGAGTTTCCGCACCAAGATTGGGAGGACAGTTAGCTGGCAGGGGCAGGCCTTGATGCCTTTGGTCTTTATTAGCAGGAGTACATCCTAGCAATGCTTCACCAAACACTGTTGGTACTGACTGCACATGTCCCTGACTGTGAGAAACCTGTAAGGGAGATTTAACAGTTACCAACACTTAATTAACATAACAGAAAAACACTGCTTCTCAGGATTAAGCTTAAAAAGAAAAGTACATTAACACAATTCCTGGTATGTATGTTTATTAAAGTTGGTCAGAGTCCACTCTTTGCTCAGTCCTTCAGAAAGGAAGACCTCAGAGTGTCCTTTTAAAATCTACAGACTTCATTTTACTGTTAATTTATTCCCCCTCAATTCACAACACAGGCTTTTGGCCGGGGTTGGGGGGGGGGGGGGGTGGGCACCATGGTTGGAAGGAACACTAAGAAGGTATAAAGATGATGGGAAGCTCTGCTCTTCTCAACTACCAGTTGACACAGATCAAAACAGATCTTTCTATATCAGTGGCAGTAATCAGAATCAGAAATAGCTTTCAGATCTCATCTGAAATCCCTAGAGAAAATTAAGACTTAAGTCAGTCTGACAGCGTTAATCACCAAAAATCTAGATGTGAACAAGCCAAGAATTCAGACCATAATAGCTCTTCCACATTAGATTCAGAATATGAAGACTGGCTTTGCATGCACTGAGCAGCCTGACAAAAAATTGCTGTGTACTGAGAACGTGAAAGATCCTAAAGGTACTCAAGCATGGGCTACATACAGACAAGATACCTGAGCAGAGTACAACTGCTTCATGCTGCCTTGCTGCACAAACACTCTTCTATAGCAGTAAATGCAAGATGGATCACTTTTCATTGAGGAATCTTATCTTGCACTTGCTACCTCATGCTATATCTCTGTGAATCTGTTAAAGATTTCTAGTGGTGGTATCTAGTCATTAACTAGACCTACATAGCACAGGACTGACTGCAAAGCCAAAAAATCAGGAAGTCAACCAGAAACAACCCACCACTCTAGAGCTTCCTGAAGGTTACTCCTGCCTAAAAGGCAGCCTCTGGTCTGAAACATGGGACAAAAATAAGGTAAGAAAGACTGCAGTGCCGCTTAGCCAAGCCATTATTCTTCTTTTACATTTCTATACTTAAGTCATCCAGATCTTCCTTTGGCCTTTAAGACAGTTTTCTTGGATCGCAGCCACATTTGGCAGGTTACTCACAAAAGGAATTCAGATAGACACGGAAGTACTAGAAAAGTTGCCAGATTCTCTTTTTGTATTAAAACAACATTCTTCTAGTCTGCTGTATGCTTAGCTTTAATCCTCAAAGCAGGCAAGCACTGCTATAGGTTTGGGTTCAAGTACAAAACACTTAAAGCAAGAATGTAAAAAACAAGGGTTTATACTTCAGAAAGCCCCTTCCTTTTCCCTCTCCAAATACATGACTGAGCACGCTAACTCCTTCTAAGTAGGACAAGGAGACAAAAACCAGTTAAACCCACACTGCACACCAAACTTCAAGGATCAATTGTTTTTTCTCCAATTACCATGAGGCAAGACGTTTTACTCATGCCTAGACAAATTTCAGAGAACTCAACAGATCCTCCCATGGATTATGTTTATTATTCTACTTTCCTATCTAATCCTCATTTAAGATTGTTCTAATGTAAAATGACAACCATCATAAGTCGCAGTCATACGTAGCGTAGTAACACATTACCTCAGGAGAGGATTTTGTGTGTTTAGCATCAACACATCCACTTGTCTCAGAAGACTTCCTTTTCATGCCTCCATTTCTTTTAGATTTATCTGAAAGAGACAGTGATCAAGATTAGTCTATTTTAACATAATGTTGTTACTTAATATCTGAAGTATGAACAATAATACATCTTACCACATTTTCCATTATTGTCATATATGATTTCAACATGAATTAACTCTGGATCAAGTGTTTTTAAAGCTGGAATCTTGGAAAGGAACAAAAAGCAGAATAAGCAATTTAAAGAAGAGAAAGTTAGAGTCTCAAGTTATCTTGGATACTATGGTTTATACTAAGTTAACTATCTGACCTTCTATGCTCTTTAAAAATTTAGTTAAATAAAAATTTAAAAATGTATTGTGATGACAGTGTCTCTACATGAAGACACACACACAACACGGTGCCTCAGAGCACTGTCTGTATAGCATATCATAGATACCAGGATAATGTTTGCTCTCCAAACAAACATTTCAGGTCTCCATCACTATACAGAAAACCATTCAGTAATTCCACCAGCAGCATGAAGCAATACAGAAGTGTTTTGGGGTAACAGACTATACTGCGCTATACTGATCCTCATCTTTTTAGTTCACTATAGTAAGGACAGAATTTCAATTACTGGGAGGGGAGGAATAAATAAGGGAATCCCATGCTGTTCTCATCGCTGCTTGCATACCCCACACCAACAGGTTCTTACCTCCTGACAGTCAACTTCTAGAGTCCTTGTAGCTGGATTACCATTTACAACAACTGCTGTAAACCACTGGGTGGATGGATCCAGGCTATAAATTCTGATTCTTGAACCAATGATATTTTTGCCACCTTAAAAGAAAACACGTACACACACAAGAAAAATGCTTTAAAAAAGGGACCATGAAGATGTCCACGTTATCACAGGTTATGCAGCTACCAACATGAGTTTATGAACAGTACTGTACGCAAGAGGTGAGTAGACAAAAACTGAGAAGCTCAAGAACTTCCACATACACTCACCTAGCTGAAAGGAGGAGAAAAAAAAACTCAAAAAACCCACATGATAAAAGTATATTCCAGCTACTTCCTTCCCTGGAACAGGTCAGTAAAGCTTTCTGGATGCTCAGACATGCAGCAAAGGCTGGGCTGACCTCCAAATTTCAGCTAGTGAGACAGATCAGTGGACTTGGAAATGGAGATTCATGGATTAGATGTGGAGTTTTCCCATCTTTACAGTATGTGAAGTGACAACTTTCAGTACTATTTTCCTTTCCATAAAAGCAAGACTCTGTTCAGCACTGGTGAGGCCACAGTACTCCTCTGTATCCAGTTCTGGGCTCTGTAGTTTAAGAGAGATATGGAGCTACTGGAACAAGCCCAGTGAAGGGCCACTAGAATGATAAAGGGACTGCAAAAATCTCTCATGAGGAAAGGCTGCTGAAGCTGGGATCTTTTAGCCCAGAGAAAAGAAGGCTGGGGCAGGGTGGTGGTGGTGGTTCTTATCAAAGTGTATAAATATCTGAAGGGAGGGTGTGAAGAAGGCGAAGCCAGACTTTTCAGTGATGTCCAGTGACAGGATGAGAGGTAATGGGCACAAACTGAAATACAGGAAGTTCTGTCTAAACATAAGAATTTTTTCTTTTTTTTTTTTTTTACTGTGAGGGTGGTTAAACATTGGAACAGGTTGCCCAGAGAATTCTAGAGTCTCCATCCTTGGAGATAATCAAAACCCAACTGGACAAGGTCCCGGGCAACCTGTTCTCTGTGACCCTGCTTGAGCAGAAGGGCTTGGACCAGATGATGTCCAGAGGTCCCTTCCAACCTCAACCATTTCGTGATTCTGCAATTCCTGCACATGCAAGTGGATGACTACAAATACATGTGTATTAACCAGTAACCAAGAAACTGAAGCTGGCAAACCTAAAAGTAAAAATTTTTACCTTACCAAAAAAGAAATCAAGTAATCACTACATAAAGTTTTGCAAGTTTCTGAACAAACAGTTACTTTAAAAGCAATAAGCAATTTCCACTAAATTCAGTGGGAAGTGATACCCATTTGAGACTCTTCCAAAGCGTAGAAGCATCAGGCCATCTATATCATCTATATCTGCCTGAATTATGCACTCTCAGAAAATATGGGATGCTAATATTTCTATAATTCTTCAAATTTTACATTCACTACTGTGAAAGAAACTACATGGTATCAGTCTTAAAGAAAAAAAGACAACAACGACATTTTTCATCCCTAAAACAGATTACTGTACTTTACACTATCTGTACAAAGATTTCCCTTTTGACTTGAGGCTTTATCCCCAGAGCTTTCCCACTACAGGGTGTACTTGTACCTTGTACCAAGCGGGTTTCATCTAGGTGTTTCTTAACCAAGGCCTGAATTTCTTCATTAACATTTTCATCATCCATTAGAGGAAGCCTGGAACTTTCCACATCCTATTAGGAACAAAATAATAAAGTTGCTATTAAAAGTAACGCTTTTGATTAATGAAAAGACTTAGGAATATTTAGCAACAACGCTGGCAGCAATTCATGTAAACAAGTGTCTCATTATTCTATCTTCCTTCAGCTCATAGGATATTGTATTTATTGAAGCAGACATCACTTCTCTACCGCTAACTTGGAACTACCATCAGCAAACCAGACCCGAGTGAGCTCTCCAGGTACACTTCAACATCATTCTAAAAACGAGCTGGCTATGTTTTATTACATCAGCTTTTTACTTGCTAATGAGCACTAAGTTTAACTGAACCATCCATTTTTAACTCAGGATTTTTAAGTACTTAGAAACAGCAGATACATGTTTTCTAAATAATCCTGAGCAGATGTCAATACAAGTATTTTTAAGTTTTATGTTTCTATTTGAATTATGATAGCAATACCAGGATCCAGTCCAGCTCAAGATGCCATTTTAAAAAGTTCATATGAAAACAGACAGCTATATCCAAATAATTGGCCATGATTCATTCATTACTATGCATTTATACATTGCTTTTTATCTCTATTGTTATCTAAAACAAGTTACTTGAAGATACTTAGAATCAACGCTGGAATGCAAAATTTAAAGCAAGTTCTTAAAATGGCTAAGAGTGCTAATAAATAAAAACTACTTCTCTGTCCCAGGCACCACTCTGGCATTTCTAAGATGCAGAAGGCTCAAGAGCCAGTAGTAAAGGAATTGCTATTCAAAATGCTGGAAAAGCAACTTTCTCCACTGCAATACTGAGGTAAAGCTTCCATAAGAATAAGCTGTTATTCTGCCTTTGAGGCAACATAGGCAAGGTGAAAACACACAACTGAAATTTAAACTTTAAGTGATTATTAGTTTCCTCAACATGAAAGCAGCCTGCTTGCTGCTTATTAACAAGTCAAAGTAGAATATTCATGTTGGAGCTTTAGGCAGTCCTTAACATGGTCCATCCATTACTAGTTTTATTCAGACTGCTTATAGGTCTTGAAAGTTATTTTCTAAAGTGGTAAATCCTTTATCAGCAGCAGATACTATTCTTCAGCATCCCCAACCAGTCAGCCAAGCAGAGCAGTTTTTCCAACCTGTCTCTACCCAATTTTCACTGACAAATTTTTGTCTTGGTGCTTGTTAAAGGGACCTGATATTAGCAGTACATCTTCATTCAGAGCCACTTCATTCCCTTACATGAGCTTCAACTTGTTGTTAACATTCTAAAAAGCAGGATGTTGTTTAAAATATGCAGCAGAGTACTTTTACATTTGAGATTAATTTAAATTCAATCACCACAGCAGAAATGAGGGTTATTTTGCATCCGATCGCCTGTCTTAAAGGTCTCCTCGCTAATTCAGGGGAGATCAGCAAAAAGTACATTCTCACAGAAAACAGTCAAAACACCCACAAAACAAAAACAGAGAACTAAGCAACTAGGGTTAACTGATTTATTACACTTAACAACACTCTCTTACCATTAAACTAAGCCATCTTTGTAATTCAGAGGTATCCACCTTCCTCTCTCATCCACTGGGGACAGGAAAGGGGAAAAATTTTCCCATTCATTCCTTTTGGGCATAGTTAACTAGTTAAAGAGACAATCAAGCTTCAATTGGTACTATCCATATACCATCTTACAAGAAGATTCGGAATATGGCCCCTGAACATCCATTAAAAAGTAGCAGCTTTTGGATAGAAGTTTGAGCCTTATCATCTATAATTCAGCCATCTGCTTTATAAACTGCCCACCTCCTCAACTGTTAGGATTAGAAGTGACGTGTTTCTATTAACTAGGAAGACTTATTCTGCAACTCCTTTCACAACAACAGCAGTCATGTTCACACATCGAAATGGAAACTATTCCAGATTATCCCCTGTCATCAACATGATGTAACTGCTGACACCTGGGCTCAGGACGGTCCTGATGAGGACACTCCCTCATCAGCCTCTCAAACAACCAGGTACTGGATCAGCTGACAAAAGAACTTAAATATAAAACCCACACATGATATTCAGAACCAATATTTAGGAGTTATGGCAATATGCATCTACTCCAAGTTTTCACTTACCTAGTGATTCAGCAATGAATATTACTTAAATGTTTAGAATATATTAACTTAAAGTAACTTAAATACCAAAATATAAGATTTAGCTTTCATTTTTGTAATGTCATACAACATTACCTGAATGGGTGTCAAAAGGTCTTGAGAAAGAAAAACACATCTCTCTTCACCAAGATAGCGTACTGAAACCATTGATCCTAAACCAGCCTTGTCCAATAAGGATTTGTAAGTCTAGAAAAATGATAAAAATTCTTAGAAATAGAGTAAGGAAGTCTTATTTCTCATTTGCATGCAAGATAAAGAAAATTCAGTTTTGCATTTATTTCCCTACTAAGACATCCCTAATAACTTATTAGACTATCTTTGAAATTCACTATTTCATTTAAAGGAGAGTGAAGAATTCAGTTCAGGTTACTGTCATTAATGATCTTTGGGTGAAGAAGTTACTAATATTAAGAGTAATTAGAGAATAGTGGATATACGTTTATGAAACAACTCTCCTCATGGTGGGAATGGACAGAGTAACCAGCAAATCAATCAAGGCCTGCCCCAGGGCCTACATGTAAGTTCTCAAAGCTCAGGTAGCATGTTGACATATGTTTAAACTAAAGCTTCACTATATGTAATGAGCTAGATAACCTCAAAATTATTATGCTCCAGTACAATGATATAGTTGTGCTCAGGTGTACCAGGGCCTTTACAAACAGCAAAGAACCAAAGTTTCCCTAACAAGCTTTGAGCTCTTACCAACTCATGCAAGATTAAGTTTTGCCTTGTCCTTTGCTCTGAGTGTGTAGGCATCAGAAGCCTGGGACATGAGAAGTAGAATGAACAACCCCATCCTACAGGAAAGGTGCATTTGTACCCCCATTTAACAGAAGGAAAACAAAAACAAGAACAAACCCAAAACATGATAGAGTATGTGTCTGGGTTTCTGAAGTATTGATCAAGCACAGAAAGATTTTATTATTCTCTCTTCAGTTATAACAGCAATGGAAACTGGGCAAAAGGGGAGCAGAAACCCCTCCAAGAGGGCCTAGACATTACAAAAACCATGCAGAATTATTCTATTTGTCAATAACACACTCTCCTTTATACTGGAATCAACAAATTGTGATCAGGATTTAAAGCAAAACAAAACCCTTTGTGATCCCCTCTTTCCTTCCCCTGTGTCATGGAGGGGGGAGCAAAGTGTCCCTTGCAAAGGCAAACTCCAGTATCGTGCTTTACTTTTTCCTACATCATTCCTCTACTAAATGAGCTTTGTAACACGTACACTGTACTGGCAACTTAAGCACATTGAGAAGGAAATCTTATGCATAAAACTGAGTACAAGTATCCAGTCAAGACTATTTAAATGCGTGGAAAGTGACAATGCCTAAGCTTAAACACACAGGTTTTCAAAATATTTATAATCAGCAAAATCTACTAGAAGAAATGCTGACAGTAACATGAGGGTCAGGAAACAAAGTATTCATACCACACACACACTTCCTCTTCCACCCTAGTTCCAATAAACAGTTTGGATTAGCTTTACTTAAGACAAACCTCAGCTCAAAATATAGCAACATAAATTCCATGGCATACTTGATATTTAGCAAAGTCAAGAACACCAAACAGTGACTGCAATGTTAGCACAGCTAATGTACAGCAAGTCTACATCTTAGTTTATTTCATAACTGTTTGTTTGGATAACAGTATCCAAAGTAGTCAGATAAAACTAAACTGGATAAACACATTAACAGAGAAATATTCTCTGTTCATCTCTACTCGCTGATTTGTGTAAGCTGCTATGGCTGGCAGTTACAGGAAACTTAGTTCTCCGAAGCATAGAATATATCTCAGGTTTTTATAGGCACAAAATCCAGATCTCACAAATGCCCTGTGGCAGACTGCCATCACACAGGCGTCATTCACATTGTTGTCTCAGATCAAGAACCTCTGAAGAATTAACAGTACTTGAAAGAGCATGAGACCGTAGTTTAAGATAAAAATACAGAAATCTAATATTTATCCTTTTTCTCTCCTTTCTTGATCAGTGTCACAAATGAAAGAAGCATGAGAGCAGAGGAAGGAATTAAAAAAAAAGTTGTACATAACAGTGGTTTGGGGGGGGGGAGGGGAGGGAGTCAAAAATACATCCCTGTATCTCAAGACACAGCCTACTGACTTCAAATGCTTACAAGTACTGCCTAGTTTTAGCTGTACAGAGTTTTAATCTCCTTTCAGATTACCCCTATTGGTACACTACACACATTAGTGAAGCTTTATTTGAGAAATTCACACTTGCAATAGAATAGAAAGCATTATCCTTACAAAAGGAACCACAAAAATCCGAGAGAGTTAGGCCATACATATACTTGCCATTGCAGGCCACTGAACAGGAGACATAGAACTGGCATGAGATCTCCTTTCAGCCAGTACCAGCTTTTGCTCCACCAGGAATGCTTTCATTTTATGGCTGTAGACCTCTATCCATCTTCTTTTCTCCCACGGCTCATCATCAAATTCTACACAAACCTACAGAAAGGGAGCAAAGGGAAGGAGTAACTAATCCATAAAATTCAAATGCATACAAGATAGAAAAGGATAAATAAACACCAAATTATTCAAAAAAATTTAAAAGTGCTTACAATGCAAGTATGATTATTGCTTTTCTGTCACATAATTAAGCAATCACTAAACCATTCTAGGCTGACCAAGTATTTTATAAGCGACAGTCAATGTTAACTGGTTTGTCATGATTCCTGTTGCATAAAATGTATTAATACTCCCATCTAACTATGACCTTCTCATCTCCTTTGCTGTTCAAGGATAGAATCTGTTATATATGCCAACCAATGTTTACAATCAAGCAGGAGGAAGAAAAATGGGAAAAAAAACCCCACAAAACAAAGAAGTCACCATAACACCAGAACTTTAGAAGACTTTGTACCACAGTGGTATGCACATTTTTCATACACTTTTCATAGTACCTGAATATACAAATTGTTTTTCAGAAATATTTTAAGGGATAAGAGTCCCAAAAAGCAACCATAGTTATTTTACTAAAAGTAAAAATGACAAGTCAGAAAAAGAGATTAAATTATATACATGAAGGTCATTTGCTGCCTGTTTTTAATTGGTTTGTAACTTGACAAATCTCTGAATCATACACATGAACTTTTGAAGAGTAAAGCAGTTGTGGCTACATGGCAAAAACATGGCAGCTTGACCAATTCATTTGAGATGGCATTACCACTCTTTCATAGGCAAGATGAAGAGACAAGGAAAGGATAAAAAAATCACCACCACCAAAAGTCGCTTTGTCTCAACACATGAATTGAAGTGACTTGGTAGAGAATACCATTCTCAGAATAATCTCCCTTTTCCCATAAAATACCACTATATGGTCTAAATATAACATTTAATTAAGTTTTCTCCAGGGTAAGTTAGTTAAGTGAATCTTAGAAACACTCCCTTGTGTTAAACTTTCCTCTCTATAGGGAGAGGTAAGCAAACACACATACGCAAACAGAATAGCATTACTACAGACAGAAGAGTCATAAAACTAATGGATGCTAAAGTGAAGTCAGTCATTTTGAAATTCACTGCAACAATGAAAGAGATAAGCAAACAGCACAAGTATCAGAACCAGAATGGCTTGTTTTGTCTGTAGTATCAACACTGCACATACAGGAAAATACAGTTGAGAAAACACTTTCAAATGTAGTTGTCTTTCATTTCTGTAGCTTGTTCCTAATACTACACAAAGGTATGATTTCAAAAATTAAATTTCTCTTCTCCTCTACAGATTCTTTCTGTGCATCACTCTTTTGGGTCTTACTATACATACCTCTTTCGCAGAGCTGTAAGAGAGAAAAGGAGGTGGTATGCATTTCCATGCAAGAGCTCTTTATGCCTCGATTGTCTACTTCGCAACTTAATACTTTTACTGAAGAACACATTAAGTTATTCCAGCAGAACCCTAAACACTTACAAAGCTCACAACAAAGCATTGCAAAGTCCTCAACAGCACCCACTTCTTCTAAGTACCCAAGAAGGTCCTTAAGATCATCCTGCAGCCACATCCTCCTCCTCCTCGCACCAAGTAAGGCATAGACACAGCCCAGGCTGCCATACATGGGGGAAGCCCCACCTCTGCCACAGACACACAACAAGAAGCTCGGCCTCTAATAACTCAGGACTCTCCATAACATGTCCCCAAGTTTACACATTCAGCAAATAGTTGGAAATGCTTCATGTTTCTTCTCAGTTGAAAAGGGACAGGTGCTTGCTCAGTTGATCAAAGCTCACAAAGTCTTTCCCTTCCCTTTTTAAGGAGAAGGATTTTCAACCAAAAGATTCGGTTCTTGCTGCCATGTTAACCGCCTGCCAAAGTCATGCGTTAAACAAATGCAACAGGTCCATATAATAAGACTCCATCGCTATGAGCAAGTCTTGTCCTTTGGAAATAACTTCGCATACTACAGTAGTTGTTTAGACAGGGTTGAATAGTTTTACTGGCTATGGTTGCCCAGGAGCCCATTAAGAGCTTCACAGTCATTGGTAAAGCCTCTTGATTTCCACCCAAAATATACAGTTAATCAATTACAGTAAGCTTGTAGTAGCTGATTATGCATATAAAAAAAACTACTGGTAATCATTATTAAAAAGCAACCACCATGCAAGAAGAGCTTAAGAAACCTCTAACAGCATGTATGAGTGTGACATGTCTGCAGCACTGTTTCAAGACAATAGAAATACTTGTTTATCACCAGCTGCTGCGAAGGGCAAGAAACAATAGAAAAAAACAATAACCAATCCCATCAGACTGTGAACGTTTCAGTTTTGCAATTCACTGCAGCCTCTTAAAAGAGTGATTCACTGAAATTGCACTTAAGAAAAATGCAGAAACGAAACCGAGGCAGCCCAGACACAACACAAAACTAAACTTTCCAAAACGCTGGTGGACGACAACTGATCTGCAATTCGGTTGAAGTAATTTCTGGCATTAGCACAAGCCCATCGGGGGTTTACCCGGAGGCACGTATGTTTTCAAGCAGTCGTGTCCACCAAGCAGCGCGTTGTCTTCCAGAATTTTCTCACAAAAACCGAATATATGTAACGCGGACACAGAAACGCGCAGAGCCCGCAGGCCGCAACGCTCCCGTTGCGGGGGGACGCTGGGGGAGCCGCCGGTTACCTTCAGGTCCTGCTTGGATATGTCCGTGTGCGAGACGGCCCGGATCCGGCCCGACTTCCAGGGCCACTCGGAGACGCGGCCGGTCTCCCACGAGCCGCCCTCCTCCTCGGCCAGGCTGAGGAACCTCTTGCCCACCAGCAGCGACCAGCTCCCCTCGAGCCGCAGCACCATTTTCACTCATGGGGAGGCCCCTGGGGGGGGGGGGGGGGGGGGGGACCGCCAGGCGGAGAAAGAGAAGGCGAAGCCGGTTTGACCAGGAGCCGCGGGGGCAAAGCCGGGAGGAGGGAGCGGCAGTTCCTTCTCCCTCCTCGGGCAGCTCCGCGACGCTGCTTTGCCCACGGCCGCGTTAATTATTGCCTCGGCGGGGGCGGGCGGGGAAGGAAATACCAGCCGCCGCTGCCGCGCGGCCCCCGGCCGCTTCCCCTCGGACGCTGCCCCCCAACGGCCTCTTTGTTCCCGCCCCGGAGGCGAAGCAGCTGACGGGCAGGCAGGGAAGGCGGCGGCGGGGCCGAGCGCCTTCCGGACGCCTCTCCTTCCCCTCCCCCCCTCGGCGAACACCCCCCCCCCCCTCCGCCGAGGCAGCCCCCGAGCTTCGCCCCGGCCCTCACCTGCTTCCCCCCCTCCCCCGGCCGCCTCCGCGCGGCGCCCGGGCAGCAGCTCCGGCGCGCGGCGCTGCCCCTCCACCCCAGCAACAGCCGCCGCGCAGGGCGCTACTACTCGGCCCCCGGCTCGCGCACACACCCCCTCACTCGCGCGCCCGCCCCCCGCGCCCGGCCCCCGCCGCGCCTTCGCTCGCTCCCATTGGCTCCCCCTCGCGAGGGGGGCGGGGCCCGCGGCGTGCCTCCCGCGGCGATTGGCTAGAGGGGCGGGGCCCGTGCTCTGGGCCCCGCCCCCGAAGCGTTCGCACCAGCAGATGGCGGCTTAAAAGAGGTATCCTTCCGCAAAGCTCCGAGTAGAAAAGTCCTCTAGCTTGCCGCCTTCCGTGAAGGGGCCAAATGGAAAAGTAAACATTTTATGGGCCATAGTGCGCCATGAAGTTTGTATTTGCTCCTCTGACGCGCTGAGGCTTAAGCTATAAGGGCTGCCTTTGGAGTCGGCGGAGGGATCTGGCGGAGGCAGGAGGTGTGAAACGGCCGTTTATACGTGCGGTTCGCGGCGTACTCAGATATAGCACAGGGGGAGGGGGCACCTGCGGAGCGCTTCTGCGCAAGCGCACAGCGGCAAGGTGCACCTGCGGGGGCGCTGCGGACGGCCTTCTGCGCAGGCGCACTTGCTGAAGGGCCTGACACCTGCTCAGGGCCCGGCCTGCGCGTGCGCACTAGGGGGGGGTTGGCGGCGCCGGGGGACGGGTGGTGGCGGCGAGGCGGAAGCGTCTCACAAGCCACCATCTTGTTTGGTGGAGTTGGAGGCTGAGGAGAACGGGCAACACCCGGCTGGCGAAGTCGTGGGGGAGAAAATAACATGTTCTAGAGGTGTCTTGGGAATATGTCAGGCTTTGGAGAAGTTCTAGTTGTAGTTGAGCTGGTTTATATCATATCTGCCAGCAAATGGCTTCTTCCACCTCACAGTCCTCCATTTCCTTCATGCAAGATCTGCATGTTGTTATGAAACACTGTGACCAAGATAGTTTAACTACTCAGTCCTTTTATGGAGAAAATGGTACTGAACTATCCTACAGTAACCCAGCGAGATACAAATACTCACCTCCTACCACAACATTTTCCTACCAGAAGGTGTGGGAGGAAGGAGAATAAAAACAGAGAAAGTACTCAAGATAAGCTATTGAGTCATCCAATTTACTGGAAACCGCCAACTTTCAGTTGATACTTCTCCTGGGGTTCCCCTCATCACAAAAGAGCTCTGAGGTCCAGAAATCTTTTAATGGCAGCAGGGGCTCAGCCTTGCTCTGTCACTTTTGCCTGAAGACTGATATTCCTGCCACCTTCCAGGCTCTTCCTCTGTTTTCTCAAACAAACCAGCCTCACTTGTGCTAAATGCCTTTTTAAAGCTTTTCCCACTTTTTTGCTTCAAGACTCCGCGCTAACAGCTTATTTACTGCTATGTTCAAACAAACGTATTAGTGTATGAAATCAAAAGTCACAAAAATGCCACACTCACTGTGATGAGCTAGTTGCTGTCCTTCACACGACAGAGATCAGTCAGCCCAAATTCCTTCATAACTTTAAGACCTCTCCAGTGATTGCTAGCAATAACATCAGCCAAGTATTATATAGTATTTTCAGCAGGAAAAACAAGCAAACACACTTGGATAACAGAAAACAGTCTAGTAGATCATCAGCTACATGTACCCATGAGAAATACTCATTAGCAGACATTGAAAGGAGAAACGGGTAAGTTTTCTTCTCAGATATAAGAACAGATTTAAATTTCTAGCACATATGCTGGAAATAAAAAAAATGAATTTAGGATAAAATATATTTGTATAAAGCAAACTATACTTGAAACTAAATTACTTGTTTCATTGTAGGTATTGCAACTATTGTAACAGTTACTGTACAACATATTATATACATTGTTGTACAATGTAGATATCATATACCCCCCCCCCCTTATTCAAAACCGTTACATTTTATGCTTACAAAGGGCAGTTGGTTAATACATAAAGAGGAACATTAGGCAACAAGGAAACAATATTAATACAATAGATCAGACTGGTGGTAGTATACCCGTTGGCTAATGGTAAAATTTTTCTGTAGATACTATGACAAAAGCTTTAAGCAGGGGGGAATTCGAAAATAACAATGAGGGTTTTGTGAATGACCAAATCCTACATGCAAAGAGTAGCATGGAGACTGATTAAAGGGTGATGTTTGAGAATTTACTGGGTTTGGGTAGGTACTGGCCTATAGGGCTGAGAAACTGAGGTCAGCGTTAGAAGATCGAGTATGGGATGCTGGTTAGGGTGACATAGTCCATGAGTGACCTTGAAAATGAAAACAGACTGATATTTGGAATGACAGATAAAGGAGCCAATAGCAGGATGCAAAGAGAAGAGTTATATGATCAAAATGCTGGGCAGCAAAAGTGATCTTTGAAGCAGCAACATGAATGTATATAAAGTAAAATAAATTAGCAAAGGTCAGAAAACAAAATGGCAATGCAGACAAAATACAAGTTCAGAGGAATCTGGACCAAAAAAAGGCATTTAGTGTATAAACAGAAGCTTTCAGTCATGAAGGAGTGGAGGTATTCAAACCCCAGGGACTGGAAGTTGAAGCCAGTTAACTTAAGATTTTTTTGTTTTGCTTTTACAGGGAAGATAATTAAATATTTGTTTAATTTCCCTAGAATTCTTTATCCCTTGAAGAAGCTAAATCAGGACCAAATATCTTTTAAAATTATTTAGCTCTTTTAGATGTTATAAATTTGGGGTAACCAGTGAAATCTTGTGTCAAGAAGTCGAAGAACCATAGCATTAGATTGTGGCTGCAAACATTTATGAATTTGTTGTATAACTTTACATATATAATTCCCAATCCACGTGGCCAGGATTTTAACCTTACGCTACAGTGAAAAAAATCCTTTTGTTTTTCTACCTGTTTATTTTTATCACTGCTCAAAATAGTATCCACAGGAACTTACGTCTGCTAGAAAAATTATGTGTGCTTGTATGCGTGCGTGCGCGCCCTCACTCACCCGCACTCACACTTTGTGTCAATAGGAAGAAATATCGTCGTGTTCAGAAATAGCTTTCAAACAAACCACCTCTGTGATAATGGCATAGATACAAGTATCTCACTCTGGATTATACACATACATATCTTCTGTAACTATATCATTGTGCTGCACACACACACTATATATATTAATGTAAGTATATATAAAAATGTAAGTATATAAGTATATATATACACACCCCAGATACACACACGTGATATTTAATATCCCTTTTGAGTGCATATGACTTTACTCACCTGCCTTCAAAATGCTACTTCACAGATTTTCTAGCCTAGTGTTTTGATCATGTTACTCTTTCTTTGCATCTCAAGAACAAAATGCTATTCAAGCTACCTGCAAAACAAACTGTTCTCATATTTGTGATTAAACTACAAAGCAGCATATTTCAACCTGTTCCACTGCCTGCAAGGATTCTCGTACATAATGTTTATAGCCAGCTTTACCGACTGGGGTGAAATGCTAATAAGTAAGCCTTTAGCTCCTATTTGAGAAAGAAGTAATCTCTGCAAGCAGGTGTTCTTTAAACAGTAACTGCAGAAAACACTTGAATAAATTCTTTCTTTTAATCACCATTTAGTAAGTAACAAAAAGTTTCTTTTGTTGTTCCCATGTTACCAGTAAAAAAAAAAAAGTAAGGGTCTTTGTGTGAAGAGAGATTTATATTAACAATACATGCAATGAAACTTTTCAATAGTCATTTTTTATAACTAAAAGTTGTAAGTGCCTAAAAAAATCTACATTTATGAATTTAAGTCTGCTTCTCCATATATAAAATGTGAACATGCAATTCAAATATTCGTGCTTGAAAACTGGGTTCCTGCAATCAAAAAGTAGTTGATATCACCAATCAGACAGAGAGTTTGCAAGAAGGGGACTTTTTATTCAGAGTAAGGCAGGTAGCTAACATTAAAGATCAAGGCACACATTCTTAGAAGATACTTTTTCTGATAACTGGGGGCAAATTATTATACAGGGCTCTCCTAGTGGGGACTACTTTGCTTTTCCTTTGCTAGCTATCAAATAATAGGACTTAGACTTGTTATCACTTAACTGTAGAAACAGGAATTTGAGAGAGAAATTTTAGGATAATGTCAGGATAGACTGTTAAGTTTTAACTGACTCTTAATTTAACATTTAATGATTTAATTATTTATTTGGATGTTAATTTTTATCTGGGGATTGGGATTAGATATTAAAATTTTCAGATTAATTCTAAAGTTTAACAGGTATTCATAGATCGAGTGAGGCAATAACAACCCTTGAAGAATAATCATGAACAAACCTTCAACATCAAGTACAATTAGTAAATACATACTGATTTTGTTTTCCTTTGGCTTTTCCAGTGGATAAGGCCTGTTTTGGAATAAAAAAGCCCCTTTCTTACACAGTTTATTACACTATCAAGTAACAATTCAAAGAGTTCATGATATCATTCTTTAATTAAAGAAGGCAAATCAGTATTATCTTGATGCATGTAGTTGAATCAAGTCTCAGTGACCACCAACACAGTAGGAGTGTCTCAGTAATACTGCTACCCATGTGAAAAAGAGCCACAGAAAGTTAAGTAAATCTATTCAGCAAACTTTAAATGATTTTATTTAGTAAACTAAGGATAATTGTTCCTTGTTAATTAGCTTTACTTCCAAAAGCCTCAGGACAAACTGAAAGCATGTCATGTTCTTCATATTCTATGACTTTATAATGTCCAGGCTCTTTCATCATTAAAATAACATAACCTGGATTTGGCAAAGACCAGTTAGCCATTATAACATTCCATTCCAGTGCCAGAGAGGTTTTAAAGTTTATTACAAAGTGCTTCCTGATGTCTATTTTAGTTTTAAACAGATTTGTCTAGTGACTGAGCTTCTTCGCTTGGAGAAAAGTTATTCCTTTCTCTACAGGATCTGACAGGAAGTTCCTGCAACTCAGGCTCTTGGGCTTGTATAGCCAGGTATCACATCAGTGGATTCTAATCTATTTGATAGAAATATTATTAATATTGTATTTGCCTGCTACATACATACATAAGATAATTTGGACAAAATTTGGAGCACTGCTTTTTTTCAAAAGCATGTCTGTATTCTGTTGGAAGTATTTGAAATGCTTGGTAACACTTTCAACCTTGGTAATTTGGTGTACAATTTTTGGCAAGCCATTGAACACAGGGAGAAGTAGTGAATGTTGTGAATTACAAATATGTGCAATTTGGACAAGAAATTTTGTTGTTCTTGAATGAACATACACTAATGTATATACACTAAAAAAAGGCTCAGCCTTTTGACTCAGGTGTGAAGGAGGCACTCCAGAGTGATCTTCATGGGTAGGTTATTTGTACTTGAGTCTTACCCAATGCACTGGAAATCCGTCTGCTTCCCAAAGATAATGTTGGTCTCTTGACTCTTGTTCTTTTTTCCTGCCACTTACTAGCTATCCCTTGAATTAGAGCAATGGGTATTTAGTGGAGATCATTAGGTGTTTTACATGCTAATACAATAACTCAGATTCTAGTAGGGAAAACATGCGATCTTTCAATGTCAAGAGTCAGATGAGCATTTTTTTTTTTCTTTCAGAAGTTCTGCATGT
Source organism: Dromaius novaehollandiae (assembly GCF_036370855.1). NCBI lineage: Eukaryota > Metazoa > Chordata > Aves > Casuariiformes > Dromaiidae > Dromaius > Dromaius novaehollandiae. The sequence goes on along the minus strand of NC_088101.1, from coordinate 81,681,214 downwards.
GGTACCTCATACAATGTTGATAATGCCAGGGTAGTGCTATTAGCTTTAGTAGCACTTAAAAAAAAAAAAAAAAAAAAAAAAAAAAAAAAAAAAGAGGGGGAAAAAGTTAAAATCCCAGATACTGGTGAATACAGATTTTGGTGAATACAAAAGAACCAGGAATATTTTAAAATTGTGTGTTGCTAAATGTGACCTAGTTGGTATAGCCCAGAACTGGGAAACAGATCTGGAATCTAACACTAAGTGTGTCATTAGCAATATAAATTAATTCACCTCATTTCTCTATAAGAAGGGGATAACTATAATCATTATGAATTGCTTTGTGCTGAGCACCTGAAAGATGATGAGTATTCTAGCTACTAATTAAACATGATTTTAATGCTCAAATTTCCTTTTCCTTTTAAACTTTAATAAGTGTATATGCTCTCTGATGCTAGGGAGGTAAAAAGTATGACTGTGAAGTGGCTGCTAAGAATTTTTCCCAGAAGGTATTTAATATTAAATTGGGATTAAATGAGTCATCTAATTCAGAAATAGGGACAATGCAAGAAAGAATATATAAGTAAGAGCAGAGATTTTGAGTAAAATATGTTCAAAGCAAAATCAAAGTAAGTGACACTTCTGCGCCTTCAGACTAGCTTCCACCTTTCCCATACTCTCAATTCAGAAAAAGAAATAGATATTGGGATGTCTCAGCAGCTTAACTAGGGAGAGTAAGAAGCAACAGTATCATTTTAAAAAGTAGGTATGGCTGTTAGTTAGAGACTTGTTACTGATGCTCTTTCAGTTTCATCTCTGTTGCCATGTACCGAGGCCTCTTTCTCTTCACCATCAGCCCAGCAGCGGGAAGAATGGACAATCCTAAGGCCACTGGGAGCGCACTGAATTCCAGAGCCGAGCCCACAGCGCAGCTGGCAATTGATTCTGGAGCTGGCAATTGTGATATACTTCGCTGTATTTATCGGTACAAAACATGTGAGTAATTTCCTACTCCTCTGTGTTAAGCTCTCCTATTCAACTATTTGCCAGCTAAACTAACAGTATCTTTTTCCTAAATGTCCCTCTTCACAGTTGTCAAAGGTTGGCAGCTGTTCATCCAACCCTAGACTTTGGCAGTAGAGATTTGTGCCTAAAATTGGAACAGTAGCTTTAAAGCAAATTCCTGATTCCAGTGAAACCAGAAGTTTTACCCACCGATTTTTTAAGAGATTGTGTGTTAAGCCTGTCTTTTACTAAAAGGAGGAATGCAAGCTATCTTGTCTCTCATGTCTTCTGAAAAGCATAGGAAGGCACTCACTGCCTGGTATCTAATGCCCTTGATAACACAATCACCTAACTGCAGTTCTCTGAAAAAGGAAACTACATTTCCCTGTTTCCTTTGCAGAGGAATGTGAGGCCGTAGCATCGATTTCTAGTGCTTCTTCTTACTCTTACTTCCTATGCACAAAGCATCACAGAAAAGTAAAATTTACAGCTGTAGTTTTCTAATGAGCTGATAAGAGACACCTTCAGGTTACTCCAGGCTGTCTTCTATTGTGCCTCAAACTTGGACAGTTAAAGAATGAGGGGAAGCTGAAAATTTGTGTGTCTACCTTGGGGCAACTTGAGAAGGATTTGTCTCAGAAGCAAATAGGAAAATATTTTAGGTGATTGAAGATAACTGATAAAGCTGAAGGGGATTTTTATAAATGAAATATTGCAAAAAACAAAATTGAACGGATCGTTGTAGGTCTTTGAATTTTAGAGGGTATGATTGTATGTCAGATGTTGCTTTTCCTGACACACAAATGAGATGAGTAGCAGTTATGCATCTGGTTGCAACAGGGGTAGAATGTGGCTTACTTTGTTAAAACATATAGGTCACAAGCTGCCATTGCAAAGAGTATACATTTAATGAATTTCACCTACCAGCAGGCAGCTAGTTGTCTAGGATTACTCTGTAGGGAATGAAGAGAAGCACCTCAAGAAGGAGATTCATACTAAAATAAGCATCTAGAATAAGTGGGACAAATTGTCCCCTAGAGGTGTCTGTTTCTCTCCATTTGCTGTAGAGGTCCCTCCCTGATTATTGACTTAAACTCAACCCTTTAACTTATAGAGTAAATGCTGACCTCGATACTAGCATAAGGTGGGATGAATTATGTGCTTACTCTTTGATTGAGACATTATTGTCTGAATTAGGTAGGTCTTGAAACTTTTTTTTTCTTGAGTGAAAGCTACTGCAAGTGCATGTTAATATGAGCCACTAATGAGCTAATAAGTGACACAGTGTATGTTCTGCTTTCACTGGTTTTCAGTGGTATAAATGGCCTTATGAATATTAGAAGAGTAATCTCTAAAGACAGGAATCACAGGCATCTGTTGTGGCTATAAAGGATCTTCTGAGAAAGAAAAAGAAAGAGAAAGCTTTGCTCTTAAAGGTCATTATTTTATTAGAATATTTTAAATATATCTATTGTTTGTACACAAGGAATGCAAAATAATCCTTTATGAACACAAACTGTAAAAGACATCAAATAAATTATAAATGGGTCAGAATGCTTGCATCTGATTATTCCCCAGCACAGCATGTTAAACATGGTACAGCACAAAGGAAAGGATGACCACTTTTCTGGGTTTCCTATCTTAACATGTACGGATGTTCCCCAAATCTGTTTTGTAGACTCTTTCAAAATTAACAAAAAGTGACTAGTGAAAATGGTAGCTTAACCAACAATATAAATGTTGCTTTATAAGCAGACTGTTAGCATAATAAACCAGGATGTGCTAGTATTATTATGAATTTATGAGCAGATCTTATCACCTGATGGCTTAGGAAATGTTGTGCTGGAGCATGAGGCTAGGAATATTGATGGTGGTTTATTATATGGAACTGGCTATATTGCTTAACCTCTTTGCACTTAAATTTCCCTCCCTTGGGATAACAAATATTTACCCATCTTTAAAAAGTACCTACTGTTCTTCAGAGAAGTGCTGAATAAATATAGAGTAGTATTACCATCAGCAGCAGGTAATCCTGTTAATCTAACATGCACCCAGTGGGTATGTTGAATATGTTCCATACCACTTGATCATTGTAGCTAGATTAACAAAGGTTGTTACAGGGATTAACTCTTAAGTAATGGCTGCAGCTGCCCACCAGGTGTATTTCCTACAGTCCTGAAGCAGGGCTGGAAAAATCCTCCTACACATAGTGAGCAGAAGGAATGTACTCGACTTCTGCAGAACCAACTTTTCATTCAAAAGAACAATGTCTTGACCTAGTGGTTAACAGTAAGAGGTTTGCAACACAAAATGATGCACAGCTGCCTGATTGCTGCTACACTGCTGGCACCAGGGAGGACAACTTCAGTGCTGAGACAGCTTCTGGTCTCCTGCTACCACACCAGTCCTTCAGAACTGTTGTACCCTAAAAAGATCAGCTCCTGCTACGCCGCAACATCACCTGCCCACTCCTAACTGCAGCTCACCAACTCATGTCTAGACTATTGTATAAAATGTTAGCTGGAGAAAAGACCCTCCCCAGCCTAATGTAACTTCAAAGCTGGCCATGCTTTGAGCAAGGGGTTGAACCAGATGACCTGCAGAGGCTACCTGCAACCTAAATTATTCTATAATCCTACAAACTCAGATGTAGCCTCAGCAGCCCAGAGCTCAGCAGGAATTGAAAATCCTCCCTTGGATACTGAGGACATACTTGTGTAGCTATCTCACAGTAAGGTCTGTGTTGCTACAGCAACACATTTATCAGTGCCCAAACTGGTTTCAGGGTAGTTCTGGTAAGACTCTGTGAGCTGCTGGCACACTTCTCCTAGAATATAGATACGCTCTCAGGATCCTGCTGTCAGCAGTGCACTTCACTAGCATTATTGTGTCCCTTTCATTTCAATGCTACTTGGAGAATCTCTGAGCTGTAATAGACAGTGGCAGTGTTTTTGACAGAGGAGGGCTGGAATGGAGTCTGAGGGAGAAGAGGATGTAGAAAACACTCTATCACCTACATACATTGCAGTTCAGAATCTCTTGTTGGAGTGGGGAGAGAGGGGGTGAGAGCACATACTTGCAAATGCCTCTCAGCAGCTAGCGAGGTTGGAACTTGCAGTTTGCCAGCTGGAGCATGACTGGAGACTGATATGAAAAATGGAGTTCTTGCACAGAGGCTTCTCTCTCTTTCTCTCTCTCTTTTTTCTGCTTTTGTTTAGCAGTTGGGTGTTGGATTTTTTTCTCTTAATTACTTTTATACAGCAGTTTGTGGTATTGAAATAGAGACTTCTAGGAGTCCAAATTTCCATTTTCAGCTGTAGCCTTTTCAGATCTTGTGCTGAGCAGTTAGACTGGATCATTATTTGTGTGGGAAAACTGCTGCCACTTTCTTCAGTCAGACATGCATTGTTCAGAGATGTCATAGACTATTATCACTTCCCAATACCAAAATGTTGGGAGTGCTTTGTATGCTGTTCTCATACCACTCACTGACCTTTGTGAGTCGTAAGCAGATACTAACCAAGGAACTGTTATCTGGTCTTATGAATAGTGACATTAAAGAGAAGTATTGTAAGTGTTTAGGAAGGAGTAATGTCTGTGGAGATGGGGTCCTCTGTAAAAAGGCTATAGAAAGTAGCTTGGAAACCCTCATCTCAGTGGGTGTATTTTTCCTTTTTCTTTTTCTGAAGCCTCTAAATTGTTTGTTTGGATTGTGCTTTTGTTCCATTTCAGTTTTGGAACTCAGCCTTTTTAGTCCCTGGGAAGACTAAAATTCTTGATCTTACTCCCATGTGATGAGAGAGAGAAGCGGGATGATCCTGCAAATTTTTCTCATACCCTGACTGTGGAGAAAAAAGCAGTTATATAACATGTCCATACAAAGAGACGTATTTTCCCTGACATCCTTTTTACTTTCTCTAGAATTAAGTAGAACTAGAACTAGCTGTTTCTAGTGTGTTGGGATTTTATGTCTATACGTGACAGGAGAGTTAGCGCCTTTAATATGCCCTGAGCTTTGACACTCAGCGTTTCTTTTTGCATTTATACAAACTGAGGAGAAAGCAGGTATAAAGCAGTGCATGGTTTACACACCTGGAGAGGAACACAGATAAGATGTAAACAAGAGAAGCAGGTACATTGCGGCGTATGAGAAGAGAAGGAAAGCCCTTGTAGAAGTATGGGAAAACCCCTGGAGAGGTGAGATTGCTGCTCACCTGGCAGTCCTCCTGAATAGCTCCTATGGGAAGGCACGTTTGCCAGGTGTGCCAGTGCAGCTAGCTTCCTTCTGCCTCCCCTGGGGCTCTTTGCACAAAATTGAAATCTACAGTTGCCACATCCAGGTTTGTGCTAGGGTTTAAATTGATCCAGAGGGTCAAGAGTAATTCTTTATTAAAACTTGCAGTGAAGTAGCATTTATACAGTTATTAAAGCATGTTTTTACAAAGCCACATTCGTTTACTAATTGCTAAGTACAGGATACTGCTAAAGAGAGCATTCTCTGAGATCTCCCGTTGGTTGGTTAAAGGCAGTTCAGCAAGGGATGATGAAGAACCCCACTTCACTTTCTTCTCTTACTGCCTTGAATTTTTTTATTACATCATTCCGTGAAGACAGCCTGTCTCTACAAACTGCAGTTAGTAGACTGCAGCCACAGGCTGTCACTTAGCTTCTGCCTAACATAATTTGGGCTGTCTATAGCCTCCTCCACATTCCCTCTCTGTTTTCTTGAAGGAAACCTTGTCTCTTCTGCCCATGAGAGAGGCCCCTTTCACTCATTATTTACAGCTTCTTGTTATCTTTAACATTCTCATCTGCATGGCGCCTCAGTGAGACCTCAAGGCCATACACTGACCATATTTCTCTCAATATCCCCCTTTAATGCATTTGGTGTTCACACTAGCACTTAATTACCTTCCTCCTTTCTCTCTGTGTCTGCTTTAACGGCAGGAACATCGTCAAGTCATCCTCCAGTGTATTTACTGTTTTATTGTAGTCATATTTAAACACTCAGTCACAAAATTTAAAAAAAGATTGCAGCCTTCCAGTGTAAGAATATAAGAATTGACATACTGGATGAGAAGAAAGCTCTGTGTGCCTTAGTATCTCCTCTCTGCCAGTGGCTAATAATGAGGTCTTAGAGAGGCGCATATCAGCAAATTTAAAGAATAACTTTCCCCGGGCCTTGACTCATTATGCATCAAATACAACAGTTTGCCCAGAAAGTGGCCCTTTTTCTTTCCTTTTTCAGAATGATCAAATGCCCTTTTTAAAAGCAGAATAGGGTAGGTCTCACTGCTGGTTTCCAGTCCTGAGGAATACGTTTTATAATCAGAAGTTCCTTTTGCAGTTCTCCTTTCAGAAGTGCCCTTTCCTTAAGACAGGGAACATGTCTATCATGCTTACCTTCTCTTCTCACTCCGGCAGACATTCAGAGAGTTGGTGTTCATGAAGAAGAAAAGCCTCAAGGGGAAGATTATGAGGATTTGGACATGCTGTGGGAAAATCCCAAGCTGACATCCTCCAAACATCCAACCAACATAGTACTTGGAAGTGAGAGATACTTGCCGCATCACCAAGGCTGCAGGAAACTGAGGCCTGAGGAATCATTTCAGGAAAACAGTAGCAAAAACCCTAGCGCCTGCTTAGCCAGCTGTTGTGAGGGGGAAATGCTGTCCATTCCCTTCTGTCCCTTTATCCCTCATGCAATGTTACCCAGTGCCATTGGTCACAGCCTTCCTGGTATATGTCAGTCACAACATCAAGGCCCCTTCTCTTTCTCTCTGGGGAATCAGGCATGGTATTTGTGCAGCACATCTTGCTCTTTCTTTGCAGTCATGAAATATGTAAGTAGGTTCTCGTCTGGCAGGGACAGGGGAAGAAGGGCTTTGTAAAAATCTAAGGGAGTTGCATGTCACATGCCTAAGAAATGGTAGTGTTATTTTTACCTGCTGTAGAAGGAAGATATGCACTCCGACCCAGATGTTCCTTCCAGCAGTCTGTGTTGATTGCCATTTTCTTTGCTCATGCATCAATTTTTATTGAACTGTTTCCTCTCCTTTTACATTTATGTTATAAGCTGTCCACAGCAGGGTGCTTTAGGAGTGATAGAGACATGGATCATTTGAAGACACGGGATAGGCCCGATGGTTGTGCATGACTGCTTTGAGGTGGAAGGATGGTAGTAGGTAACAGGGAACAAGGGGATTCGTATGAGTGTTAGAAGTACTGTAATAATAGTGGTAATTTATTGATATCTTTATTAAAATTCAAGGCTGAAAGAGTAAGTTCCAGTCTAAGATATGGTCCTTTTTTCATCAGTTTATAAAATTCTATAATGCAAGCATTTTGTTCATTCTGAAATGATTGAATGGAAAACATGCAGCCCATGAATTGGGCTAATTTCCTTTGGAGTTGGAGGGTCTGCAGACGCCTTGCAGTCACTAATGGATTAATCCAAGACACATGGATTTATTCCAAGGCAGAGACATCCTGTAACACATACTTTACAGGAGGGGATATGAGAAAGCAAAGAAAAAATTTCTCCAAAGAAGGTTTTGATACACGAGTTGAGGTATTCAGAGCTTGATATTTGGAGATACTGAGTACCACTGACTGATCTTTGCGCTGTAGAATTTTGTATTAGAATATTTGGGGCCAAGCTGTCTCATGTTGGTTACCCAAAGCCAAGTGATAAATTCAGACGTAGTGGTTTCCATGCTTTTCCCAAGCTCTTGCAATGAGTCATTAAGAATGAAGAGAGGTTCTTAGCAGCCACAGTTCCTAGCTCTCATGCCAGACCACACCACTTTTGAGTCAAATAGGCATTTCTTAATCTCTCTTTGCTAATGGCTGTAGCTCTGAAGTAATTCAATAATAAAACTGGAAATGGCAGCCAGGAAATGCTGACTGTCTCCACATGCTTTAACAGTACTCCCCATAGAGTATTATTAACCTTTTCATATCTGGTCCATATCTGTTTGTGAATCTGGAGTTTTAGAAATGGACATTTTTCATTAGTGCCTTCAAGAGTTACATTCTTCTTGGATTTTTGCTCTAAATGTCTGGGTTTTTTAGCTTTTTTTCCCCTCCTTCTTTACCTCCCAAGTAGAAGTCAGGAGGTAAATCCAAGAGACTGCTCTGAGAAGAAAACATTTCTCCTCAAGAGGCTATGCCTATATATGTATGATCTCTGATGTGCTGCAGAATAGCTGTTTACTGATCATAGCTTGCTTCTGCTCCTGGTACACTGTATAGCATGGTTACAGTACCTGAAAGGTATGTACCACAGATAGTATTACATGTATATTTTACTTATTTATATATTCATTTTGTTATTTTTTATTTTCTCCATACATGACCTTCAACACCTAAACATCACCACAAGTTTCCTGTGTGATGCTTTTCTCTATACCTGGGGACATTTCCTAACTAGGTTTTCTGATCTTCTCAAACTATTCATTTCAGAATGAAATGCCTAGAGACATTTTGGTCTCCAGGACTGTACAATCCTAATCTTGTACAGGTTTGATCTGTTGGAGGATGTGCCTTCTTGACAGGCATTATCCCAGTCCCTGCACTAGCCCCTTCCTGGCCTTTTCTAGATTCAGTTACCAACCCGGTGTGCTGTGTATGTATAGCAGTCGTTCTTCTTGTTCTTAGAAGTCTGGAGCTTGGCAGTTGCTTTTCAGCTGTGACGCTGACCTCCCCTCTCTCCGGGGCCAAAGAGGAATAAGTCTGATTCTGATAATGCTGTTGGGGGTCGGACTTCTCCATGGCAGTGAACTCCTCTGGCAAAACAGTTGCTAGGAGAAGGCTGCATAGTATTTAGGGCAAGGGTGGAGGCTCTCCTTTCCCTAACAAAGTTGTTTTGCTTTGTTATTTTATTTGGGGGACAGAGATTAAACCATCCAGTGGTGCAATCTGCCTTGGATTTTCCATGGCCTGACTTTCTTCCAGTGCCAAAGCTGTTCCAGAATATTCTGTTAGCATCAGGGGGCATCTCCGCTCAGCTGGCTGCGCAAATTAATTCGTATCTGTCCCTGCAGCTTTAATTCTTCTTGTATCTCTCCACTATTTCCTCATAGCCTGAGTTAGTCAGTTTAATAAAGGAAAGGCTTTCCTTAAGCAAAGCTTCTCTCGAGGACGCTTGGGATGTCATAGGCAGAGTTTATGGTCACAGGGCTATAACAGTGTTATCCTAAGACAGAACCCATGAAGAGTAGGCAGGGGGCATTGTCACCCTTCCGCTGGTGACGGAGTAGAGCTGAATTTCTCCCCTCCAACCTTTATTTACAAATTAGCTTTATAAATAGAGTTCCCTGGCTGCCCACTGGCAGACTCTTTAGGCTTTCAGTCACCAGATCTACTTTGTTACCCATCTCTATGTTTGTTTGAGGTCTAAGATTAGTCAACAATCATCAGGGAGTGATAGTGGCAGCTGCGTACCAAAGGGCAACACGAGAATCCTGCTTACCCTTATCACAGAGAGCTGCCAAACAGAAGAAAATACCTTCAAGCCTTTCTGGCTGTTGCTGCCCAGAAAAGAGCTGCAGGGCAGCAGTCCCAGAGGCTACACAGAGTTGCACAGAAGATGGTGGGTTGGAAGATGCCGACAAGAAAAGCTGGAAGGAGCCAAGAGGGCATGAGGGTGAGAGTTATGCCCTGGGCACTAAAATGTTTTTGCTGCAGCTTTGGGTGTTGTCCCCTTTGTCACATCCCTTTATGATCTTGTATCTTCTCCTGTTGGTCCATTTTTCTATGCTTGAAATACACTGCCAGCACTTAGTGGCAAGTACTGTGTACTGTGGTGATTACATAAATATTTGTGCAGAGGTCTGTGCCATATACTTAATAATATCACATCATCAACTGCGATAATGCTGTGGAGTGTCTGCCAACGTACAGTCTAAAACCTCCACACTGAATAATCGGTAATACTGATTAAAATGGAATAATAATCAAACTGATAGATGACAAACCTTTGATAACAGATTTTAAAAGCTATAGTTTCATTGTTGCCACGCCAAGTACCTATCTGGCCATAGTATACAGGTAAAGCAACCACAGGATAATTAATTGGCTCAGAGTTTGGGCTAGGTAGCCTAATGGCTCCTTTGGAGAGAAGGTAGTTCTTCCAGAGAGCAGTCTTGTCTGGAGAAAAGGACTAATTTACACTTGGTTATAGCAACAGATCACCTTGTAGAGTAGTCAAAATACCTCCACCAGCAATGCTGCCATTGCAGACCCCCGTAGTCCCGGAGGCAGGAGCGTTTGGTGGTGGCCCTGAACCCCCAGCTGCGGTTCACAGCCTGTCTGCACCCCGAAAACATTGCTGTTTGCGGTGGAAACGCTGCTGGAAACCCGATGACTTGTCACAGGTCACAAAGTGAAGTGGAAGTTCCCTCTGGTGGAGGAACAGACCCACTACAGGGGAAGAGCTGTGTGGTGCTGTAGGTGCTTGATTCTCGTTGAAGACGGTTTTGAGGGGTGCTGAAGTTTAACTACATGTGTATCCTCACCTGCAACTTCAGCTGAAGGGTATGGGAGCTCCAGATTTTCTGGAGTCGGGTCCAGAGAGCCTATGTAGTAACAGATTGGACACCCGTGATGTAGGACTTTGAGCTGAGCTGAAGAAAGGTGCTAAGTAAGGGCTGGATGTTGTATAATGAACTTCCCTTCGTGGAATGGGACCAAGGTGTAAGACAGCAGCCTAGGACCGAAGAGGTCTGTGATCAGCTTCTAGCTCTGCTCCCTGCCCTTGGAAATGCTCAGTCTCTCCGTACAACTGTTCCTCACAGCTGGCGGGTGATACATTAGGGAATTTCAGTCACTTCCAGCCATGTCGCCTCAGAATGATAAGGCAAATTTGCCGCAGGCACGAAGTCCTAGGAAAGAGCAGCGTGCGAGGCCTGGAGGCAGGGATCCCACGGGGCAGCCGGGGTAGTTACCCCCTGGCCCTGGCCACCTGAACCCAGGCCGGCTGCTCCAAGAAGCATCCCGAGGGGAAGCGAAGCCTGGGGCTGATGCCATGGTGGCCAGCTCGAGGTGCAAGGCTCGCGGTGCGACGGGGAAACACCCCGTGGGGTCACACCCCGTGGACGCCGTGGGCACCTGTGCTGCGGGTGGAGGGGAAAAGCCCCGGGGGTGCTAGGCCCGGAGGCGCCCGTGTGCGAGGCGCGGGCGGGAAAGGGACCCCGCGGGGCTCAGCGCCGGCGACCCCCGGGCACCGCACCGCACCGCACCGCTTGGCGGCCCGGGGGCGGCGGCGGAGGGGCCGCCCCGCCCGCGCAGCGCCGAGCCCCGCGGAGGGGCGGCGCGGGGCGGCCGCGGGCGCTGCCCAATCTCCGCGGCCGGCGCCGGCTCCGCGTTGGCTGCCGGCGGCGCCGCCAGTGAGGCTGCGCTGAGGCTGCGGGGCCGGATGGCCGAGCCGCCCGCCCCGCTCACTCGGGCGGCGGCCGGCGGCGGGCGAGGAGCCGCGCAGAGCCCTCGGCGCCGGGCGAGGCGAGGCGGCACGCAGCGCCATGGTGTCATGGATCATCTCCCGGCTCGTGGTGTGAGTAGCCGCCGCCCGCTCCTGCCGCTGCTGCGCGGCGGCCGCTCGGCTAAAATTAGCAGGTTGTTGCGCGGGAGGGTGCGCGGAAAAGAGAAGGAACGCGTGGCTCCCGCGGCGTTTTCCAGCGTGGGAGCATTCACCCAGGAGGGAGCAAAACGCGGGGGTCGCGTTGAGCCGGCGCCGCTCGGCGGCCGCCGCTGCCGGGCTGGGGGCGCGGCGGGGGGACGCGGCGAGAAGCGGCCGGGGGCTGCGGAGCGGCGCTTTGTTAGCGCGGAGCGGCGCGGCGCGGCCGGGCGGGACTCGCGAGGGGCCGCTGGGGCTGGAGCCGGCGCCGCGGGCCCCCTGCCGCGGCCGGGGTCTCCTTGTACCCTAACAGAAACATCGGGCATTTCCCCCTGATTCCTCGCAAAAGCCTTGATTCCTTCTGAGCCTGAGCAGCGTGCGGCTCTTGCACTTGTCCTAGAGCCTTCCCGTGCCTGGGAACGCTCTGGGTGGGAACGCGTGTCGAAATTCCCTGGAAATGCTTCCCAGGCAACAGGGGAAAGGGGGGTATACATTCATCTGCCCACCTAGGAGGAGATTCAGTGAGGAAAGGGCATTTTTGGCACCACCAGAAAAACGTCTGGGGGGAGTTTGTGCTTAAGGTGGGGCAACAGGATGGCTGAGCTGTCATCCGCGCTTCCCCCCCCCCCCCCCGCCCCCGGCAAGGTGGCTGGTCAAGGTTAGTACGCTGAATCAGGTGAATTGTTTGCTATTTTCCCTGTCTGTTCCATACAGCTCCTGACTTAGGAGAACATCTGTTGTGCTCTTAAGTCATAGAGGGTCTGTAAAGGCCTGTCACTTTCTTTGTCTGGAAGAAACGTGCCATGAGGTTGCACTATCAGCACCGCTCCAGAAAGGCGTTTTCAAGGTCTCCTCTCGCCATATGAAATGAAACATAGGAAAGCTCAGCTCGATCTTAGCTGTCTCTCTGTGTCATTAAGACACTGGGTGCCTGTCAGATACGAAACGTTTTGGGGTTTCCAGAGTTGCGTTTAGCCCCCAGAGTTACACGATCTAGATTCAGCTGCAGCTGTTGCTAGCCATTATTGGGTTTGCGCTTCATTCTGGGAAACCATGTTAGATATTTAAATGATTTAATACGAACAGTATAACTCTGCAGATGCCACTGATGACAATGCGAGACACAGCATGCATTGTTCAAGGCTGCCTTTCTTTCCTCTCCACTAGACTGATTATCAGTTTTAAAAAGCTGTTAGCATGTAACCCAGATAATCCTCAAGAACAAAGAGAATTGAAAGAGAAATGGCAGTTTAACTTATATGACTTGACACACACGGCGCACATACCCAGGTGATTTCATGCAAGACCCATGGACTGGGTAAAAATCTGTTAGGGGCAAGGCGTAACAGCAGTTGACATCTGCAGTCAGGTATTTAACTGAACATACAGACCTTCACGTTCTCTTCAGCTTCATGTAAATAGCATGGCACAATATTGAATTACCTGTGTAGAAGGTTGTACCACTAATTTGTTATACTAGCGTTTCAATAGCAGAACAATAATTTGAACACATAGTTTAATTACTAATTATTTAGTATTCGTGGTAATAATTAAATAATAATTTTGCAAGGAAACCTAGTGTGAGCCAGGCTTGATCCCCACTTTCTTTGCACAGCTACTTAGCTTAAATACACATCCATCCTTTAAGATCTAATCTGATTTCCCCATCTCATTATGAATTACCAAGTCATCCATCAGTACAGATAGCTATGCCCTAAATACGGTGGCCACCTGGTTAGGCTTTTTTTTCTGCCCATGCCTATTCAGTTGTTTTTCCCTCAGGTCTTACTAGCTAGTAAGGATTACGAAGAAAGTGTCATGGTGTGGTTTAAGTGTACTGTGAATCTTGCTTTGTGCTCTTAGCACTTCTGCTGATCTCGGTGGGTGTTATGTCTGATATGACTCAGCTAATAGGGAGGGCTCTAGAGCCAAAAGCTTTGGCTCTTGGATGCTTTGTCACTTCCAGCATCCCTGTTGTTTATCCGCTCTATTTTGTTTAGTTAGCAGGTATGCGTTTCAGTGTCTTCTTTCATTTGAGGCTTGGACATGCATTCACTTAGCATACTGCTGTGGCACTTGCAAATGTTACTTCTCATGGTTTTGTTGTAGCTGCCTCTGTCTTGGAGGTTTTTACTTCCAAAACGGCGCTGAAGGAGAGGAGTCTAGGAGCACTCCTCGCCCGCGTCGGTGTGAGACCAGGCACCTTACCACAAACCGTCTCCCACATCACTTCAACCTGAGTCTTTGGAGTTTGTATTAATGCTGGTCAGGAGCGCTCGCTTGCTCTGTCTGCCTGAAGAGCTGTGTGCTGGTCACATCTAGCTGAGAAATGGCAGAAACTGTAGAACAACATCTTCTACCGCCATAGCTGTGTGCTAAGGCAGCAGCGTGCGAGACTTTCTTATTCTCGGGCTCTGTACTGGGTACTGTACAAATGCAAAACAAGACGATCATCCTGTCCCCAGATACCTTATTCCTTAAAGAGCCTCATACTCATCCTACTGGAGTCCAGGTAGTTTTTTACTCATCTCAGTGAGAACAAAATCAAAATATTCTTTTTCTCATGACAGTAGATTATAGGCGATTTTATTACCAAGGAATATAACTGATTGTTGCATCCTGGAGTTATTTGTTGCTTTGTCTCTCACAGTAACTGGGATGGGATAGTACCATTATCTCTGGATTAATTGCAACCCCTTACTCATCATCTCTGAGTAGAAAGGACATCTGGGAACACCCGTATTCCAGTTTCCTCATCTGTGAAGTGTAATGAACTGCGCTGAATTTGTCTTCTTTGAGACAGACCAGAAGGGATTAATGGCATGTCCTACCATCTACAGTTTATTACTATTAATTTTAAAGGATATTTTTTTTTGTTTGAAGTGGTATAGGCCACTCTAGCAGAAGTACTCGGGATTTGATGTCGTTATTTCACTCCAGTTTGGCCACACTCTCAACCCTAGATGGTTACTGATCTGCTATACCTTTGGCCACTGTCTGAAAGCATTTCAAAATTAAAAGTCATATATATAAATGCAGCCTATTGTATTATTGTAGCAACCCCCCCCCCTTTTTTTTTCCTGGAAACAGGTAAATTGCTCTTTGCACTTTGGATCACACGGATTTGTTTTGAAAGTTTCTGTTTTTGGAAGTTAGCCTTTTCACATTGCCTGTTGAAAGCCTTTCAATTTGGAACATGTGGCAGAGGAAGGAGATGTCAGTAGAAATCAGGCTAGACCAGATAGGTCACTGATCATTGAGATGATGTAGTAAGAGTTGGGCATTTGAATTTGTGTTGTAAGGAGCTTAAAAGTGCTTTGCAAATGATTATAAAACGGTCACATGTGTTCTTTGTGATGAGCAAACACAGCCTTAATTATGTTTTTTTTCCTTGTATTTTTTCAAATCAGACCATCAGGAATGGCCTGTCTGATCTTTTATGGTTTGATGTGATATGGGGTGGCAGCCCCAGATAGGTCCAATGGGAATTTCCAGCCCTCCGGGGAAGTAACAGGGATTTGGGAATTTATCAGACACATCCTTTCTTCCAGCTGTCACTGGAGCTATGTGAGTGTGAACAAAACTGAAGAGGAAGCAAAGAATTCTTTAAAATGATGATTGAAATTTCCTTCCCTGTCACAATTTCTCAGCTTTCCCTTTCTTGGTTAGTGCGATGCCATTTTAGCTTGGGTAGGAGAGATCTGCCAGCCCCGTCCTCAGCAGGTGTAAATCCATAGCGCTACTGAGTCAGCCGTCGATTTAATCAGAAGACACTGCTTACATCAGTTACGAATTTCCATTACAGAAAAGCCTAGCAGAACCTTCCTCCGCCTGCTTTGCGTGCATATGGAAGGCCAGAAGAAATTTATGAATGAAAAAACAGAAGTCTTATAATAGGGATTACATGACTGTAGAAAAGTGTTACTTGTATCCTCTTTACCGTAGGTAGGCAGAGACAGGGATTGCTTGAGTGGGTGAGGGCTGTTCTGGTAGGAGAATGGCATAGACCTGTGCTTTTGGTTATCCCTATGTCAGCATTAGCCTCTCCTCTGACGTATAGCACATATGTGAAGATCCTTCTGCACAGTCCACGTGTTGTTTACGCTGTGTTGGCAGATGATACGAAAGACTGTGGCATTTCTTACTCCGTATAGGCTTCGGCACCAGCAGCTTCCAGCGCAGGTGCGGCATTTGCTTTGCCCTTCATGTGATATGTGGCCACGCTGATCACGCTGCGGGGGACAGTGCTGCCTGCTGCTTTGTCACCTGTGACCCAGATTTTCCTGCACAAGCACAGATGTGCGGGAAACGCTGCTGGCCCCAGTGGGGATGATTTTCTTGCCTACACATGAATGCATTGATTGCAGAAGTTGCTGGTGCTGGTTTGGTGAGGGAAGGATGTTTTACCAAATTAGAAGTTGTGGGATATAACTACAGGGCTTGGCCTTTGCAGCTGTCTTAGTACAGGTATTTTGCCTTGCTGGGGCCCTTTCCATTTCATTGCATTAAAGCACTTCAGGCATTAATTTAGTCTTACCTCATCGGAATGATGTTTACTGCCATTTTACTGGAAAGGGTGCTTGAGGCATAGCGAGATCAAGTGATATGTCCAGTATTCCATGGAAAACCCACAGTAACACATCTTTCCTCCAGGCTCCTTGGTCAATAAAGTAAGGAAAGGAGATCTGATTAAGTGAATCAAGGATTTGGCTTGTCATTTGTTTTATTTATTTATGGCTGGAGGGAAAGATCTGAATTAAAGGAAGGGAAGAGTTAAAACAAAAATGTAGACTTAAACAGATGTTGCCTGAAACAGTCAAACAACCAAAGGCTTAAACATTCTGAATATGATGTATTTTCCCTTCCAGTGGCCCATTCCTCAATGCTGTCATCAATGTCATAGACAGAAGAAGGCAATAGCCAAACTGCCTAATTTAGGCTACTAAGTCGGGAATCACTCTACCTAAAATTGGTTGCTTAGTCCTGGCAAGGGGATTTAGATCCAAGTAACTCAACCAATGGTCCACAGATGGCTGATGGTCCATAAAATATCAGTCTGTGAAAAGGTTACAGATCTGAAACAGAACCCCTCATGCATTCGCGCTCTCGGGCAGTTGTCCGTTATGTACCGGCTGATTTAGTCAGGAGTCTGTTAGTATGATTTTTTTAATCTTTTTTTTAATTCTAAATTTTGCAATTATAATGACTGAATTACAGTTTTGTAAAATGTTAACATTTCAACATTTTACCAGTTCTGTGTGACTGGCTGACCCATCATCTATCCTTAAGGAACAGTGGGCTATAAAATGAGTTGTGTATTTTTTTCAGAAAGGTCCCCTGGTCTCACAATTAGAAAAGGTTGAGAAACACTGCTCCATGCTCTTTCTACAGTTAATGGAGGGAGGCAGACATCTTTAAGGTGTTTCTGTTAAAGGTTACGTGTTAAACAGAGAGCTCTCTGGTCCAGAGGAAATGCTCCGTACAGGGAGGAAGGACTAAGAAGGCGTAAAATCAAGCCTCCTCCTTCTTGAGCAATTGCTGCTAGGTACTAAGCAGTGCATTTGCCTTCCTGTTCTCCTGCTTTTCAGGTACCTTGAGGTGGTATCTTGGGAACTTTCAGTCTGATCACAGAGGCAGGTGAAGAGTTGGGTGCTGCAGAAGAATTGGCCAATTTGGATTGCTGTCAGAGCCTTGTGTGTCAAAATTTCTTCTATATCTTCATTAGGCAGCTACGATCTGAGCCAAGATGTTGCTTTATCTGACTGCACTTGAGTATGACAAAATGTCAGGGCCACTAACAACTTGTGAGATAAAATGGCTCAGTGGAGAGAGGTATCTGTGCAATCAGGCCCCTTGTAAACAAATCATTTAAATGGCAAAATCTCACTTAAATCACCTGTATATTTGAACTTAACGCTGCTTTTGAAGAGGAAGGTGTCATATCCTATTTTATCACTCATATGCTATTTAAGTTGTAAATTCTTCGGGACAGGAACTCTCATTTAGCATTTTTGATCATACAGCACCCAAGACAGTGGGTTTTTAGTCCCTAATTGGTTCTCCTAAGTTCTGCAGTAATACAAAAATAAATAATATGTGAATAAATGCAACTCTGCCTTCCAGTATCCAGTTCCAGAATCATTTATGAGACTGATCCTGTACTCCCTGATGGCTTCTTTGTGGCACTACTGTTGGGAGGGTGTTTATGGCCTATTCTGCTGTTTTACATGGATATAGTAAGACAATGTTCCTGCTCTGAGGAGCTCTCAATTCAAACTGATGAAATACAGGCAAAACAGACAGTGAGCAGAGTGAAGAGAAGGAACTAGAAGCAGCAGCAAAGTGAAACCTGGGTTTCATCTCTCCCTGACACGCGTGCTCCCGAAGAGAAGGGGTGAGATGAGAGGGCGTGCCTGCTCCTTCTGCAGGCAGGATCCAGGAGGGCGCTGCAGATAGGGAGCAGCAAGCCAGGACTAGAAAAATGGGTGGTATTTTCCCAAGCTCCATACACAAAGCAAAGCTATCATTTTGATAATAAGCTCAGAGCAGAGCAGGCAGATCCCCTTAGTGGGATGCCCTACCCTTCGTTTCTTGTAAGAAGAGGCAGATGCATTTTGTAGAACCTAGAAGGTGAGGACAACAGATTTTTATTTGTTCTGGTGAGTAAAGCAGGAAGCTGCAGGCTGGTCAGAGCTGCCAGATAGCAGAAGAAGGGCAAAGATGGTACTGAAGAAGAACAGAAGTTAGTATAATAAGTAGAAATGAAGAGCAAGAGTTATATTTCACATACAAAGATTATACAGAGATAGAGGGTTAGGTGTAAAGTTGGAGACTGACTCTTGGGAATGACTAGGAGACAGCTGGGAACACCAGCCTTGTGTCATGCATGGTAAAGGTTTATTTCTTGAAATGCTGACTACTTCCTTGCCATGTCCCTTACTGCTAATGCAATAATTACTAAAAAATTAATAATCAGCCAGTTCCAAAGAAGGACTGCAATGATTACTAATAAATCAACAACCAGCAAATTCTAAGGAAGGGATCAATCAACCAGTCAATAAAGTTGTATTCCCTCTTTCCCCCTCCTCTCCAATGGAGACAACAGTAATCTCTTGTTTTGCAAAATGGCACATTTTACTGGACAACATAAACGGCACTGAAGAATCTATTTGTGAGGGACTAGAAAGAATGCCCCTCACGTCTAGCGTTTTGTGTGGTTTTTGGACAGATCCCAGCAATGCTAGGGCAACGTGAGGAGCCTGCCTTTGAGACTACCGAGCAATTCAGTACTATCAGCATCAACAAACAGTTGCAGCTACTGCTCAAGAAGCTCTTCTGTTCTTTTGAGCTTATACTGTTGCTTCCTTTCATTCAGCTCAGTTGGCTTCATTTATTCCGTTTCTTGGTTCCAGTCTCTAAATAAGTGTTTTTTAGAGAAAGCCAAAAAACTGATGGAAATTTCTTGCTTCGTGTTTTGGAGGGTGGCTTATGAGCAATAACCTATCTCATACGAGAGTGGAGGGAAGGACTGATGCTGCAGATATTGTACAGGACTACCAAGAGTGTGGATTCAGCAGGGCTGCAAGCTGTCTGTTTGAAGAGGGTGGGTTATTTTCCCCTCTCTTTCAATTCTGCATCCGTAAAGGGCTCAGTCATAATTTATGTATCTCTAAGTTGTCAGTTCTACCGTATATGTGATGTACTCTGCTGTGGGCATGAGGAGCACTGTCTGGGGGTAGAATTGGAAGGGCAAAGCAAATATTAATTTTAGGCTGAAATTTTCCAAGCCAAGTGGTCAGAAGTTCAGAAATGCTCTGGGATGTTTTGTGGAGACTGTCCTCTTCTGTGGCAGAGCTATTCTGGCTCTGTCAGTCTCTGAGAAGCAGTTAAGGAGGAGCAAAAGCCAGGCTTAGGTAGTGTTTCATGAAGCGAGACAAAAATCCTGCTAGGGAGGATAGACGAAAAGTGTCCAGTCAGGATTAAGAGCACAGCAGTGACAGCGAGAAGAGCTTCTCATCATCACAGCATTTCATGACTACCTTTCAGTGTGTCTTCTGGACCACCGCCCTAATGTTAACCACGTGTGCATGAGGAGCTCACCCAGGCTGCCTTATTGCTGAGGCTGCTTAACCCAACTTGCAGCCTGGTGCAAAAATTCCCGCAGGACTTCTCTGGGCCATGCCGCTCCTTGGCCTCCTTTGGTGGAGGAGCAGTTCATGGCTTGAGAGCTGTATCCTGTTCATGGGAGGTTCTGCTTGTCCTGCTGCTTCTTCCACCGTGGCCTTGGAGGGGATGACGGGGTGGCATGTGAAGCCCAGGAGCTGAACTGTGTGCGTGCATCTAAACTGATCCCCACCACTGTTACGTGGCCCACAAGAAACTATTTATGTGATCATCCTGAATAACACCATCTGGCTCCTTAGAATCCACCTTCGCAGTTTGTAGTGAGACTGGAAGGGGAAAGATGGAAGCTGGAGCTGCTCTTAGGCAAAAAGCATTTGCGTTTAGTAATGGAGTCCATGGGAAAAAACTGAATGTTTCAGTGGGCTTGAATGGCTGGAGAATGCGCACGAGACTGGTGGCTGGAGGGGAATGAACTGTTCAGATGCCACTGAACAGCTACCTCTGCACCAAAACCACTGTCCTAGCTGGTGTTCTTGCTGGAAATCACAGCAGGGAGACCAAGGACATAATGGACACAGGGACTGAATGACTTTCTGCCTTCCAGGTGATCCACATAGGTCTGGGTTGAAGCACGTTGGCAGGGCAGCCTGGGGGCTGCTGGTATTTTCCCTGGCTTAACTGCACCTGTTTTGCAGCTGAACAAAGGATTCTACTTTCCCCATTTATCTTTTTGACTCTGCTTATAAGGTTTTCAGTCAAAACAGAAAGATGTTGCTATTTAGAAAGAACATTAATAATTAAATCAAGATACACAGGAGAATATACCCAGTAAAACTGGATTTGTTGAATATAAGTAGATCGTAATAATTTCCATGGCAACATACTCCGCTGTCCTATATACAGAAATCGGTTTTTTTGTAGGCTCAAACACGGAGAGAAAGCCGTTATTTAAAACAGACAAAGCACACAGAAAATGAAATAACAGAATAAATTGTTTCCTGCATAAATGTTGTTAGAATTTTCTCATACTTGTTTTACTGTGCTAACCCCTTTTTATAGCTGTCATACTGCAACCAAACCAATCCCCTGCTGAGTGATTCAGGGAGAAGTGATGATCTTAGTGATCGTTTCTTAGGATATCACCTTTCTCTCTCTGTTATATCCTTATCTGTAGATGTCGACAGTTATAGCTGTCATATCTCTATAACACAGTCTACCATGGCAACCTTGAATAGGTCTGCTAGAGTTTCTGCTTTACTCTCTGTGCCTGCTGTGTCAGTAGCTTCCCATCTCAGCGTTAGATAAAGCTTGTTTCATCAGTATTTGGATTTGAGATCCTTGTATACGGTGTGTTCTGTTACTGCTGCATGGCATATGGAAATTGTAATGACAGTCTAGCAGCTGAGCATTTAGAGGTAGATAAGTAACCACTCATTCTTGTAAAATACTGGGGATTCTTAGGCCCGACAGGAATTTGTGCTAACCCTTTTTCTCTAATCTAGCAGTTAAATAAGCGTAACATCTCATATGCTCAAAAAAGCCTTACAGGCGCATGGTCAGTCGTAGTGCACTTGTGAGAAGCGGTCAGCCAAACAACAGTACAGAAGAGATGGAATTTAATAGAGAAGTTTCTCAATGTCTTGTAACCTCCTAGCAAAAGAAACACATTAGATGAGGTAAGAAGGACAGTTTGCCTCTGAGATAGTTGCAACTCTTCTGTTTTGTCAGTGGAAGTAGCCTAAGTGATGCATCACCAAATTTTAACAAGAACTGCCACAAAAATTCCCAGTCCTAGGCTGTGGTAAACCCAAGGAGCAAGGGTGGATTTGCTGCAGGCAGAGGGAGTAGAGAGCTGGAAAACTCTGTTTCAAGGCAAACCTCAGTAATTTTCTCATCCCTAAGGCAACACCAGGTCTTCAACTTGTGTTAACTGGTGCAACTCTGCTGAAGTCAATGAGTAATGTAATGAGTAAATCTACCCAAGTCAGACTCCCAAGACCATGTCCATAGCCCAGAATGGGGAAAACCTTGCAGAGAATGCCAAATGGATCCTAGAAGATTGAACATTATATGACGGAAACTGGCCAGTTTAACACACCCAAAAGGTTTCTGTTCCTTGTGAGCCCCAAGTGAAGTTGTGTCTCTGAGGGGTGACTGATTGAGCATGGAGGCCTCCCAGAGGTGTAATTGTCTGAGGGCAGCTGGTCTTTTCTTTCAGCTTAGTGTTGGGAATTTCATCGCTAAACTGCCATATGCCTTTGCTTGTACTTCAGCGACCAAAGCCAAGCAAATGGAGCAGCCCAAAGCCTGTCATCAAGGTGTTTCTGAACTCAGATATGGTGCTCTCTGGTGGGCTTCATTATTGAGCTTCTCTCTAATAAATGTCCACACCCACCAAAAGCTGAGGATGAAGAGCATGACGCCCTCCCTTTAAATTCAGTGGAAAGAATCCTAGTGACTTAATGCAGACCACCTGAGCATGTATATTTTAAAAGCTATTTTAATCATGTTAGACAGGGTGAAACTGTTGTCTCTCATATTTCATCTCTGTACCTTTATGTGAAGACCTGTTACGGAGGGTGCTGCACATACTAGTTAGCCACAGTCTGCTGCTGTTAAGCTCTTAGCTTGCATCCCTGATCCTGGCTATCTTAAATCCCTTTCAGTGCTGCTCTGTAGGATTTCCAGAGCTGGAATCCCGAGGGCCCACTGACAGCCATTTCCAAGGGCCAGGAGGATGTGGCATGCATGAATGCTGATGCAGACCCTATGCATGTTTTCACAGATTATTTCCAAATCAGTGCAGAATAAGCAACGCTGGATAAGACACTGCATACAGCCAGAATGAAAGATCTTTCCTCTTGTCCATGAGGCAGGACATGCATTTTAAGTACATAAGTACTATGCCAGATTTTGCATGGTACCATAATGTGAAAGAATCTGCTTTCCTTGTGGTTTGTGTAGGATTCATAGTTAATCTCATGTAAATCTAATCCTGTAAAACATCTCAATTTTTTTCAAAGATTTTCTCATAGATTAGATAGTTTTCCTCTCTTTGCTATAGTGTGCCTGGAGATTTTATGCTCAGATGTACTATAGAGCCACGGGAATAGCTCAGCATTCTTTTTCCATTATTATTCTGCTGAGGTTTGCAGATACTTGGCTGTAACAAATCAGATCCCTATTCAAGACTCTATAGTGTTTTAGGTATATTCTTGAAACCAAGAAACTTCATTCCTGGCAATCAATCCAGGAATAGCTGAAGAAGTCTGTTAAGATCCAGTTTTCAAGGCATCTTTTTTTACAGCTGAATTTGAAACAATTAACCATTTCACATCAAAATAGCACAGCTTTGTTTCAGGAGAGTGATACTTGCAACATTGTACTCCTTCTGTGTGAATCTTGTTTGGGAAGGAGAATAAACACTCACTGGACTATGGCATTTAAACAAGCAGTATTGCAATCAGTAAGAAGTGGTGGAAAAAACACGCGTAAAATAGTAGGCAGTGTGGGTGTTCCTGCAAAAAGTACAGGCTGCCTTCTCAAGCAGCTGCTTGCTTAGAAATCTCTGTAATGGACTTGGAAGCATTGGCTCTCTTTCTCTTTGCTTTCCTCTAAAGTTATTTCTGTGAAATCTCCATCTGGCTTCTAAGCCCGTTTATATATCACGTGATGTTTTGAGTAGCTGCAAGCTGCAACATATAAGTGTGTGAGAGAAGGTGAGAAGGGGAAAAAAGAGCAAAGTCACTAAGCCAAAAGAAAAAGCAGAGGCAAAACCTTTACATTTCTGAATTGCACTGTGCACTGGCTTTTTATCCCAGCCCTAAACAGAGAGGTATTCCTCACAGTGTAAGAATGGGGCTGTCACAGGCTTTGATCTAAACTCACTGTTGTTTGAGGACATCCAGAGCACAGCAGAATGGCATGGCTAGTCCTTTTTACTCTCTAATGCTTTCAGCTAAAGCCTGAAATTTAGAAAGAGATAAAAAGTCTGGGAGAGATCAAAACTGAATGCAAATGGGAAAATGACATCTTTTTTTTCCAAAAAAATATTGATATCTGGGTAGCAATATTGCTATCCAAAAGCATTAAAAAAAACTGATTCAAAGCCCTTCATCTCCCCACCAAATCATGAAAGTAGATATAAAATCCTGACTTTTATAATGTATATGCACATATATCTGTACATCAGACCCTTTGATTTGCACTGTGAACCAGGATTGTTTGCAGGCCCTTTTTTCAGAAACCATGAGGTCTGGGGAATTTATTTTAAAGTGAGATTTTCCTATAATCATGTCACTCCAGGAGTTTGCACTTTAAAGAAATCACTTGATGAGATTAAATGAACAAACGTGAGAATTAGCAGTACTGAGGTACTAAGCTGAGTGAGATCATCTAAATGTAATGATGAAGGAGACAAAGGTTAGCCCAGAAACAGAGCTTGGAAATCAAGGCTTCTATTTCCGACTCTTGCATGGACTCTATCTGGACTGTGACCAAGCTGCTAATTTCCAGTGCTGAAAAGCATCAGTATTTCCGGCAAAATCAACGGAAACTACAGATACTTGTCATCTCTGAAACCATTCTTTGTCTCAGCATACTCTAACTGGGAATCTCTGTCTAAAATATATGAATTCCAGTTGATAAATTGAAGTTCTTAGTATGAAGTAATGTATCATGAGATGCCTCCATAGGTACCTATCCTTGCTGCCTTAAGTCTTTCCTGCAGTGTGTAATAGATGGTTGTTAAACTTAAAAACTCTGGTGCAGGTGAACGCATGTGCAATGCTATGAAAACTGGAGGAAGCTAAAAGAAACCCTTTCCTTTGGCTTACCTTTATGGAAAGACCCAAAGTTTACTTACTACACTACAGGGACTGAAATCTAGGGTCCTTGGTGTAACAGAAGTATTTAACCTGCTGAGTTTCAGGGAGAGACTGAGGTAGAGCAGGATAACACCAGAAACGAAACAAAGGAATCGGACGTTGGTAAAGAAATATAAAACCTGGAGATGCTTACTGAGACCGAATGATTTGGGAAAGGAAAACAGTCATATTGTAGCAGCAGAAGAATATTTAATTATGGGATTAGTCATGAAGTAGGGAAGCTAAATAGAAATGAAAAAATTCCAAGGTTCAGAAGAGAAGCGTTGAATTTTAAGAAACATCTCAGAGTGCTGAGGAAATGTGTCTAAATTCCAGTATTTCTGTCTTCAGGTATATATGGTCGTCGTACTACTGAGCAAAGTGCAGAGATATTTTAGAATCTTGTGCAAACTGCCTGTGTTAAATCTGTTGCACGCTCCCATAAAGTGAACCGTAAATCAGGAATCTTTAACCTTTGGTGCAGTTCTGGGCAACAAGCATGTGTTACTGAGGGATTGATATGAATCTGAGAGGCCGTGCAACTGCCTCTCCTCCTAAGAGGTGTATCAGGCATAAGGTGTGTGCACACGGCTGTATGCTGGTATGCTCCAAGCCAGAAACGGTGACTGTACTCTACTCAGCCCTAGCAAGTTACAGGCACAACAGATGCAGCGTTCAGATGCTGTCACTGCAACCTGATGAATGTCCAACCAGGGGAAAGCTCAGCTGGGCCTGTGAGAAACCAATCTCTAAAATAGGGATAAAAGTACTTACATATTTCTCAAAAGCTTGGAGAGACCTAATTGAGAGTGGTAAGACACTTAGAGAGACACTGATATTTCTGTGCCTAGGGTCCGGCTATGCACCCAGGTATAGTCCTGAAAAGCTTCTTAGCATTAGTAGGTCAGAGAAATTAAAGCTCACTGAATACTGGGGTGTATATTTGTCCTGCTACTAACATAGATGAACCTTTGAAAATGCTGAATATAAGTATTCTTAGAATCAATTTCCTTTAGCCTTTCATTTAACCTGGAAAAATACAGTGATTCTCCAACTTTTAAAGGCTGAATGGTTGACACCATGACGATGATTGTCATTTAGATCAACGTTAAGATCAACTTTCTGCTCGAACAAGGCTTTGCTGGAGGTTGCTGCCTCTGAGGCTTTTAAAAATTATCATATCGTAGCTACTAGCCATGTGTATGAATAATTTACTTTCTCCATGAGATATGCAGCTCTAGCAAAATAAAGCATGTGTCATATCTCCAGATACATGCCATGGGCAATGGTGTTTGTCATAGAAGTAAAGAAGTTGATAATGACCTTCTTACTGCTAGTGGTTTTATGTAAGAGTAGATCCTGCCACAGCATTACCATAAAAACATTACGTTTCACAGTGACACCGCATAGTGAAATGACACAAAGGCTTGCACTGTAAATATGTGGCTGCAGAGATAAGGGGAGATCTAGCTGCCCTTCCAGCTCATAAAAATGGCTAAGCAGGAGAATCAAAGTAAGAGGTGTCTGTAAATATTCATTTCATCTTCCCCATCTCCCCTTTTTCAGTTTGTAGCTAACTGCAAGCTAGACCGAGAGCAGGTGGGACAAGGTGGTACTGTTCTTCAGGTGCTTTCCTTTGCAGGCAAGTTCTATGGTTTACAGGAAGCTCAGTGAAGTTCGTGCTACAACGGGTCATTTGGAGCAGAATAAAAGAAATGTTTTCCGAGCCTCCCTGCCGTGTGATATCCATTATTGTCATAGCGTGACCCCTGCTTAGCGGCTCTCCTCCCAAAGGAAGGGTGTGGTGTGGCTGAGCAAGAAAGTTCTCCAAGCAGCAAGGAAAATTCTCCTAAATTTATTCAGCTGAAGGTACTCTTGGTTTAAGGAGTGGGTCACTGTTTGGCACCTCTGAAGAAAGGAAGAGTGCAGAGGCGTTCTCTAAATCTGCATACAGGACTGGTTTAGTAAAGGGCGTTTGCCAACAGGTTGAGGAGAGTGGTTGTTCCCCTCTGTTTGGCGGTTGTGAGACAGTATCTGGCGTAGGGCGTGCACTGGCAGACCGGAGGGAGTCCAGTGGAGGGACTCAAGGTGGATAGGGGGCTGGAGCCCGTGGCATACCAGGAGGAATGAGGGGGCAGAGTGTGTTCAGCCTGAAGAAGAGAAGGCGAAGGGGAAACATACTGCTGTCTTCAATGACCTGATGGCTTGTTACAGAGAAGATAGAGCCAAGCTCTTCTTGGAGGCACACAGTGAAAAAATGAAAGGTAACAGACAAAAGTTATAGCAAATGAAATTCAATTTAGAAATAAAGAAAAAAAATCTTCCAAGTGAGGGTAATCAAACACTGGAACAGGGGCCCGAAGAAGGTGAAATCTTCATTCATGGAGATAACTGAAAACTCAACCCAACAAGGCTCTGAGCAATCTGATGTAATGTCAAAGATAGTCCTATTTTGGGTTAAAGATCTGCAGAGATCTCTTCCAACCTAAATTATTCTGTGATCCTATCCTAAAGGAAACTTTTCTGTTTCTTACATTGCTCTCCCCCTGCTTTCACTTGATCACTATCCCATAAGTGCTTTAAATTATATCTATCACGTAAGTTTTGCTCTTTCTCTTCTACCCTAGAGGGAGAATGTGCGGGGAAGAAGTATGTTTACCATCATTTGGTTTACAGTAGTTTGGTTTGGTGTTGACCAAGGTCTTGTTTTTTGAATCTAAGCTGCTCTTTGTTGATATGGGAGAAAATGGGCTAAAGATGTGCATCGCGATAGGGAATCTGTGCTGGTCCTTGGGTGCGCCGGCTAGTCCAGCTGGATATTTGCTACCAATCACAAACTGACATATGTCAAATCACCTGCACCAGCTGCTGGCACCACAGACCCAGGCCCATACGACCCAGGGTCTGACTCCAGTTGCCGGCACTTAGGCCTCCATAGACACCCGTGCACACAGAATAGTGAGTCCTCACACAGGAAAATAGTTAGAAATGGAGCTTAATGAGAGCATGGGACAAACTGTGCTACCAGGTGCAGGCCATGGCCAGACAAGTGTCTTGTTTACAGGCAAGTGGCCCCTTTTGTCTCCTTATCCTTCTGTTTTCCCATGCTTGTTCCTCCCCCAATCATCCTGATGTCTCCCCTTCTCTGCCTTTGGTTCCTCCCCTAAACATCTCATAATAAGTATTGTGCAATCCCGAAACGCTCTTCCTCTGCACCCCTTAGTGAGTCCCATTGCCCTGTAGGCAGTAACCCCCTTCAGTCTGCAAGGTCATTTGGAGACTCTCTCCCATTGACTCTTGGGGATGGGTGGCATCCCTGGCCCCTGGAGCTGGTGGCTCTCCTGGGACAGCCCTGGCAGGAGCTGGGACAGGGTATTATTCGGGTTCCCCCACCTGCCCTTGTGCCTTCGTGCTCCTCTGCATGTGTGGAAACCAGCTTTTCACCACATAACCTAACATTCTAATTTAGGATTATCCATTAAATGGTCATTTTTCTTTGGATTTATTTTAATTAGAGATGAATAATTTTACTGAATTCAGAGGTGTATCCAGAAGCTCTGATTGTGCATTAGTGATCCATAGCTTCAGAACAGCATCTTGTTTCCTTCTGATTTCCTTTCCTTTACATCTAAGTTAGACTAGAGGCTGCTCTGCATCAGTTTTGCTCCGGCTGGGGATCTGCCCCTCTGTGTTTATCTCTGCTGTACCATGCATTTCATTAAGATGCTGTTATTATCTCTCTAAAATAGAGGAATTAGAAAGGATGAATGAAATGAGAAAAGACCCTTGAGGAAGGAACTCTGTTAAATTCACACTAGAAATTCCTGTAAAATGCATATGAGAAAAAACTAGAGCTCTGTCTTTTTCAAGCTATGTGGTGGAGTCTCATTTTTCTTTCTTTCTTTTAATTTTACAGGTTCTAGGAAAGACAGGTCTCAGCCCCTCCCTAAAAGGTTCTTGTAGCACCCAAAAGAAACACCAGTTTGTGTCTGTGGGCTATAAAGAGAAATGTGGTTTGCATGGCCAGTGAACTCCCTGCAATGTCACAGATGTTATATATAGCATGTGGCAGTCTGACACCAGTACAAACTAGAGGATTAGGATGGTCTGAATACTATGGAATTACGTGTAGAATCATCTCGCCTTAGTTTTCCTGCAGTCCTGCTTTAAAATAGGAGTTACGGATACTGTTCGTGTCTCCAGTTAAATCTCAGGAGAGTCCCAATTTCCTCATCATTTACAAAGGAAAAAAAAACATGAATGAAATGGAAATAATCAGAAAGTAATGGAAATGAAACCTGCTTTACCACTGAAATTGATTTTATATATATATATATATAAAGCACTTTGAAATCCTTGTTCGAAATGTGTTATCACAGTGTTTTTTCAGTTAACTGGAACTTAGCTACCCAGCTCTGGAACATAGTACTTACAGCTGAAACAGGTCCCATGTGCTTTCCAAGCGGCTGGTCCCTCCAAAGTATTTGTGCCTGTAGTTTTTCAGGTTGATGTTGTAGAGTCACCAGAGATGTAAGAAGTTAAGTCAGTTACTGTTGGAAGGAATTATGCTGTTTATTGTTCATTTGCTACTGATTATTCATAAAAATGTCCAGACAGTAGTGAGATTTTCTCCTTGGGTGGTTGCGCGCTATGCTGGCCTATTCCTATACCGAACTGCTCCTTGACTAGTGCAGGGGTATAGCTAGGGCTTCTGGTCCTCCTCCAAGAATTCATGGAGTTATTTTTGATTCATATAGCATCAGTTAAAATAAGGCCAAAAATAATACTGGTAGTGTGATCTTTGTGTTTTTAGATGATAGCAATGCAGAACTTCTTGATATGCAATCCACATGAGTTATACTCCTAAAAATTAGGTTAGGTTGTATATTTCTTTCTTTCCCTTTTTGTATCATGAGCCTATCATAAAACAGTAGGCTAACTCACAATACAGATTTTAAACCATCTGTCATCTATAGAATATAATGTCAATGCTTTGAAAAAAGCCTTTTTCCACATTAACATCCCACCCTCCGCAGTCAGGAAAAACAGCCCTTCCCATTTAAAACATGCGGTTTGGGTTTTCAAATTGCCATTTATTTGGCTTGGAAAAAGACAGAGCTCTCAGGGCAGGAGCTATACAGTCAGTATTGGATGGGGAAAACATGGGCGCAGCAGATGCTAAGCCCTGCCTTTTCAGAGTTGTGAAGCTTGGTGTCTCTGATGATCTGTGCCAGTCACACAGGAGAGGATGTTTCCTTCTTAAAAAGGCACTGATTTTATTCCCCTCAGTATCACACTTTGAATTATTTCTTCTCCCCACAAAAGGGTCTGCACAAAGTGGTGGGAGGTGCAGGGGTTGGGACGTGGATTGCTTTTCTTCTGAGCCTGCTGAGCCGAAGCACGGAGAGGAGAGCGAGGGGAGGAGCAGCGATGGGACGAATGCCTCCGATGAGGCCCATGAAACGCTATCTCTCGCAGGCAGCTGCTCAGAGCCCCACGACGTGTGCCAGGCACGGCGTTGCTACCAGCCCGCAGCTCCTCACCTCGCACAGTGGGTCAGGAGCCCCACACCGGCACTATGCGCTCTCCACTCACACCCTTCCTGCAAAGCGTTGCCTCGTAGCAAGCCAATTCCCCTTGCTCATCAGCAGCCCATCTTCACTGGGCCAAGCAGCTCCGCTGAAAGCAATGCAGAGCAGAACAGACCAGCTTACTAAGCCATCTACCTGCAATAAATTCACTTCCTAAAATAGCTGCAGAGCCTTGAAGCCTTTTTATAGCAGCTCCACTGGCCTTTTCTGTTCCAAAAGACTGTACAGAAAATCTTGAAGTGCTAGCTTGTAGGTAAACTGATGCAATTCTGACTGAGTTCGAAGATAGCCTGAAACCATAGCTCTGGAAAGAATGAATTACCCGCTCAATCTCAGTTACCCGCTTTAATATGAAACTCGAGGGTGGCAATATAAATATCAACATCGTCAGCCACTTTAGTGCTGGTGGTTTTAGTGGAAACAGTCTTGAGTTGCATTATCTTACAATCCTAATATTTTGCAATGTGCTCTCTATTGTTATTTCAGTATTTCTGTCTGTAATAAGAAGTGGGGAGTGGGGAAAAGGAAAATCACATTTTCTTTCTTGGTGTGGGATCTCGAAGTGGGCAAGTGTCACAGTTGCATGATAGGCTTGGCCATTATTGGATCCTCTCTGATTCAACAGTCCCATGTTTTCTGCAGGCATGATGTTGCTAACCTTTTTTTCTTATTGCAAGAGAGACTCTCAGCCCCTAGAGTTGGGTTCACGTTCCCTGGCCCCCCAGATTGGCTCTGTGGGCCTGCTATGGCCCATGAATGTCTGTATCAAGTTAAAAGGTGGCAGGTGCTAAAGCAATGGTCAAGATGTAGAAGACTCAGTGGAGGTTGGGAGAGTGTGGTGACTGCCATCAAGCACTGGGGGAGCAAGTGCCTTCCAGTTAGTAGTCCCCTTGGGTGGTTTGACTTGCATGTTGCAAAGAAGCTGGGATTTTATCCAGGTGGAGTTATGCACTGAAAAAGGACATCACTGCATTGCTTGCAGCCAAAAAAGCAGGTTAGCTTCCTTGTGCTCACTACAGTGGGAGGACCTGCTCTGCCCTGCTCGTCAGGGACCCTGCAAGCACTCCAAGCTAGCCAAGGCCACTTCCTCCACCAGCCTCCCTCGCTCACGTCTCTTCACCTGTTCGTGCCTGGCTCTCCTCCAGCTCCTCTGTGAGGAGTGCTCTGGCCATGAAAAAAAAGGTGGCGTCAACTGGAGAGAAGTGTGTTCTGCTTTGAGAGGATCAAGACTGCTTAAATTAGAACCACCAAGGACAGCCCTTGCTTCAGCTATTTCTGCTGTAAGGACAGTTGGTGTCCCTTTACTCTGCAGTTTCACCAAAAGAGCTGATTAGGTTTCACCAGCCGTTAGCTTACAGTAGCCAAGTCAAAGGTTGTGGTTTGCTTCTGTAGTATCCTGGCTGGGGGGACCTCCGTAGTGGCCTATAGCGAGAGAAATCAGGCGTGGATCCGGATGGGAAGTGGAGTGTTTTTGCGTTAGATGCTGAATTGTCTCGGGCCTGCTCTTTGTTTCCCCGGTGCTGTGGGTGTGCGTGATGCTTCAGAAGCAGTTGTGAAGACAAGATCTGAGCAGCTCAGGAGAGCTAACCAGGTCATCAGCCAGGGAGGTGGGGAGCAACGCCTCGTAAAGCAGAGAGACTTGCTGGGTGAGCCTTGAGGACTTGCAGGAGGCCCTGATCTGTCTTGGGAGGTGTCACGACCCACCGCTTTCCTCAGGGGACTGTTCTTCACTGAGATGTAGTACACCCTTGGCATTCCCGGTGCCTGTCAGGGTGCCAGTCTGGGGTATCCACATCTCCTGGGGTGGAAGGGGCAGACATAGTGTCACCCGTGAAGGTGAAGGGCCGAGGTCCTGGCCGCCCTGGAGCCACTTCGCAGTATCTATTCTGCTGCACAGTGACCATGAAGAGTTTGTCTGAACCATTTCCCAGGGAATACCAGCCTGGAGCCTCTGCTCCTCCACAGCTGGCATTTCCTTCATCCCAGCCACTCCTTGGATAGCAGGCGTTGGGCCTGTAAAGTGACTCACATTAACCCTTTCCCTGACCTTGTGTTCTGCTTATTTTCACATTCACAGCTGTTGGGTTTAAACCGGGAGCCTTTGCTGCGAAGAGAGTGCCGTTTATTTTTAATCTGTGGCACTGTGTGAACATTAATTAGGACTGATAATAAGGAACGCAAACCTGTTGGCACCCTTCCTGGCAGTCCCAGCTAAGAATGCTGGCGTGGCCACAGCTCAGCTGCTGCGCACTGCGTAAGGAGTACATACTAGCCAGTGAACACGTTGAGAAAACCGAAATATTCTAGTGGTTCCTATAGGTATCCATCCATGCATTTGAGCAGAAGTCTGTCATCTTGGCTGCTGTGTGCCGATGATACAGAAACCTTAGTTATTTATGGGGAAAATAAAGGCCGTTCTGTTCATGTTGTAGTGCCCTAATTGGCTGTGCAGCTCACGCATCCAGGGGCTCAGGTGGATGCAAACTAGGTAAGCAAAACCCAAATGGCTTGGGATATGGACAGCACCATGCTGATATAGTTGTAACGTTGGTTCCCATCCAGAAAATACCTACATGGTTAAAAATGCTCATGAGAATGGGCGTGCAGGTATTTCTGGAGGTTACTTCTGAGTCCTGGCCAGTGCTTCTGGGAATCACTGAGAGTCTTTTCATTTATTTCCGTGGCTGCTGTATTGAATGAGAGAGTTAATTTTACATGTAAATGGCCCTAGGACCAGGGCCCTCGGGAGGAAAATAGTGTCACCAAAACATCAGAACTCAAGATGTCACATGAAGCCTCCTAATTTCTGGTGCCAGCTCTGATGCTGATCCCTAGGCTATGAGCTATATCCTATTAAGAGCATTGCTGCACCCAGGTTGTCCATGTTCTGTGATGGCCAGATCAGTGTGCTCGCAGTTCCACTGAGGGGACAGAAAGGACACAATGTCCAGGGCTAGGTGTGGCTGTACAGGTAAGTGGAGACAGAAAGCGTTTTGGTGATGGTGCAGCCCCCCTGTACTGTCACAGAGGTCACTAAAGAGAAGCCGACAGTTCAGCTGCTTTGATCTTCCCCTGATAACCAGGAAACCCCGTAGTACAGGAGGCTTCATCCTTACCCAGGTCATTTAGTGCTCAACTTGAATAACACAAGCGAAAAACAACCCCTAAATCCAAATAATATAATTATACAAATAAATGCATTTAGTCAGCTCCATGATGTACCTTGAGGCAACAAGTAGCACAGATTAACTCTTTGTGATAGAGAGGATTTTTTTTTCCTTCTCTATGATTTTGCAGTAGGGGTAGCTGCGTTGTTTTTTCTGTACTGTTTGGGTATTTTGGTGCTTCCCGGTTCTCAGTTCTAACGTCGATTATTTGTCTTCGCTATAAGAGAAACAATTGCAGTGTTTACAGATGCTGTTATGGATCTCTTCCAGTGTCTTTCCACACACTCTCATTGCCCTTCTCCTTTCCCCTTCTGTTTCCACTGTGTCCCTTTAGACGAAGAATGACCGGAAGTGCACGCAGTGGTCCATGCTGCTGAGGAGCGTAATAGGATTATAAGCTTTTTGGGATTAATCCTTATCCCGTTCTTTAGTCAGACTAACCTTTTGCTTAGACTTTTGCCTCCTGTTGTGCAATTAGCCGACTCTTCACTGGTTTCTTTACTGCAGCTATTTTGTCCTTTTTCAAAGCAGTTACAATTGATGTAG
This sequence comes from Dromaius novaehollandiae, assembly GCF_036370855.1. NCBI lineage: Eukaryota > Metazoa > Chordata > Aves > Casuariiformes > Dromaiidae > Dromaius > Dromaius novaehollandiae. Next base: position 81,647,322 of record NC_088101.1, on the reverse strand, counting down.
ACCTCCAGCATGGAGCAGGGTAGGAATTGCTAGGCTGTTGTGGGGATTTGTTTAGTGCTGCAAGTAAACTAGTCCTAACTCGCCAGTGAATGTGACTAGTTCCTTGCCTTTCCCTGTCCCCTGAGGGCCCAGACTTTAGAGATACATCTCTGAAGCTTTAAATGTAGCAACTACTACATCGAGCTTTGGGAGTCCCCAGTTTGTTGATCAAGACGTCTGCTTCTGCTTTTGCACAGAGGGTAAAAGAGCTAAGGCTTCCCAGGGCACGTAGATCACTCAAAATGAGATTTGAGAGCTGGAAATGGGTGGGATGGGTGGGTAGCAGGGCTTGACACTGTATTTTTAGCCTAAGGAAATGAGGCGTAAGCAGTCTGTCTTTCCTCTTCTTACAACTTTTGGATCCACAAAGCAGTTTCAGCCAAACTGGATGGGTCAGAGGGGTCTCACATGCTAAGTTTCTATACTATTCATAAAAATCAGCTGCTGGATAAGAGCGCGTCTCATAGCAGTGTCCACCAGGTAGAAGATACAGTGTCAGCTCCACAGGTAGCTCATCAATTTGGCTTTCCAACTGACAGGCACCAGACAGGCAGCCAATGCATGTATCATAGAAAAAATCAGAGTACATGCGGTTTCCAGTTCAGTGTATCGTCCAGGAGGGATAGGGCAACGGTTTGGGTGTAGGATGGAGGGCAGGAGGAGTCAAAGATAACCTTAATTACATGGGAAACTTAGACGAGGGAAAAGAAAGAGGTATTGTCTTCAGCAGGGAAGAGGAATGGAGGGAAGAGATGGAGAATTGCCACGTACATATAAGTTGAATCAGCTGTGATCCAGAGCCCAGTGAAGACAGTAACCTCAACAGACTTTGGGACATACCTGTGTGCAGGTGTTTGTCTCTATAACCTTGAGTATGCTTTACAGAAAGGCATAAATGGCTTCATCTTCATTTTCTAGGGTGTACTCAGAGGTTAAGTGACTCCAAACCACTCCACTAAGTTACAGCAGTGTGAAGGCTAGGACCCAACACCCCTTAAACCACTTTTCAATCTGTTAAACCACCGCAGAAATAAAAGTCCATATATGTAGACAACACATTAAAAGGCAAAATCAGCAAAAAAGGCAAAATCTGCGAAACTCTCCAGCTCCAGTTTGGGCAGAGCACAACACCTTAGTAACTGCCCCTGGCTCTGCATATGCAAACGTACTGTGGGATTTCCTTCCCTTGCAGGAATTTTTTCAAGTGTTTATTGCCCATCATTAGCTCTGTCTTAGTGATCCTGTAAACTTGTTTGCTTCTTCAGGATCCAGTTACTTTCTGTTAGCAGCATAAACTGAGGAAGTGAGTATCAATCATCCAGTGATTGCTTGCAGGAAATAAAAGCATGAGATAGCAGCCTGCCTGGGCTGAGGAGGAAGGACAGAAATGCGGTACTCTTTATAAGCAGAGCCAAAAATATTATTCACTTGCCTGGCTGTTTTTGCTGAATAGTGTGGAGCTTTCTGTCTTTTGTGAGCATTATCTTTTTTGGATTAAGTCCTGCTACCGTTGAACTAAGGGGAATATTTATTATTAGCTTCATTGAGAACAGGATCAAACCATTGTCTCTGTTTTCTTTTCTTGCCTTGAACAGTGTTGCTGTTTGCTAAGATACTGCAAGGGAGAACAAAGTGTTTGGTTTCCCAACTCTTCTTTCTGAGCATTTGTGTCTAATCCCTGCATATAGCACAGCCCCAGTGGGTGAAATAGGTTCAGGGCTAACTGTTTCCAGTCAAGCTTTTTGAAGCCAGTGTGTAGCCTCTGTAAAATATTGAATCCTCTCACTCAGTAGCTGCTTTTCTGAAATCTGCTTTGTGCTTCGGGTTTTGCTAAGCTATGCTACAGTAAGCATGATGAATAGCGGGCAAATCGTCTTCGATCTCTGCTTTGGAAATCAAGATGTGCGCTGGCTCATTGCATTCTTTCTCAAACACCTTCTTGAGCTATGGGAAGTACAATGGTGCGCCGTATCCCAGAATGTAAATTTTTAATGTCTTATGCACATAATGGACTCGACTGTAATTATGAGTCCCGTGGCACACAAACACTATGGGCGGAATGGAAAAGGCAACAGCGGATCCATGTGGCTCTGCAATTAGGGATTGAAACGTTGATCATTTCCATTCCCAAGAGCAATGGAAACAACTTTATGAATTTAAAGCAAAAGCTCCAATGGAAAGAGGGATGTTTGCAAGCTGATAAACATTCCCCTGCAACGTTTGAAGTTCAGACTTTGCAGCATCATCCTACTGCATTGAACAAAGCTGACTGAAACCTGGGCAGAGCAAAGTGGTTTTGACAAGCCCGCGCCGATGTCCAGAATAACTGAAGTGAATAAGCAGCTAGGCAGTGATGCGGAGAGGAGCTGTTATAAAAAATTATCAGCTTTTGTTCTCTGTGATGCCATTTTTAACATCTGGATCCTTATTTCTTTTTTTATATGAAATCTTGAACCTGACAGCATCGCTTGCAGACTTGAAGCTGAAAGAAATCTCTCTGAAAGGACAGTAGGAGATTTGGGATTTTTAGGGTGGATCCTGTTGCTAGATCTTGGTGGATCCTCCTTCTGCGGAAAGCCCAAACAGACTTTACAGAACAGTGCAGGGCTCTTCCCTTTAGCATGTTTAATGTAGGGTGAGGCCTAGCATTCAAACCAAGAGCCAGTATAACCTGGGTGCTGTTTTGTCCTCTAACAGCTTTTCCAGCATTTTCAACAGAGGTGGAAGGAATTTCAGATAAATGGTTCTCATTTTGCCCTGTCTCTGAAAGCGATGCTCCTATATTCTTGGTGTCACAGTAGATTTATTTTAAAATCAGATTTTTCATTTCCTTTTAAGCATGGTGGTCTCATTTTTGTGTGTTACGTGGCAGCTGTCTTAGGTCAATATCTATTAAATGTGATGTGGCCTTGTAGATTAGAGCCATGGAAACCATTCCAAAAGGGAAAGACAGTTTGGATGCCTGCTTTTCATTCATATCACTGGCAACAATTTCTTCAAATTCAGTGATGCAAGATCAGTCATATACTATACTTAGTGCACTAAAGGTTAAATCAAATCTTAGCATTTTTTACTAGTGTTTAACAGAAGGGAAAAAAATCTTACTCTGTGACAGGAAATCAATTTAATCCATTTGTCATTTGTTTGTTTCTTTTTCAGGCTGATATTTGGCACTCTTTACCCTGCGTATTATTCTTACAAAGCCGTGAAATCAAAGGACATCAAAGAATATGTGAGTAATGAGGTCTGCGACTGTGCCGCGGGGTTCATTTTCTAAGGTTGCTCCTCACCGCGTCGTAAAGATGTCACCTGTATTCTGGGAAGGCTCATAAAGTCTGGCCTGGAGGCTGGCTGGTTGATTGCTAGGCAGAAGGCTCAAACTGGGAGACTTAGGTTTCTGCTCCTGGCTCTCCTGTGGAATCGATGTGCTCTTTGACAAATACATGCGATTTCTCTGGCAGCGCAAACCACATGCAGCTGACTTAAAAGGTGTTTGCCATCCTGAGCTTTGCATGTCTCTCTTTGTTTCTGAAGAGTGGCATAAATCAAAGCCTCTCCAAAAAGCCCTGAAGCTTTAGCTGCGTGTTCAAAAGAAGGATCAGAAGAAGCAACTCAAAGCATATATGACTGAATCCTGAGACGCAAATATCTTTCCTTGCGGAGTGACCTATATACCGACAGGTCTGGTGACTGCGTGTGCTGTCTTGTCCTGCTGAAAAATCTTCCCTCGGCCCCAGTTTCTAAAGGCAGATGTGCCATTAGGGAAAGTTAAATGTGGGAGAATCGTTACCACTTGGACCCCGTTGAGGTCCTATAGGATTTGCAGTGCCCTTCACAGTCTAAGCTCTCTGTTAACTTCACTGAACCTGGCTTAGCCTCCAGATCCTGACTCTTCAATCCTCTCAAGATCTCAGGGATAATGAGCCCATTTTCTCCTCTGGGTAACAGCTTAGATGGCTATCCCATTAAGTCCTTAGTGCAAACTCAAACCGTGACTCAGAGTGGCTGTTAAGATTTTTTCAGTCTATCATTCCCCTCCTTCAGATTATGGTTTGGGATATTTTGAGAACTGTGTTACCCAACACACCAGATACTTGAGGAAAAATGTCCCTGCAGCCCTTGCACAAGCTGTACTTCTCCAGATTGATGCATCACCTGCTTGGAAGTGCTGATGCTCATGCTAGCATCCCCAAAGAGTGTCTACTGCTGATACTTAATGTTTTCATAGTCCCTTTCTGCAAAATTTTCTATTGAAGAGTCCTCTTCCTGTTGAAAATTCAATTGCAAAAGAGGAACTTGCATGAGATTTATGGGGTCATGACCCTAATTTGGGAATAGCGGATCTAAGACATTGTCTGTACCTGAAATTGGTTTTCAGTTTAACACATCAGTTGTGGAGATCCATCAGCTAGAAGTCTGATTTAAAAAAAGAAAAAAAAAATTAGCACTGACACACTACAAACCTTCATGTAGGTTTACCTGTACTAGTCTAAACTTATATCACTGTAGTTTATATTTACTCTGTTTGGTAATAGTAATTTGGATACATGGTGTTTTAGGCTGATCTAAGCCCCTCCACACTAGATTTTGGGTTGCGTTTAGATGTTTTGCTGGCAGTAGTGGCTGACAGAGCTGTGCTGGCAGGGAGACTTTAAAGGAGCCAATTATGTAAGAAGTCTGGCAGAAGCTGCCCTGGGAAGACGTTTTTCCTAGGTGTTTGGCAGTGTAACTGCTGTAACCCAATATAAAAGTCATAACCCAGGTTAGAGCTGGTTGACAGGTACTCAGGGAAGAACTACAGTATTTGTAGCCAGATGAAGAGACGTCTCAATACAGGTACCGTCTCCACCGCTGCCATCAGGGGAGATGCTGGAGCAAGAGCTGGTGAGACCCAAACACATTGTCTCTGTCTCCTCCATCATCCTTCTCCAGAGCAACGCCTGGTGTAGGTATCCCTCTTGTCCTGCCCTCTTTGCAGCCTTCCCTCATTCTGTTGTGATTAGCCCAGCCTCAGTTAACGTGATCCAATATTCTAATTCAGACAAGGCCTAAAACGCTGATGGCTTTTCTTGAATTTTACTTCATTAAGCTTTATAACATTCCAGCAAAGCTGCTTAGGGATACAGGATGCATTTCTGTCATTAAGCAGTTATTTTTTCCAGACAGGAATGGCTTTTTTTTTTTTTTAATCAAATTGGAATTTTCCATAGGAATCTCCATTTTCAAACAGAACCATCAATTTTCTGTTAAATTAACAACTTTTGCTTTATCATCGCTTTTCCTTTAGAGATACTGATCCTTAAAGCTTTTTTTGAACTTTCAGTTTTACTTTTTCAATGGTAAAAAATTACTGCGGAGAAAAAAAAGTTTCTCTGTCATCTCCAGTATTTGGAAATTACTACACACTTCACCTCTTGGTGATAGTGCAGCAGAAGAGAAGCACCACACCACTTAATAAAAGTTAGTGGAAGTGCAGATGGTATGTGGTAGATGAATTGTTTCCAGACCAAGAAGAGCCAATATTGCATACCTCAGTATAGTTTAGGCCCTGCCTTTAAATGCCATTTACTGCTCAATGGCAAAAAAATTCAAGACACTGCAGTTTCCCTGACCAAGTCACAGTCCCTAAAGACTCTTTCCTTGTCTGCCACTGTCACCAGAGAGGAGAGCCCCCCATAAATTATCCACTGCAGAGTCCATCCAGGGGAATTACTGTAGCTGAATGCAATGGCAGCACAGTATGTGCTTTCTCCGCAAGTGTGAGGTAGGTGCTCAAGCTTAAGTCCTAGGTAAAGGGATTTAAGCTATTGCACTTGCCTTATCAGTGCAATGGGTCTATAGGTATGTATGCGAGTAGGTACCATGGATAAAGTGATACATATTAATTCAGTAACTTATGATAAGTTCACTTTGTGTGTGACCTCTGGATCGTGGGATGGGAAGATAGCTCTTTATTTTTTTCCTGGCTACTTTCCCTTGTCTGTGGCTATTATATAAGCAATTATATTTTGTCTTAATTGCAGTTTGGCCCACACCCTGATAGTAGCCTTTGGTATGAAGATGAGCCAAATGAGATTTTTAATGACCTGTGACAGAGCTGTAGCCCTCAGCTGGCCAGTGGAGCTTCCTCTGTAGGATCAGCAAGTCAGATCAGGCAATGTTCTGCCTTTTTGTGAGACCAGTCCTAAGGGCCAAATTCTTCCTTCCCAAGGGCTTGTGTGGACATTTGATGAGTCTTTTGTGCTGAGATGGGAGAAGCCCTGGCATCATATTCAAGTCCTTAGTAACTATAAATAGGGGGAAAAATGACCGTCTTTTCTGTGAGGGTTACCCTCTGCATTTGTGCCTGTAAGAGATGGTTTGAGACCCTCTGGAAAAATGACGTAACTACTGCTTTCTTTTGCCAGGTCAAATGGATGATGTACTGGATCATATTTGCGCTGTTCACAACAGCAGAGACGTTCACGGATATCTTTCTTTGCTGGTGAGCATCACATGGGAGAGGGTCTTTGGAATGAGATGGAAAGAAAATGAAAATGTTTATAAAGAAAAGAGAGGTACAGGGGTGCATTGCCTCCTGAACACAGACTGAACAGCTTCAGGTGCGTAGAAGTATTTTGTCTGAAGGATCTGTGCTTCCTTTCTTAGTGTTGTCATATGAAAAGGAAGGAAGAGGATGGAACAGCTCAGAGGTTATTGAGAAATCATTACAGGAGGCTCTGTCCCCTGCCCGTAGGAAATAGGACTCTGTCAGAGGCACAGCTGATAATTGAGTTGGATGCTTCCAGAGATCACAGAAAAAGCAGTAGCTTTAGCTACAGGCACCGATCTGGGCTTATCTAATTGTGTCCTACAATAAATACACAGAAACTGTGAATCAAGCAGAAAGAAAACTGCAGCACAGGCTTTGTCTCTAGGTTGCTGCATGGGTGATTGTTGTTCCTGAGATGTTTCCTGGGTCCTTTCCTGGGTAGACTGAGTTGATGCGTTGATGGAGGACAGTAACAATCTGTACTGATGGGAGCTCACTGGTGCCAGCCAAAGGTTTCTTGGTAATGTCTGTCAGGATCAGAGCACAAAAATGCCCAATAATCAGATTCAGTGCCTTAAATTTAGATGTTCAAGTCTGGAAATGTTGGTTGCCCTTTTAGTAAGGCCTCTTCCAAGCTAGTGGAAACTGGTGAGATCAATAGGTTTCAGGTTTTGGGTCAATGGGTTTAAACTGTAGTGCCTGTCCCTCACCTAAAGCCTGTCCCTGCACAGCACTGAGTGCCTGTAGCGAGTCCTTCCAACAAAGGGAATTGGGGATATCGGCATCATGTCAAATCTGGTGCAAAAGGAGATAATGGGCATTGTTGTCTCTTTATCTAGTTTGCACACAGACCTCCCTCCCTCCCCTGTGATCATCTGGGGCTTTGTTGTTTGGAGGAGGTATTGCGTGGGTGTCTCTGGAGGAATGGCAGAGCGCTTCTCCATCCTGCGAAACAGAGTATGCTGTAGAGATCCTTGGTCGAACAGAAGCCCAAACCAGCAAATCCATGCTCAGAGCAGAGCCACAGAGGCCCATTGGGTCAGGCCTGGCTGCTGTATGGCCTAACTGACTCAGTGACTGTGCTGTGTTAGCAGGGTCCAGCTGGGCTGGTGTGCAACCACCACAGGGGCTCCACACTGCTTTCCCTCACCCTGGCCTCCAAAGGGTACCAGCACTGTGCTTAGGCTTTGTCCTCCAGAAGGGATCTAAATAATCTAATCTCAAGAAGTCCCTGACCTGTCATTAGAATGGGAGCATGTTCCTTACCTAGTTAGAGTTAGCGCCCTGCTTATTTTGCCATGCTACCTGAAAGCCACCCTGTGGATTTGTACTTAATACTGCATGTTGCTTGGACAACAAAGGGCCCTTGTATTTCAGTTTTAGTCAGATAAGTGTTATCTTAAATGCAGGAAGACTGAGGGATGAAAGGCACATAAATAAATTGATGGCACGCTCATTTCCTGGGTTGGGTTTTGCTGCCTCCCAATGACTGGGGATGCTATGAAGGCAGCATCTGTGATCTCTGCGTGGAGACAGCTCCTCTTGTCATGCAGCAGGGTCTCTTCCAGCCCATTAGCTAATGGCCCTAATACCTGAGTAAAGAGAGGATTTACCCACATGCCTAGTTGAGATGTGTACAAAGGTGACTGAATGTGTTTTGGTCCTTGGATTCTCTGGTAAGCAAAACCTGCCCTGAGCTACAAACTGGCTAGTCCCTTCCCGTGCTGAACATCTCTAATCAGAACAGTGCTTACGTTTGGCAGTGAGCGTTAACAGCTCTTTTTTTTTCTAGGTTTCCATTCTACTATGAACTCAAAATAGCTTTTGTAGCTTGGCTGCTCTCTCCATACACAAAAGGTTCCAGCCTCCTGTACAGAAAATTTGTTCACCCAACACTGTCTTCAAAAGAAAAGGTAATCACAGGTGCCCAGGCCCTCTCTGGGTGAAGCAGATCTACAGCGTGTTTGCTCCAGTCTCTGTATCACTCACTCTCATTGAAGGACTGGGAGTTGCTGATTCTCTTCCTCTGCCATTTTACCATCTCTTTTTTGTTGGTGTTTTTGTTCTTTGTCTGTGGCTGTTGTGTTTTTAAATACTGGCATCTGTTCAGCTCACTCACACGTATTAGCGCATCTCTGCGCACTTGAGAAGTTAGGAGGGAGGAGAGTAAAAATACCTGCTGAGTGGCTTTGCACATACTTGTTGAATATAGCTGAAGTGCTGTGTTGTGGCTGGATATGATTAGAGCAACAGAGTTTGGCAGCCAGGACTTCTTAACTTTGTACCCAGCTCTACATAATTGTGCAGCTATGAGACTGTCCAGTCTGTGAAAGGGGCTTAGGAAGCACTTGCCTGGCTGGGAGAGGTCTAGCACCTAACATAAGGCTTGTGAAGCATGTTGAGGTCCTGGTTTGAGAAATGTCTCGCTGTTGACTTCAGAGGGAAGGAATGTTGCAGCTTGGGTCATTTGCCTGCCTCAGGGACTACAGTGGCTGTGAATGGGACATTGTCAGGCAGATCCATTTGGCCCTTCTGAATGCATGGGCTAAGAACAGCTATTAGCCAAGTATCAACATGCAAACTATTATGAAGCAAGTAACTGTTTCCCACAGTGGCAGCTGTGGAAGTGAAAGATTTCTGTTTAGCCACAGTGAATGAGCAGTTGTGTCTCAGTCTTGCCCCAGAAGGACAGTGGGGATTGGTCCCCTGTCACTCTGCTTCCTGGGAGCTTCTGCTTAGGCTCCTCACAAGCGGTGCTCATGCATTTTGGGGTGCCACCCATCACCCATTAGGAGGAGGAAAGGAATCACTAAACAGCCAGCAGCTTCTTGCAGCTTCCAGTCACTACTAACCCAGCATATCCAGTAGCTGAGCTCTGGAAGTCTCTGTCATCCATAATCATCCAGGCCCCTGTGTCTTGGGAGAGAGGGTGAGGGCAGGGACTTTCATAACCATTTCACTGTACATTGAACAGCATCTGAGTCCAGCACCACAGGACCTACCAGTCCCGTAGGCATGTTGAAGCCAGACACTGCGGTACTATGCAAAGATATCTCAGATACTTCTGAGACCACCAATTCTGGACCCAGGGCAGTAGAGCTGCAGCTGTGCAGAACCATGCTGCATTTTTTTTTCTTTTAACTAGGGAAAAGATCTAATTTGTCTTTAGAGCCCATAGATTGCAAATGGCTCTTGATGTATCTTGGTCCATTCTGCCCAGGTGGATATGGCTATATTGCTTCCAGGACCTCTTCATGGTGTTGCACTGTGCAGGTGTATCCCACTTTGGGGACCCAGTCATCCATTCACAGAATAAAGAACTCCCAAAGGCTGCAATGGGAGTTACTGCTCCCCGGCAAACTTCTCCTCTTGCAAACGTTGGCTATGAACTTCTCTCCAGTCAAAGTGGGGAAATAGAGGGAGATGTCTGTCTCCGTGAAAGATGACCTGACTCTGCCAAGAGAGCGAGGCTGGAAGCGCTCTGAACTTGTCCTTCTTGTGCTTTTTTTTTTGTTGTTTTTTTTGTCTGCTGTGACAGGAGATTGATGACTGCCTCGTCCAGGCGAAAGATCGGAGTTACGATGCCCTCGTGCACTTCGGGAAGCGGGGGCTGAACGTCGCGGCCACAGCAGCCGTCATGGCGGCTTCCAAGGTAACGGTGCGGGTCAGCAGGGTGACGTTAGCATCTGGTCTGCATCCATCACCAGCAGCAGCCGCAGGGCGGATGGGGAGAGAGAATAGGGGTAGAGATTCTCTCACTACTTTTGATCATGCCTCCCAATCTCCCATTCATCAGCCACACAGGTGCCTCTAGGGATGAATACTGTATCGAAGGCAGAAGAGTTCACTTGTGGCAAGTGAGCTCTATGAGATGGTAAATGCCGGATTAAGGCTAGGGTCTGCCTCAGACAACTATTGAAATTTATATATTCTATGTATCCTGTGTATATATCCCATGAAGGATGCTCACTACCATTAGGTGAACATAGTTAACACCCTGGCTAAGGCATGTTGTTTTGATCAGCACCATCTGAGGTGAAGGGAAAGGCCATTCATACTGCAGCTTGTTATAGCTACGCTGAATTGTTGAGAACTCTGGAGGCTTTGGTGAACTCTAATTTGGGTACTGACAGAAAGCAGGTGGGATATGGAGAAGTTCCTGGAAGTTAGAAGTTCAGCTGCAAGGTTAACACATACCTGGTGTTTACTTTACTGGAGGCACATGTATATACAAGTGAATGGGAAATGGCATTAGTTGCTTTTGGAGAATGACTAGATGTTGGAGGGATGGTCTCATGTGAGGACATATATCCTGTACTCTGTTCCTGGCTTAGAGCCAGAACCAGAAAATAGCTGGTATCTCTGTCCTTTGTTTGCATAAAAGCTGCATGAACTTGATAACTGCGCTCTGTGGTCCTGCTCCCAGGCAATGGATTACCATGGTTGAGGGTAGATGTGCATAGTGACCATACTCTTGTGCTTTGAGGGGCAAAACTTGTAAAGAAGATATGGCTTTCATGCAAATGCAATGCCTTTTGCAAAAGGATAGTAGGAACATATGGGCGAGATGGGTGCTGGTATTAGGAAAAGCATATGAATGGGAGTCTAAAGAATTGATTTCGCTCACATGCTTCTGTGACCTTGGGCACATCATTTAATCTTTCCTGGCCTTACCTTCTTCAAAAATGAGTAATACATCCTTAGGTGGCCAAATGTTAAGGTCTATAAAGCATGTTGAATGGAAGATATTATGGAAGTGGGGAGTCCCTGGGATGTGACATGCACAGGTGAGATGAAAGACCTGTGTCATCTTCTGAAGAGAAGTGAGGAATTTCCTCCCTTTCCCTGCCAAGCAGTGCGCAGGCTGTGGCTCTCAGGTCTGGCTCAGGCCAGGGGCAGTTCAAACTCTGCTCTTGAACTGTTCCTTTTTCAGTGGGGAGGCTCTGCTAACCCAGGGGCTGCTGGCTAACCCAAATCTGAAGTGAAATCTGGGATAAATGTGGAGCTAAGACAAAACTGTGTGTTATGTTCCCAAGGTCTCAGCATTTGTGACCTCCGTGACACTGAGGCTTTCGCTGCTGCTCTGGAAGCATGAAGAAGTCACACCACGGTCATAAGTTAGGCTTTGGGAATGCCTGTTTGCAGCACTCCCTTTGCTCCAAACACCTTCTTACGATGCACTGCAGGCTCTCTGCGCTAGAGCCATTTGTAGGACACAGGGAGAAACTGTGCATAAATCCTGAAGAAATTCTGATTCCTGCTTGGGTAGCCCCAGAATATGGGAAGCCCGACAATGGCCTTGACCCCAGTGCCCACTTGTTCATCTCAGGAATGGAACAGCTTCTTTATCAGCTCTTTAGCCTGAATGAAAAGTTAGCACCACTGTTTTTCTTCCTACCTTTCTGCTTTTCCAGTATGTTTCTTAAGAATCCTGCTCCCTTGAAATGCAGGTGCAGCGAGAGCAGGAAGCTGGGCAGAAGGGAGGAGAGTCTTCAGGGTATAAGGAAGATACTGTGTTGCTTGAGTTAATGAAGCTCCCCATTCAGTGCTGGAAGAAAGCAGTCCATGCTGTGACTTCTGTAATATTGTTGTATGACACATCTGCAGGCCTAACCTTAGAGAAAACAGCTAAAGTAGCGCTACCTGTAATGGGCCAGAAGAGTGTTTCCTGCACACTACTTTGGGGAGAGGAGAATGAGCTGTTGATAATATTGAGAGGGAGTTATTGGATTGATGGGTGGATTTTTACAGCAAAGCAAGGACCGTTCTTGTCTTTGCTTCAACTCTGAGATTAAACTTACTCTGAATACCCAAGGGAAAAGTAGAACTCCTGGCTGCCCTCACTACTTCAGCATGTGGCCTCTAGCAGGTTGTTTGCTTCTGCGTGCCTCAGGGTGCAGATCCAAGAGACGAGGCAAGCTGATAACAGCTCTCCTCCTCCAGAATGGACTGATACTCCTACTCCCACTGGTACCCTGTGCACCAGCTCTTTGGACCTCTTCGGGTTATCTCTAATCTATCAGAAAACCCAGAAAGAGAAAGAAAGGGAATACCATTTTTCTTAACAAGCAAAAGAGCTCCCAGATGTGTTTCAGGAGTGCCTGAGCCGGGACAAGGGAAGGGACAGAACTGCCTGGTGAGAAGTACGACCAGAGGAAAGCAAAGCGAGATCTCTTCTGGTCGTGGGGAGCCATCAGATTAGATCTGCTGCTCGCAGGACCGCACCCTTAATACATTTGCACCCTTCATGGTGTATCAGTCAGGAACGGTTGAAGTGGTTTCTGGCCCTCCCCTTCTCTCGCTGAATTTGCCATCTTTTTTGGCAGAGAGAGTTGAATGGCTGAGATTTACAGCCTGATGTGTTGCGGTTCAGAAGCGCTGAGTTGGGATTACTCCAGCATCCCAGGATGCCAAGTGTGATGGGTCAGGTGTGGACATGTGCCCATTTAGCTGTCCTCGCTGCGGAAGGAGCCATTTCCAAGAGAGGGGTGATACAGGCAGGTAGGAGTGGTAATAGCAACTTTTGTTGCCCTACTTTTCAACTGCTGTTAAAAGTTTGTCAACACCCTTACATGCTCACTTGAGAAAGAGGTATAACAGGACTAGATTATCCCACATGAGAGAAGTTTAAAGGACTAATTATCTGGAAAACACTTTGAGCTGACAGATGCCAAGCAAGACTGCTTTCCGGGGGCAGGAGGAGAGCACTCTTTGTAAGGCTTGTTCTGGCTTTCTGAATGCCAAGGTTTGAAGGTATCTAGCTAGCATGTGATAAGCGTTGAGTGTAGATGAGAAAGTGAGCCCCGAACAGGTTCGTTGGGTTACAGCCTACAGGTCAGGTTAAAATTGGAGCCTATAGAAGTGACCATATGTTGAGAAGTATTGAGCACCGGCAGCTCCTATGGAAAACATGGCTTTTACCAGCAGGAGGAAGTGAGTCTTACTTCACTTGGATTAATGGGTGAGGAAAAGCTGCTTTGTTATTAAGAAATGGACCCCCAGACTTTGCAAATCAACATCTTCTGCTGGCAAATACCCAGTGAGATGCTGGGCTGAAAGTGGACTCTGCAAAGACCTGTTTGACCAGAAATGAGTTAAATCTGAAGGCTCTCGTACTTGGAGACTTGCCTCCCACTGTGCGTAGCCCTGTCCTCTCCCATTTCTCAGTTGCTGTAACTGATCTTGTAGTCCCACAGTGGTCCGGATCCATCGTAGTCTTTTGCCTTTGGCGATAGGATCTTTGGGCAACGCCCATGTCTTTATTCTGTTTATAGATCACTCGGCACAACGAGGCTGCCTCTCAAATTAGGGTTTCTCCATGACGCTACTTACGTATTTATCACAGGCTAAGATGCTGCAAACTGAGCACAGACACATGCACCTTCGTTATCTCCAATCCCCTGGCCGTTTCCCCTTTCTGTTTTAAATAGCCTGTATTTTTAGCTAGCCAAGTGCAGGCTTCTCTTTCCCGTCCCCTTCCTCCCACTCCCCTCCCCTGTTGTGTTTTGTTTTGAAGCCACAGTTGTGCTAACACTGGCACAAACCTGTGCCAAATCATTTTACAGGCTGAGGAGCTGTCAGTGTCCCAAGTACCCTGTGCCTGCCCAGCTGGCTCGCTTGGGTGTTTTCTCTCTCTCAGGAGAGTCTATTTTTGATGGTCTCCAACTGGAGACAGAGCGTCAGACATCTGGTTTTATTACCTCTGCTAGGTACTCAGCACAGATCTTTTCCGTGCCCCCAGCAGCCTGCATTCCCCTCCCAGGAGCATAATCTCATTTGGGGCTCTGTAATCCTGTCCTCGCTGCTTGGTCATCCTGTCACATGCTGTGACTTCAAGTGGGTCAGTGCTAAATGGTCGGATTAGATGACCAGGCAGTAAATCCTGCTGTTCTTTGCATGTTTTCAATTAGTTCCAGCTAGCCAAGCCCCTCCTGCTCCCAAGGGGTCCTAAGCACTGATCACCTTCTTCTTTCCAGCTCACCTCAGAAGAGGGGGAGAGGAAAAGCAGAAAAAGCCTTTGGGGATAAGCACCTCTCCTTCCCTCTGCTCTGGGAGGAGAAGTGGAGCAGCAGCAAGGGTGTTACAGCCCCAGGTGTGGGGTGGGTGCAAGGCCCAGACCAGGCAGCAGAGCTGTCAGATGGGGGCTTGCTGGTCCGGTTGCTAATGTCAACAGCTAGGACAAGTGTGTGGCTGCAGTGAGGAGAGGCACCAATTGCTGGGAAGCATCACCAGCCTCCTCCAGCACACCCGTGTGTGCTTCCTCGCTGGCACCACGCTCCAGCACTTGCTGTTCTGGCCTCCTCATCCTCCACCACTCCGTCTGTCGCCCCGAGCCTCCTGCCACCTTGCTCTGTCTCACATCCCCAGCTCTTCTTCTCCCTCCTTGCCTTTCCCAGACCCTGCCCAGCCCTGCCATTCCCTCCCTCTCTCCACAATGCTCCCATCACTGGTTTTTCAGTCTCCCCAGCTCTTTGGCCTCTCCCTTTCACTATCCCTCTCCATCAGGCTCCTGGGTTTCCTAGATCCTGTTCTCATTTCCTTGTTCATCATGCTAGATAAGCTATTGCTGCCAAATAGGTCAATGCCCTCTTCCCCCAGACAAATACTTCTCCCAACTATTTAACCACCCCCAAAGTGCCACTTCAACTGTTCGAAGGGAGAGCTGCAGAAGACATCCTACAGCCAACAGCTCATCACTACCCAGGTGCTTCTGATATCTTCCTCCCCCTTGCATGGGACAGGGACCATTTGCACAGCTGCTGGTGCTATGGCCCCTTGTGTGCTCCCTTGGTGCAGCCCATCTCCAGAAAAGGGGAGTGGGGCACAGCAAGCGGCTGGCAGTGGGCACGGTGCCTTGGCAGGAGGTGATGAACGGGGTGGAGGGAGCAGGCATGCATGAGTGGTGTCGATGAAAAGCCCATTTGTGCCTAATAGGTCTTAGAAACAGTCCCGGAGCCTTTCATGCATGGGGAAATATGACTTGTGGTGCTGCCAAAGTTAGCAATCATTCTGGTTATCTGTTAAAAGGGCCAGGCATGCAAATGAAGGCAGAAGGATTTCAGTGTGCTCATACCCCTCCTTTACTCTCAGGAGTGGCAGCGTCAGTGGTTTCTAAACCGCTTCAGCTCACAACCACCTCTCTGGTCTAGCGACCTCACTTCCATACTCACCTCTGGGCTCACCACCCCGTGTCGGGTCGCAGCTCCGCTGGTTTAGGTTTCCTCAGCCCAAGAAATTTGTTGGGATGTCTCACAGAGCATTTGTTCTTTTTTAAATGAGGGTACTGGAAGAGAAGTGCTGATGATAATTTAGATTTCATCCTCCATAGGCATACAGCATCTCTTTCTTCATTTCTAATATCTGACTGATATAGCCAGCACAACTGCCTGAAAGTCAAAAGTGTTCAGCTCCCTGAT
The DNA here is from genome assembly GCF_036370855.1 of Dromaius novaehollandiae. Taxonomy (NCBI): domain Eukaryota; kingdom Metazoa; phylum Chordata; class Aves; order Casuariiformes; family Dromaiidae; genus Dromaius; species Dromaius novaehollandiae. The sequence goes on along the minus strand of NC_088101.1, from coordinate 81,631,335 downwards.
TTTCCATAAGAATTGAGACCTATTTACTGTTGGAGTTTGGAGTCCAAGGTCACGTGGGAAATGCTGCCTTTCATGGTGTGACAGTGGAGAACTGCGCTTTTACTTGAATTGGGAAAGAGGGAGGCAGGAACCAGAAAGGATCCTTTCCTTAAAGAGACCGGATAAAGCTTCTCTGAATGATGAGATCCCACTGCTTCGGGGCAGATTATTTCTTTGCCTACCAAACATATCAGAGGACAGTTCTGTGTAGCCTGCTTAGTATTGTATGTGTAATGACCACACTGTATGTATGCCCTGGTCTGGATGGCTAAGAATTTCAGAAAGCAGGAGTGATTAAGAGTACTCTGAGTACTCTGTTTGCGAAACCTTTGGAGACCTGTTATCTCAGAAGGGCTGAGCACCCTCCATTTGAAAGTAGCTTGCTTTAAGAGATCTCCATCTGGGATCCAGAATTATGATCTTTTGGCTGAGCTATATTATGCCAGTAAATAAAAGTAGGCATTGTTTTCTTGAACCGTATATTAGTGTGCCAGCGTTTACAGCATTTCATGGATTGTTGCGCTGTCATGGTGTGATTTATCTTTCATTCTGACATCTTCTAGAAACCATTTTTACCAAATCAATGCAAACCAAATGCCATTTCAGAGCTACAACCCAGGTAGCTGCTTTAGCTTTTCCCTCTTGTTAGCTCTTTCAGTGATGTCTCCAAGGAGCAGACGATAGCCAGGGAATGCACAGGCAGAACCAAACAATAAAATTACATGGAGAGACGAGGCTGGGAGAGACAATAACAGACCGTTCCCGGGAGAGGAAATGAACTACACAAACAAAAAAGGTGGATGAAATTAGGTTTCCACCATTGCATTAACATCAGCTGGTTTCCCTTTGAGTCTTTAGTACTGTCTGACATCTCCAAACCATATAGCTGTTCCAGGCTCGGCACGCAGGCCCGAGTCATAAGGGCATTTCTCACAGGATATTTGTGCTTATACAGGCTGATAATGGCAGAAGCAATTGCCCCCTTCCTTCTGTGCTCAGAGCACTAAGTCACTGGTTCGGCTCTCTGCAGGGCCTTCCTGCAGCCAAGTGCGATACGTTTCTGCGTGCAAACTCCCACTCCTTGCTGTGAGCAATTCCCCAGTGTTAACCTGCTTCTCACAATAGCTCTCAGTCACTGGCCCGAAAATGGTTGCTGAATGCTGCCAACTGTCACATGTCCCTCCCCTAATCCTGTGCCTTAATTAGTAGTAAATCCACTCCGTTCTTAATGATCCTAAGTCTGGACTACAAAAGTGGCCAGACACCAGGAGTTTCTCCAATGGGAAGCACCCATCAAGTGCAAAGAGTGGAGTGGTAACCCTTTGTGTTTATAATTTGCTTAACTCTTTAAACATACTTGCTGGGTAATACCCTGTCAGCTGGGGTTATGGAGTGTTTTCTCCATCTCACTGGGAAAACGGAGGAAGGGAGAAGCTACATTCAAAGGCGTAACCTACCGGTGTCCCTACTGCTTCTCCCAGTTTCTGATATCATCACTGATGTGTATGTGAGTACCTGTAGAGCAGTGCCCAATGTCATGCTCATGTCCCACCTCGGTTACTTATGCTTCAAATAGACTTTCTTCTCAAAGCTTTTATGTGTGTTGCCACATTGGCTCTCTTTTTCCCTTGCTAGGTCTCTCAGCTCCTTCATTTACACTTGTATTTGGACCAGAAAGAAGGGCAGGTAACCAGCGGAATGCTTACACTAACCCCGAACTAACATCTGCCTCCCCGTAAGGCTAGTTTGAGCTGTTTTCAGCTGGGGTTGGTCTGAGGCCAGATGCCGTCTGCTCAGCTTCCAGTGGGTAGATCCTGCGTGCGGAGCTCTGGAAGCCTCTCTTTGATCCTATCAGCAACATGCCTTCCAAGTCCTCTGCTGGCAATCGGAGAGACTCCAGCAGCCAGGCAGGGAGTTTTGTACATGGAAGAAAACCAACTAACTCAGGTTGTTGCTACCGTGTTGGCCAAGCTGCTGTGTTTGCTTTTGTTTTCTCACTAATGTATAAAGGGAGTCTCTCTCGCACTGCTGCAATTCCATTAGGATGGATGGGCTTGCAGCGGGGCTAGGGAGGCCAGGACTTGGCTCAGAGACGACGACGCAGCTCTGCAAGCATTTACTGATAGTGTGTCAGCTGGGGTAGCTGAGGAAGTCTTGCTGACCCTGGAGTAATTGCTGGTATCCTAGGAATATGCACTACAGCTTGTAGTGAATATCTGCAGGATAGAGGCTGTAACATGCATGCAGACATGTCTCTTACTGTGGAGGAGAGCTGCTAACCAAAGTTACAGCAAAAAGGGAGGAGAACATTAACAGGTTTAGTATTGTGCTAAAAGTGTGGTAAGCGTGACTTAGTGTTCCCTTGCCTGTCGATTAACTACTGATCCTAAGCTGCGAAAGACCAGAAGGTGCCAACTTGTTTTAACATTGACCATATTAAAAGCTCCTCTTTTATGATGTGAATTTTTTTTGGTTGCTGATTTGTGTCGCTTCACCATGCTGTGTTACGGTTTCCACAGCTGCGAAATGGAGTTTCTCTAAGTATTAGAGATGTTTTGAAGCTTAAATAATGTCTACAGAATTCTTTCAGATTTTCAGAGTGAAGGTATGATAATATCTAGACACTGTTATTTATTTATAGTTAGGTGACATTTAATTGGACTTTTTATACAAATTGCAGATTGCTTAAATTGTGTGCCTAATTTTACTTATGTAGGGCCTAGGTAAAGCCACCTGAGTATGTGGATTTTTTTCCCCATGAATAATCTAGTTGGATTTGAATCCAGTTTTCCAGATTCCTAAATCCGTCTTCCTCTATAAAGTTTTAATTCAAATATGAATATACAGATTAATTATAGAGAAGCAAAAAGTAATGAAGAAAATTCCAGCAATTTCTGATGAGGTGCTTTTTGTAGGGCCTGTCACACTACTGACTGAGATTTTGAAAAAGATCAGGAGTTCTGATCCTTACAGGCAAATATCGATTGGGTCAGTGTTTGTGCCCTGGGCCCAGAGAGGTTAATGTTAATTTCTAGAGATGACAGCGTCTGCAACATTTAGAGGAAGGTTGCGTGCGGGTTAGCTGACTTTAAAAGCTGAATATTTTGATACTGCTTTTTACCACAAAAAGGTGGAGAGAGAATTTACCAGCTACGGGGAAGTAAGATATGCTGAAACTATAGCTGGAGTTATGACTGAAGCAGGTAGAGACATACCTATATTAGGTTTAAATTAATTAGTATGCCACGTGGATGGGAGCTTTAACTGCCAAAAAAACCCTTAGAATCATAGAAAAGCTTGTGCAACTTAAATGTCCATGTTTTGATGGGTGATAAATTAATATCACTGGTAGTGTCATGAATCTAAATGAGGTTGATAACAATTGATAGCACAGTTACTGGGAGGTGATATTGCCATGTCATCTGTGATATTAGTGTTTTGCCCTATCCAGTACTGCTGAGCCCTGTCCCAGCCTGGCTCTTCATGCTCCTGTATAGAGGAGAACTGTCCCATCTAGGGACCTAGCAAGGTTGGTGGGTCCTGGGAGAGGAACAGGTGAAGGAAGCTTTTGTGCTGGGATATAGATCTTTATCAGTGGGGTGGGAAGGGCTCTGCTTTCAGCTTGTACCATGCTTTCACTATGGGACGAACTTCCCTAGAGACAGCAAGATTAGATCAATTTGGGAGCAGGTACTAGTGAGGAGGACAGAGAGATATCTGCTCCCACTTTTTGCCACCAAAAGCCTCCCTGTCTAGCAAAATACTGTATCAAGGGTGCCATGCACTTGAGGACAGTCTGTGTCTTAGGTGAGAACTGGATGAGGCAGAAGTTGAGTCTAGACAGGCAGTCTTGTGCCCAAGGAAAATAAAGAGAAGACCCAGTGTCCCAGCACTACTATATGCTTGTGTCTTCTCCTCAGGGATGAAGTCCTCAAGGGACAGGTCCCACGCTGCCAGCAAGATCAGCCTGACTGGGCCCCTGGGGATTAATGAGGGGAAAGAGAGAGAGGTGCTGTTATCCACAGCCCTTCCAGTCCCCATGTTCAAAAGATTATCCAATAGCAGCATGCTATTTTGCTGTTGACACACTGAAATGTTATTACCCATGGCCACTCTCATGGTGTTACTGCAGCCAAGCTCACTAGGATAAAACTAGCCCAGGTCCATGTGGGCATGCTGCAGACACCTCTGGCCTGCAGCGCAGGCATAGCTGCAGGACCTGGGTCTTCTGCCTGTGCAGACACGGTGTGTGGTGAAATCACTGGGACATCTTGTATGTCTGTAGCAGTTGCAAGAGCGTCTGTAGGATCACAGCCAAGACCCCAAAACCCCACAAAGGTCCAAAACAACTGCTCTTGAACTGCCACATGATTGTTTAACCAAGCATGGACCAAGACGTATGCTATGCTGAATCTATTGTGAAATAAGGCTATTAACTTGTTTTTTCTGTTATTAATAAATGGTAAGTCTTATTATGAAGTAGTAAGCTTTACTGAAGGATGAAGACTTCATTGCTAAGATATATAACTAGTCACTAGTCACTATTCCTAAAAATATAGTCACAATGTTGGCTTTTTAAATGTTTGTGATTTCACATAGAGCAGCTGCTTTTGTGTCAGGGAAATTAAGATTGGTAATGACAATTACCATTTAGCTTTGAAACTGTCCTGATTCTGTTGTAATTTCTGTCACGTTTCTATTTGGTCTCAGACAGAAATGTTGTGGTGACTAGGAAGGAATTATGATTAAAGTGTTATGTTGTGTCCTAGGAAAACTGAAAAGTCAGGTCTATTCCTGCGAAGATGGAAGGTCTTTGTAGGAAAGGCAAAAATTTGAAAGATCAGAAAAATGGAAGGAAGGCCAGCAAGCTCCTTCACACATGTTAATTGTGACCACTTAGCTTAAGCCATTGCTTTTCCTGACATTTATGAGATTTGAGCAAACTGTTTCATGGAATGGTAATAATGGCAATATTTTGCTATTATGTGTGTAATGAGCAACCTTTACCCTTGCTGTAATAAACTCAGGTTGCAATGTATCAAGGCTTGTTAATGAATGATAGTATTTTTTCTTTGTGTTTTAAATTCTTCTATTTTTTCCTGGAGGACATCAAAGTTATTTAGCACAGCTGCCGTGATATCCAAGTATTTAAGGCATACATGTTATATGCTATGTAATGGACAACAGATGACAAGCATATATCAGGTCTTTTTCTTTTAAAGCTCTCTGGGGCCTTTGATCCTTATACGCCACTATATCACAGGTTGCCATGCAAGAATATTAGCACATCTTCATTTTCAGTGCAAAAGCACACTGGTGTCATCTTCCTTGCCAGGTTTGTCCAGCCCATGAATCTTGTTTCTAATCTGACTCCTGTCCACAAACATGAATGGCTAGCTTGAGCGGAGGGGTACTTCAGACCTGGGTTAGCTGGTTGAGTGGAGGGGCTGGGCTTGGGCGCCGCTGACACTCGAGCTGGTAACGCGGGAGGAATCCAGCACTCACATTACAGCAGCTCATCAACTGCTAACCCTCTGGCTTTGCTGATCCAGTCAGGCTGCAGCCCCAAGATGTTATTTAGTGATCTGATTGCTCCCAACTTGCTCTCGCTAAGGATCTGTCCGTTATAGTCAGACTGCAGGGTAGGTTGGCTTGTGTTGGTTTTAAGCTAGCTCCTGAGAATAGTATCGCAGGGCAGGAATTCGGGGCAAGCTAGAAAACCCATCCAGGACTATACTGCACTTTGCTCTGGGTGGCTGTGACCCTGCTGAGATCACCCCCAACTAAGCAGCCATGCAAGCAAACTTCAGTATATCAAATTTCAGTATCTCAGTGACAGTTGCAGCCTGTTACTGCAGAGTAAATGTACCTTAGACTGGCCTAAAAAGAATAAGTCGAGCTGCCTGTTAGGGTAAGAACATGTCCCAAAAGTGGCTTAGTCACTGGCAGGAAAGTAGACAAAATTCAAGCATCAACTCTTGTGGCAGGTTGAAGAGTACAATAGGAGAGGTGAGATTTTAATTATCTGCTTTAGGGACTCCACTGGCAAAAATATAAAATCAACAAAGTAACTCAGTGTTCAAGGAATAAAGCCTCATCCATTTGAAATGCTTTAAAATTAGAACAGGTCAACAAGAACGAACAAAATAAAGTCTGCAGGAAGAGCGTGGTGGGTGTGTGGACACTTCTCTGTAGCAGTCTGCAGAAAGGCTAAATGCAAAATGCTGCCAAACACAGCACAGAGCGAGAGATCTTAAGAAAGCAAAGGTTCAGTAAAAAAAAAAAAAAGATAAAAATCCTAGTGCAGCTTCCTGGCTAGCTCCACCATGCGACTCTGTTCTAGAAAGGGCGGTTCAATTTTGTTTCTCTTAGATGATATTTCTACTGATGATACTTTGGGGCAGCACTGGAGAAGTCTTCGTCATGTGGTATTTGCTTCTTGCTGATGCAGACAAGTGCTGCAGCCCAGAGCGTACAACCTGACCGTGCTCGAATTGATGCACTGTGGACTTGAGAAGGGGGTTGGAACCTGGAGAGGATTTTTCTTGTGTGAAAAGCTTCAGGCTGGCAAGTTGGGAGATCACTGATCTAGCAGTTTTCTGAAAGGTAGAAACTGCAAGCTATCACAGTGACTGTAGTTCTCAGCACTTGATGCCTTGTCTATTTTCCATCCCTAGAAGTAACAGTTTTCAAGGAAAATTTTTTGGGGTAGAGGCACTAGTTTTCCACTTATCTGCGTGTGAAGTTTCTGAAGTAATGTTGGGAAACTGGTACCTCTAAGTCAATTAATGTATTGCCACCCCATTGTATTAATGGCAGTGTGCTAGAGGATGGGCAGAGTTGCAAGGAAGGTGTTAGGATTTGACCACACATGGTCAGGATGTGTCCGTTCTCCACGTCATGCCAGCACCAGAGCATAGTCCTCACTGGCCCCTCACCTGCACCCTGACTTTGTGGGCAGGAAACTCACATCTGTGGGCCAGAAGGGAGTGGTGGCCTATTCTGGTCCAGTCCCAAAGCAGAGCCCTGAGGAACATTTCAGTCTACGCCTCCCCTTCTGTACTGCTTTGACAAGGACAAGTTGAAGCGAAGATGGTGTGTGAATTGCTATAATGTGCCTTATTTGGCCATTTGCACATTGTTTTCCCACTCTCTATTTTGTGTTAAATAAGCAGGACAAGACTTCCAATTGTTTTTGCCTTCTTCTGGATTCACCTGAGCCTAAGCAGTCTTGCTCCAGTTGAATTTTTTCTAATTTACACTAGCAGAAATATTTTGGAATCGAGCCCTGTCTATTTATTTCAGTATTTTTTTCAAGACTATTTGTTACGAAGAGTGTCTTTCAGAAGAAAACAGAAAAATACTAAAATCTAAATGGACTTTTCATCAGTTATGATATTTATTTTTATTATGAATGTCACAATGTAGCAAATGTAGCTAATAGAGAAAGAGATAAATTTTCTGCCATTTCTGGCATTCTTTTTCTAGGGCTGTCGTGTAGAATGTGAGTGACAGAATTCAGGAAGATATGTACGTATCTTTTTTGATGGGATGTAGTCTTAATGAAAGGTATCCCTTTAACAACCCATCATTTACAAAGAACTATTATATTCTTTTCACCATGGACTGTGTTTGTTGTTGCTCAGTTGAGAGCTAATCTTAAAAGGGAAGAAAAATAGTGTGTGAGTTTGTGTCTTCTTAAGCTGCATGAAAAAGCACCAGCGTATTTCTTTGGTTTTAAGAATAACTTTTTATTACCTTAAAAATTCAAATTTTCCATGCTGTGGAAATTTTTTGTATGACTGAGAACTGCTGGGTGAATGTCAACATAGATGATTATCTTTAAGAGGGAATTATTTTCATGCAGAACATTTATTTGTGTTTCTGAGGGCAAACACCTATTTAACACAGATATTGGTGAGAAAAAGTACCTGTTAGATTCAATATCCTGCTACTTCAGATAGGGCCAAGAACACTCTGAGCTCAAATGATTACACTGAAGAATCAGAGATGCTCTCTATCAAAAATGTGAATGGTCAGACTTTATTCATAGTACACTCCCAAAGGAAAAGCAAGGAGAGGGAAATTAAGCTGTTAACTCATTTGTATCCTCAGTAGGTTACTGAACCAGACATTTTTTTTCTCTTTCTGTTGTTCTGATGGAGGAAGGAGAAAGGCTCAAACTGAACTGTGGAATCTGACTTTTGTGTGTGTCATTTGCTTGCTTGTTTAACCAGGGACAAGGGGCTCTGTCCGAGAGACTAAGGAGCTTTAGCATGCAGGATCTCTCGACGATTCGTGGAGACAGCAGCAGCACTGTTCCTCCCTCGGTCACTGTACGAACAAGTAGCAAACAGAGCCAGCCAAAAACATCCAGAAGTGCATCGGAAGGCACTGGCAGCTCAGGTAAGTGCCAGCGTTATGTTCAGTGTTGTGTTTTCTGGAATATCACGCAGCTGAATGAAGTCATGCAGCTGGCAGGGATGTATAGAAACAGACGTTGCAGGCAGCGCGTATCAGAATTTGCAGGACGCAGACACGCTGTTGAGTCTCTTGGCACTTAAGAGAGAGAACAGTATCATCGTTTGATAGTTACTATTCCTGGCTGGTACCAAGGACTAGACTCAAGCAGTCAAGGGAGACAGCATCGGTCCTTGCAACTTGAGCTGGAAAGACAGGCCCTGGATTTGGTGCTTCAATGGTTGGGTTTTCAATGAGAGGGGCTAATGAAACTGCAAAAAAAGGGGGGATGTGAATGCACAGGAGACGGCTAGGGTCATTATTATCATAAAAGCCTCCGTACAACGATACAGCCTGTATCCCTTATATCATCTAAACATGAAGGAGAGTTCTGATGTGTATCTGATTTGAATTAGGCCCACTCATGCTTTTTCTAAATTGTGCAGTAGCTCTTATAACACTTGACAGCTGTATTTTAAGAACTGCATCACCGATGAAGCCTACTCAGAAACAAAACTCATATGAAGCACTCCTAGAAGCAGAGGCGAAGATCTGACAGCAATTTATGATATGAAGGATGACTTTGTAAGTGCTGGTGTGGAAAGCAAGCAAAGGCAATGGTTTGGCTTCAGATTCTGGAAGCACAAAGGGGAAAAACAGGCCCCTGGTTACACAAATTTATTTTGAGCTTTGTTCAAAAAATCTTTGTGGGCCCAGATCCAAAATGGGTAATCTGAGATACCTTTGCAGTTTCTTCTGTGTTCTTCCAGAAGGCTGAGCCAGGGAGGGTGATCCCAAACAGGGGGCTCCAGATCGCTTCTGCGATTCCAGGGCAACAGCACAGATCATACAATTCTGCTGCTCTGGCAAGAAGCCACAGAAGGCTGCAGGTGTGTTGCACTCGCAGGCTTGTGGAACATCCAGCAAGGTTGAAATTCAGCAGTTTCAGCTTGTGTGTGTTGAGGTCTGTGGAAACAGTGTTTCAGGCATCTGTAGATTGCTACTTCTAGTTTGCATTTGGTTTTGGCGTATATTAGAGATGTCTGTCCCTTCCTTCCTAAAGAGTATCCTTCGAGCCCTTCGTATGTTCTGAGAATTATAGCTCATTATTATAATTTATTTTTTTAACATTCTCTGTTGAATAATTTCTCTCTATAGGTAAACCGAAATAGCTAATGTTAATGCACAGTGGTTGTTATTCCGGCATTTATATAAGGACTCTTTTGTATACAGTGTTAGAATATTATCATTTGAAGTAATCAATCTGAAGGTAAAGGGTTCACACACAGAATAGAAAACCTTTACTCAAAAAATCCACTTATTACTTATTCCAAAATAACTAATGGCACAAGCCTAATTTAACCATCTTAATGCTGTGCAGAGCAGCCTTTGTAATTTTGCTCTGAAGGCAGTGAGTTCAGCTCACCTGGCCACAAAACCCTGTTTTAATACACCCAAATTGTTGATTTAGATCTGGTTTCATATCAATACTGTACAAAGATCTCTCCAAATGGATCTCTGAAAAATGGAACCATTTCTAAACTTTTTAAACTGAGTCTAGAATGTATTACAAATGTTTGGATGTGGATGATTTGGGGTTTTGGTTTTAATTTTTCCATTAATCTACACAAATCTGCAAAACGTCCTGAGAGCTCTCTCTGTCCCACCTCACTTAGGCATTTCTTTGACATCCCTGATGGAGGAGCCTGCTGGTTGTAGGCCCCTTCTTGCACTACAGCCAGTATAGAGAGGTGTCTTTGCAGAAGGTAATTACAGAAGGTAATTTCATTCCCTGGTGGCCGAATCATGCTGTATGGAAGACTCATGGCCACGGTTCTGCCGTCGCTTTTAATCAGATTCAGTGAAAGAAATCGTCATGCTATCTCCAGTCCCTGTGCTGCTTTATATGGGCACAGTTATGTTTATAGCCACTGACCAGAGGGGTGAATTGATCAGAGCGGAGTCATGACGAGCGTGTGTGTGTCTATATGTGTATGGAGGAATGAGATCTGTAAGTCAGACGGGATCGCACCCTGAGGGCTGTATTCTGGGTGAGCAGACGTCCCTGGTGCACAAGCCCGGACATTATCCTGTCTCTCCAGCTTCCATATTTGTTTAGTTAGAGCTTTCACATACAAACGGGACAGAGATAATTTGCAACTGCCTATCAGTATACTATATATACATATAGCGTATATATATAGGAAGATGTGCATGGGCACTAACTGCAGAGCAGCTGACACAGCTCTTTTTCCTGTGTCAAAGCCCTCAGATAACACAAACGTCCATGTCAGCGGTCCCCACTGTGTCACAGCAATGTTCGACTTCTGTTTATATGCCTGGTTTAGAGATAATGGGACTTAGTCAGTCTGACATCAGAGGGAGTCAGCAGAAATACCTCTGACTGTGTTTGACGCGAGGGTAACTCAGCTGAAGAGCCCTGCTTTCTTGTAAAGAAAGCCACTGGCTGTTAGAAAGCATGACAGCAGTAGCTGCAATACATGAGACAGCTTTAAAAACATTAATATTAGAGAGCCTGGCTGGGACTGCAGACACTGTACACTTGATCTGAGTAGAAATCTGCTTTATGTAGACTTTTAGGGAAGGCTTAAGGAATAGGTCCTGCATTTGCAAGAGAGGCAGTGTCATGATTAAGAAGCAAGACTGCAAAATAGGGTGCCTGAATTCAGACCCTGCTTTATTGCAAAATACTGGTGTGGCCAAGAGCATGTTTTTGTTCCTCAGTATATCGGTAAAGCAGAACAAACTGTGCTTCTCATGCACATAGGTCTTGAAAGCAATATATGATAGACTAGAAGATGCTCATGTATTTTATGGTCAATGCCCTGGAAGATTTCTTCTGTGGCTTCTCTGTTCAACGATCATAACATGTAAAATATCTGATCAGTGAAAAAGGCCTGTCTGTGTATTGACCCCAGTTTTGCAAGAGGACTTCTCTGTTAATAGTAACAGTGCTCTATCTTGCCACTACCTCTGAGACACTTCTGGCCAACTAAAATATCCATTTTTATGTTTACCCTTCTTTTAGGCTGTCCGCTCAAAGAGGTTGCCTGAATTTACAAATGATCGGTAACTGTAGTGCTTGTGTCTGTCTGCTTTCCCACAAGCAGACTTTTATGTTCAGCCTTAGCAGATGCTTTACAAGCTCCTCAGGAAGCTTGGGAAGAAATCCTGAAAATGGTGTAGCTGTACTCCTAAGGCAGCAAACCCACCTTGGGAAAATGAGGAGTTATTTTCTTGTGCTGTCAGGTACCTACTTTCACAGCAAAGCCTGCTGGTTTGTGGAGAGCTGCCCTGCTGCTCTTGGTCTGAGATGACGGCAGTCCCTGAGCTGGGAATCAGTGGGAGCTGGGAGGGCATCCTGGGGAAGCACTGCTACTGCCGGCCCTGTTGTTACGCTCTTTCCTCGGCAAATGCTGCCAGCCACTGCCAGTGACAGGTCACAGATCTGTCCAGACCTTTGGTCTGACCTGGCACTACTGTTCTTTATTTCTTCAGTGTTCACTTCTTATTCACACGTCCATATTTTGCCCCTGAAAGAAAGGGCCGTGGAAGCACACCCTCGCTTACAGCAGCGTGGCAAAGACAAGAGATGGCGCTTTAGATCGAGGGTGAGGAAGTATAGATGGATCCTGTTCCCTGAGCAATGAAAACACAACCAGATCCGGGGTGAAACTTGGTGTTATTCAGATACCATATCTAAAAGAAACTGCTTTGGAAAGCTAAAGGGATGGAAAGAGGCCTGTTGTCCTCCCTGGATAGACGGGGCTGTTGGAACTCGCACTGGTGAGCACCAGGAGCGGTTTGGGTTTCAGTTCTGCGTCTCTCAAGCCCACTGACACAGTGGAAGGACTCTCCTGACACCAGTGGGCTGTGGCTCTGCCCAAACCTGGCTACAGGACCAGGCTGTCCTCAGGCTGCATTAAATAACTGCTCAGCTTGTTTCATTTCCATTGTTGTTGCTCTTAAAATGTGGCTGATGCCGGTTAGATTGATTTATGACTCACCAAGTCCCCTACTCACACAAGCACTGTGTGAAGCGGTTGGCATTTAGTTGGTAATGACCACATGCAGACGCAGCAAAGGTTTATTTTTGCTCACTGAAGAATGTCTTATGAGGCCAAGAAATTGAATATTCAGAGAGCGGCCTTTGAGCCAGCGGGAATCACCCCTTCTTTTCCTCTCCCTCGTCCCCGAGCCACCGCGGTCCCATGGCCAGGCACCCGACAGCTGTGCTGTCGCTTGAGCAACAGCGGAGTCGCCCGGGCAGCTCCAGCTGTCTTTGCTGCCTGTAAATGGAGCCCTCTATGTGCCGAGCAGTTCTGCTCGTACGGACAGCTGAGCCGGAGCGCAGGCACTCAGCGTCTTCACCCTGCTCCCCACAGAAAGACCCTTGTCCTCCTTCCCAGTCAGAAGCCACGTACAGACGACACAAGGGACAAGGCTCCTTTCGCTGCCACTTGCGTGTGGTTGCCGCTGCCCCGCCGGAGCACGTGCACCCCTTCCGTGGACACGCGCGGTGGAAACCCGACGCTCGCCCTTCCTGCGTGTAACCGGCCGACCACCTGTCCTCCGTCTGATCTCCGCTTTGCTCTTAGCTCAGCGTTTCTCGATTTAGCTTCCTGGCAGCCTCTGTGATATTTTAGCTTTGATGCGTGTCCTGACCTGTGCTTCTTGCACAGGCAGAGCTGCCCCTTTCTTCTGGGAGCTGTGAATGCCTGAGGCACTGCTCATTGTTACGGAGACCTGGCAGCTCCAGGACAATATTTCCCAGTACTTTTCAAGGCCGTCCTGTTGCTCTGGCGAATGCCCAGTAACAATCTACATACAGACGTGCTTGTATTAACAGTGGGCTTTGGCACTTCTTAACCTTACTTAATTGCCTCAAAAGCATCCTGGACAGTGCCAGTAAAAACTTGTTCCTTTCTGATGGCTCATGAGTGACACGTGTGATTTGAGGAATGAGATAGTGGCCCACCGTGTCTGTCACCAAGCTGAATGCTGCTGTTGATACAAACACGTGTTCTGGTTGCTTATGTCAGCTAAAACCTCCGGTGTCAGTTGGGCACGGAGACCGGGCTTGCTTTGGGTGAGTCAGTGGGACCTACTTCAGCAAGGAGAGATTTGCATTGCACCAAGAGATGTCAGTGGCCAGAGGTGACACTGTCCAGGCTGGAGTAGCACATGCTGCGAAACAGCACATGCTGTTTTGCTTTTTGAACTTCAACTCTGAAGGCTTTGCAGAACACAGCAAAGGTGGGGGGATATCAGCAGTCAGGATATGCCTGGATAGCTGTGTACCTGCCAACCAGAAAAATTTTGGGAAGATGTATGAGAACAGCTCATACACATATGTTGTCTGAGCTCTCAGAGGATAAAACTTTAAAAAACTGTGATCAGTAACGGAAATCACGCTTTGTCCCTCTGTCCTTCACTCCACCTGCCATTTTGTTTTGTCCTGAAAGTTGAACAAAAAGTGGAATTAAGCATTTGGGCTGGGTTTTGGTCTTCTTTTTGTATAGTTTTCTTTGAGTTTGTCACTGTGTCCTATCACCTGGAATATCTGAGCACCTTCTATGTGAAATCAGAGGCAACAGCTAAACCCACAGCAGGCCTCTTGGGCTGGCTGAGACTCCTCGCTTTTACACAGGGGCTATAGTTTCATGGCAAAGTGAAGCCAGTGTGAGCCAGCACTGCTGCTGAAAGAAGTGGCACGACCCAGTTTCTTGCTTCTGTCCCATACCATCCTTTCCCTGGGACAGGTATAAATCTTGTTTGCATGTGATGACCCCAAACATGGAGCTGATTCAAGCTAAATGCTGTTACTTGCTGCCAGGTTACTCTTGGTGTGGGTCAGATCCTCGAGCTACTAAAGAGCAGCAGCACAGTCATCAGCACTGAGACAAGGAAGGTGGAGGCCAGAGTGCGAGGGGCAATGGGACATTTGCTGTTTTATGCTGGTTTAAAATGACTGTGAAATGACGGCAGGACTTTCAGTGTCTACAGTGCAGAATAACGGGGACTACAGAGATCACACGCTGCTCAAACCTTGCTTTTTCCAAATGCTGCTTCTATCTGGAATCATTGATGCCAGTACAAGGATTATATTGCAAAGATCAAACTGGAAATGTTTTCTAGGCTGTTTGCTGAGACACAAACCATCCGTGAGGTGAAGCTGTTAAGGCCACAAATTTTGTGAACACCTGTGAATCACCTGCATTTGCACAGAAGGGTGCAATGCAATTCCCTTGGTTACTTTCATCTTTATAGTAATTCCACTAAAATATAATCCCCACAAAACTCCTCAGCATGTTCCTGATTTAAGAATATCACAGATCTATGAATAATATTCCTTCAGAAGCTGTGTGAATGGCTGTATCAGTGCTTGTAATAGCAGTCCTCTCTAAATCTACTGAAAAAATCCAGGCTCCAGTATTGCACCGTGTGTTTATTCTCATACAGTTTTTTGCGCTGCATTACGCACTGCTTATCCACATTCACAGGCCCCCTTAGTTAGAAGTTGTGTCTGTTTAGTGGTCTGAAAATAGAGCCAGGGAGCTGTACGTAATCCCAGCCTTAATACCTCTTAGGCACAGAGCCTTGGGTGAGTCACTTCACGTTTCTGGGTCCATGCTGCTTGCTGCTGAACAGAGAGAGTTGTTTCTTTACCGCACGCGGGGGCCGTTCAGTGGCGGGAGCAATGTAAAGAGTTTTCTAAGACATAGTTAGTTTGGCATGATGAGGTCTTAACGCTCAGCTCCTCTTTCAGTGTGCACGTGTTGTGCAGTATGCCGACTCCTCAGAGGTGAGTGCTGGGTTTCCCGTGCCGTGATATACACGCATCCCTTTCGGGCATGGCTGCGTTCCCCGGCCTGGCTTGCTCCTGCCGCTCTTCCTCCCTGGTTTCCTAACACAGCAGGGAGAAGCAAGGGGAAGGACAGGCTGTGAATGGGTTTGTAGCTGCGTGTGTGCTGATGGCAAGTATTGCAGTGCTTTTCACCGTACTGACCTGTGTTACCAAGGCTGCGTAGTGTTTCTCCGAAGGGAAACCTCAGTCCTTTCTGCTCTAGAGGATGCACCACTGTGTTTGCTGCACCAGTTTAATTCCTCTCCCCCCTGCACCCCAGGACTGGAGTGAAACGGCTGGGAACTCGGCAAGAGCAAACCTCCTTCAGTCCCAGCCCTGTTTTGCACTGACCCCTACAGTAGGGATTGGCACATGTTTCTGTATTGGTGGCTTTACCCTAGCGCAGGATTCTGCCGTGTGGAAGGGGCATTTGTGCTTGGGACAGGCAGGATAAATAGGAAAGCCCGGAAGCAGAACCTGGTAGGTAAATGCCAGGTTGAACTGACTCTCCCTGCTTTGGTGTGTGCTGGTGGCGTTTCTGTAAAATGCCTGCTGTCTGTTGGCTTGTTCGTGTTTACAAACTTAGGAGTGCAGTGAAGGACCTGGCTGCTGATGGTCTTTTCAATGCTGTGCCAATCAGCTTGGTTGCTAAGAGCGAGCCGTATCACTTCTTCTGCGTTTTGTCACAGTGGGAGACGAAAGCAGAGGAAAGCCTCTGATCTGGGCATGCCAGGAAAAGAGGACGGGGCTGCCAAGCAGGTTGGCTAGGGAGAAAGAAGAAACCCTGACCTGCAGCATCCCACATTGGTGGAAGCAAAAGACTTTCTGAACTCCCTGCTTTGCTACTCATCTTGCGTGCTTTGTGCTTATTTTGCACACCGCAAGTGCCTTTGAGACACAGCAGCGCAGGGACCGAAGGATCTCAGCGCTGCCACCACTTTGCAGCCACTGCTGTGGAAACGCAGCTGGCTCGTATCACTTCCAGAGAAGCACGGTGTGCGTTTCCACCGCCTTGCACCCCGTGTGCCGCTCAGTGCTGAGCAGCATTAATGCTCACAGCCTGACTCCCTGGCACCGTTTGCAAACCAGCCCTTGTGTTTGGTTTGTCACCCTCCCTTTTGATCCTTTTCTGGTTCTCTGGCACTAGTGCAGGTCGCAGTGAGCGTGCCACGGTGCAGCAAAATGAAGACTGTTTAAAGTGGTATCTGTTCAAGCAGTCATTAAACACTTGTATTCACAGAACATTTTATTAGCACCCTTGTAACCTTAGCCTAAACTTATTTTTTTAGATTTGAATCCAAAGTGTTATTTATAAAAAGAATCACTTGAGTCCTTAAGTGCTTGATAGTCATGACTTAATCTTAGGGAAGTCATTTAATGATGCTACAGCAGCAATCAGCCCAATGTGTTTACAAGTTGGGCCCAAAGTCATGTTGGTCGGCATTAAATTGTGTATAGTGTCTTTCAGATTGGCTTTTCTTACTAATTTTTTTTTCCTGACATAATCGAGTCGCTCGGCTCATGTCAATAAGAGTATGGTGAAGCTTTATCTCATAGTGGGTTCATTCTGCCTCCACAGGCTGCCCTTTCTCTGTCTCCAAGGCAATAGATGCATTAATGCACTCCCAGACAATGGGCTGCCATTTAAAATGCTCTTTTGTAAGTGCAGCTTTGGTAGCTCAGAGAACCGGTCCCTGACTACGTAATGTCAATATATTTTCTCAACTCTGTGAAAAGCAGAGAGAAGAAAGAAGCCAAGTTCATTTAGCTAAGACTGAGTTGCTCTGAACTATTGCTACCAATCTTTCTTTGCTACAAGCTTTTGTGTAGCCAATTTCAGAACACAAACATAAAAATACTTCTTGCCTCATTCCCAGAGAGTTTATAATCTAGGTGGGCAGAGACTCAAGCCTTATCTCAAGCAGGAATATTAAAGGCTGTTTTAGAGCCATGATGCAGCCTTTTTGGCAGGAGCAGTTGCCTTAATGCTCTTGCAGGTGAAACTCAATTATGTCTCTCACTGGCTGACTCATAAAAACCCACACAGATCTCAAAGAGCACAATATGGTACGAACAAAAGTGTGCTGCCCTTGCTCCCTGTGTAATGTTGTGAGAGAGGCACTGGGCAAGGAAAAATTTTGACCAAAAACGTGGTGGCTTCATAAGAACATGGCCTGCAGGTACCATAGAATATACATTTACGCAGAGACTGAAGACCATGCCTAACTGCGCTATGGGATCGCCCCGTGCAAGAGTAGGTCTGTTGTCCAACGGCAGTGGACTCCTCTTCTGCTGATGTTTGTTTCACAGAAGAGCTTTTTCTGCACCGTCGGCTCGCTCCGGCTGGCCTCACGGCGTGCACGTGACACGGCACTGAGACAATTCAAGACATTGATCCCCCTTTGCTCTGGGCAGCTTCACTAAATGCAGGCATGTTCTGCTGTGTATACTGAAATGTGTCTTCTTGACAGCTTCTCTGTCAGCTCTCCTTGCTTTTGTTGAGTGGTACGCCTTTCCAGGCAGAGCTCCTTCCAGGGTCTTTACAAAAGTTTTTCATTTATTTCTTCTGTGTTCAAGCCCTGTGGAAAGCCAGGCTGCAGCATTAAGAATCAATGATGCAATTACATAAGAACCGTTTTTCCCCTTCAGGAAGGATGGGATGAAAACCTCCAATGATAGCTGTTTGTCTTTTGACAGTGCCCAAATAAATGCTTAAATACTGGGCAGTGTTAAACAAGCTTGACTGGAACTCGCATTTAAGAAATAACAAGTTTCATGTTCAATGGTGTTATCTCCATTAACATCTCTCAGATACTGTTGTAAAGATCTTCTGTGGCATAAGTGAGAGGGAGGCCCCACTTTAATCTTGGAAGAGAATAAATATTCCTTGAAGGTATTTAAGAAGCAGTGGTATATCAGGAGAATGTTATGGGAGCATATGTTAGAGGGGGACATTTAATACTAAAATGTGGATCAAAGCCTTGGACAATGTATGAAACGTGCAAGGACGTTAGTGATGAATGGGACTATTTTGTGAGGCAGCGTTGCAGGACTGTGCTCCGTATCCATGACTGATACAGTAATATGCACCTTTAGAGCTACAGCTCAGCACCGACTGTCAGCCTGGCCAACTCATTCAGTCAGTCATGCACAAGATATGGTAGCATAAAGCCAGCTCCTGGAGATTTCCCAGCCAAATAATGTTGGATCTTTTCCTACATGTGGCTGATTTAGTCCCATGAAGACCTGGTGACAGATCACGCACAATCAGCAAACCAGCTGAGCAAGGACTTTAACGAGACGTTCACTTAACCATGTATTAAACAAATCATGCTACTAGTATATTAGATGTATCCAGTCCCTTCTTTGTGGTGTGCTACAAATTGCACGTAAGATTATTACAGTGAAAAGTATTTTTAAAAAAACTAACTGACTTTTCATCAAGGGGACGTTCACAGGTCTCTGAATTAAAACAATTACATGATCTTTGGTTTCGCTTTTGTTCTTAGTTGATTTTGCTTTCAGTTCTTGTGCTGGCGATTTGCAGATTTTTTCACCTTTCTTCACTGAAAAGAAAAAGAATCATTCCACTAAAGAAAAAATGACAACTTCCTGTTGCTCTAAGTATTTTGTTCCTTAAAGCTTCCCTTTATTAAATGTTGAATCAATTTTTTTCATGGATAATTTGAAACACCAATCCTCTGAATGACAATTTGGGAGTTTCTCTAGGTATTTAAAAACATTTTAATATTTATCTTTGTTAATTCAGGGAAGGAAACATTTTCATTTCCATTTTAGCAACAGAAAGTTAAAACATACATTGCTGTTTAATGAACTCCGGTTCAACCACAGATGTTATGAACAGCAAACATGAAGATTTCTGTGCTCAAACAATATTCCTCCCCCCTCTACACCCAAATGTTTTCCCCTAACAGTTTATTCTTTCCTTTTCTCTATGTAAATACTATGGGACTCCGATGTAAGTGTTACAGATTGCATGAGTTTTCGTCTGAGGTGTTTAGAATAGAATAGCACTTAACAACTTAATCATTTGTGGGATGTATTTTCATTAACTGATGACTTTGTTGATGATGTGACTAGACTTGTTTGCTTTGGTTGCACGTGACTTCAGCTTTGAAAACACAAATCCTGCCTCCCTCTGTTTTGTGGCTGCTGGGCAGTGTGTGCTGGTGGAGTTGGCTGCTCCTAACTTCTCAGTTTGGCAACGAAAACGTTTGGGAAGGTACATGACTTGGGTCAGTGTCTTCTGGAAATGATGGTGAATTTGTCTTTGTTGCAGGGAAAAGAAGCTGATCACCATCGTAGAATAAATATCTGCTCTCTTTCTCTTATTAAGTGGTGTGCAAACCTCCTTATATGAGGGAAAGCTTAGCTTTGGAGTGACTTTGTTTTCCATTACAGTAATACAATACTTAGTTCCTGTGTAATATGTGACTGTGATCTGCCCCATTGCCCCTGAGGAATTAAACTCAGGTGGCCAAGAAGTATGGACTGGGAAAAAAAGGGGGATCCAGCTCCTCTCCAAAGTATTGGGGTGCCTGATTCTGGCTGCAAATGCATTCAAGTCCAAATATTTCAGAGGATCTAGGTCAACATCCTTTGCTCATTCATAATTTGACTGGACCAGGTCCTGCCCTCTGTTATACTGGTGTAAATCCAGAGTCACGCTGGATTTGCACAACAGTATAGATCAGAGCCTGGTCAATAACAAACACCTCCTGAGAAAACAGCCTGCTACAAAATCTCATTTGTTATTGTAAAAAGAGTTTCACAAGTGAGACTGTTTAGCCCATGTAGAATCACAGAGATTAAAGATGACAAAGATCTGGCTCTCCATTTTCTTGTCAGTGCTGGGTTGTTCCCTGCGGTGCGTTCAGTAGTTTAGATCCAACTCTGCAAAGCACTTGAATGTCTGCTTTCATCAGAAAAATGCACAGCTTCGAGGCTTCCCACACAATGCGTTGGTTATATCGGTTCCCTTTGAAGGAATTAAGATAGGATCAGAAGAATTAGAATTAAGGGGTCCCTTTCTAAGCAGTCAGGGTCTGTATTTCCTTGATGA
The DNA here is from genome assembly GCF_036370855.1 of Dromaius novaehollandiae. NCBI lineage: Eukaryota > Metazoa > Chordata > Aves > Casuariiformes > Dromaiidae > Dromaius > Dromaius novaehollandiae. The sequence goes on along the minus strand of NC_088101.1, from coordinate 81,610,885 downwards.
ATAGAGGAGTGTAATCTGGTTTGGATCTGCCCCTGCGTGCAAAGATGTGGAGCTGTAAGTGTAACAGGTGGAGACACCCCCAAGCACACGCTGCTCTGACATGGGGAGTGACAGGCTCTGACGGACAAGAGAGCCAGGGGAGGCATCTGACGTATGTCCTGTGCTTTCACACAGCCCCCTCCTGGCTGTGAGACGGTCCCAGGGGCTGTCAGCTGCTTCCCCGGAGCTGCGCACACTGCTAGCTCTGCCACTTCTGGGACATCTGATAGTGCCCTGAGGCCCCAAGGCCTCCAATCCTGAAGAGGGCTCCTAGAAACGCACAGGAGGTCACTCACGGCCAAGTGCTGCCCTCAAGAAGCCTGTGCCAGCCCTGACAGAGTGCTTTGCTCCTCAGTCTGCCCCTTGCCCAGAATCAGATCTTGGTGTCCCAGAACTTATCCATTTACTTTAAGCCTTCATCCCTTTTCCCACTAATTCCTCACATGTGTGCTTATTATTGTCATTAATTTCATGCTTTACACCTATTTTCTGCTGCAGAGGACCCAGTCTCCTGATGCAGAGAAGTGTTGAATTTGAATTTTATCCAGTAATGGTCCTGTTCATAGAAAACCAACCTCAGAGTTGGCGCTCACTCATCGGCAGCCCTTCTGAGATAAGTTTGCTCCAGTCCCACTGCAGTACCATGTTGTGGGCTCCACAAATGTAGGACAAAGTCTGGCACCCCAGATCAATACGAGGGTGGGAGTGCCCACAGTACAAGTGTCCTCTCTGAGTCAGCAGGGGAGGGGAATCTTCCCTTCTCGCTGAGTGTCTTAAAAGATGGGCCCTGTGTTCAAGATCTGCTCTGGTCCATGGTCAGAGATGTAATGGAAAGACCTGGGATAGACCCTCTTCTTCCCTTTTCCAGTTCAGTAAGGTCGAAACAAACCTGGTTTCCATTTGGCTGGTTTTTGGTGCCTCATTCACAATGAGATGAAGTAGGGGAGAAAAGGGTCTCAGCCTTGTTTCCAATGGACATTACAAAACCCTCTGCTACAAGGGTCAAAGCAACATGCAGGCAGCTTGGCAACTGATCCCTCCTCTTGGTCCCCAAGGAGCAGCTCCTGCCCAGGGATATGACACTCAGCCTGATGGGAATTCTGGAAGAGCCTGCAGCAGACCGTGTCTGTCCTGGAGACGGAGAGAAGACATGGATGGCAGGGCCGTCTGGATAGCTTTTCTCGTCAACACCCATTCAAAGGAGAGAATATTAAAGAAGAAAGCAACGTACACTGGAAAAGCATGGGATTCCTGCAAACATTGTCAGGGCTGACAGTTCCTTCTGTGCCTTTTCGCAGCGGAGCTGCTGGCTGGAGGTTGAAGGGAATGGGGCACATCTGCCTGATCCTATATAGTCTCAGCTTTAGCTGCCTGTGTCTCCACAGTCTGATCCCTGATCCTGCTGGATGCTCTGTCTAACTCTGGTTGTTCAACACCCCCTACTTCTTCTCTTGAATGTCCCTTTTTTCCCCTAGGGAAAGCCCTTGTCTGCTCAGAGGGGCACATGCCTCGGGATGTGCTGCTGGGCTTGTTGGACCCCGGTTGCATTCCTCTAAAGAGAATATGGCAAGGGGAGCAAGACGGGATTTCCATTGCTGAGGGGCTGATGTTCATCCAGTGAGGAAATACATTCTCCCCTGCTTTCAGACTGGTTCTAATGCTGCTGAAGTGGGGCTAAAAATAGTCTGTGCCACTGTGCAAGCCTTGAATGAGGCAGTTTAAAGAAGTCCTGACCCATTTTTACTCATCTGGAAACAGTCAAACTGCGCGAAGTCAGCTGGCCCCTGTCACTTCAGCCACGAAACTTGATCACCCAGCAGGGCAGGCCATGGGCTCTGCTGGCAGGAGAAGGCCTGGTGCAGCGGTCTGGCCCCTACTGCTGGACTGTGCCTGCATTGTATGTGTGCTGGGGTTGATCTGTGCGTTTTCAAAAGGCCCAGGTGCTTACAGCGGGTGAACTACCTATCCAGCCTGCAGTCCACTCCTGAGGGACCTCTGGAGAGCAGAGCAGCTGGGAGCAGTCATGTGAATTGGCGTCTGGGGTTGTATTTGGCCTACAGGCTGCAGATTTGGGCATCCTTGGTTTAGGCTGTGTTCAGCATCTGAACAAACCACATCTAAAGCCAATCTGACTCCACTTTCCTTGGCTCAGAGAGGCCTTAAGGACCAACTCCCGCACCAGGAGGACCTAAGCTGGGCTTTTCCAGGATATCTCGCTTCCCAAGTGAAAGGAGAGAATAAAATGTCCCTGGATCGATTTGCCATGTGGTCTAAAGAACATTTAATATTCTCCCCACAGTATAGTATTGGCACCGCAGTCACATATAGAAAACCCCCGAATCAGCAATTATCCCTGGCCTCTCTGCAATGTGAGTATCAGCATTTTCAGTACAACTGGGAAAAAAGCCAGTTTCCTGCTCTTCCTGAAAACCTGTGCTGGCGTATTCCAACCTCACCATACAAATGATGACAAAAGGGTAGAAACACAGGGTCAGTGGCCAGAGGATGGTGTGCACTGCTCTCCGGAGCAGCAGCTACATCCTGTGCACTGAGCACAGGCGCTGAGACCGTTCAGCTGTTGACTTCAATTTGGCACTGGAGAGAGCCCCAGTGACCTACTCTTGACTTGTGATGTTGCTGTAGGCAAATCACTTTCCCTTTCTCTCTCCATTACCCAGTTTAAAGAGCAGTTTGAGAATTCAGCACTTTTGTGCTTTGAAGATCTAAATAGAGTAATGATTATTAGGCATTTTAGAATCCTCTCGCTATAGTGTTCGGTCCAGTGGATACTTGCCGTCAGTCTGAAACGTGAAGTACAAAGCACTATTTTATATGTGTACTTACAGAACGGTCTTCAGTAGAGAGCCAATAATTGTGATTAACGCCATCTAAACAGCAATACTTCCACTCCTGAGATGTTTCAGAATGGAAGAAGCATAATTGTCAGTTTAACTAAGAAAGCTCCAGCCCTGCTGATAAGAAACTGTCTGCAGAGGTGCAGAAAGCTTCGTCTGGTTAACTTCAGTGGAACTTAAATTGGGCATCTGGCTTGAATTCTCTCAGCTTCAGGTGGGTTAGTGCTGCTGTGCTTAGCTCTGTGTATTTCCACCTCCAAGACAGCCATTTCCCTACTGTCCACAGAGCTTCAGCTCTCATTTGGTGTCTTCCAGAGAAGACTCCTCCTGGAAGCAGTAGCTGCAGGAACGATGGATGAGATTGGCAGTTCAAGAGATCTCATTTATCCCTGAGCCAAACATAAACAAAATCTGCTAATGGAGTCAAAAGCCAGAACATCAGAGGCTGTGAATTCAGTCTAAATTTTATGTAAAATAATCCAAATAGAGCTTACAATGGATTCAAAACTAGGGCCTTTTGATTTCTAACCCCACATCTGCTATTACTAGAGTGTGATGTGTGAACTTTCTGCCTATTAATCCCTGGAAGATGCATGGCTTTGCAGTGACATGGGGTTTGGTGGAATGTGAATCAAACTACTGCTGACCTTCCTCATCCTTTGTCTTCACATTTAGACTGTAAATGGCCATGTTAATTAGATGTGGACAATAAGTATGAAAAGCCACGTGAGGCAAACTGTGAAACAAAAGGCTTTGTGTTCTCAGACGATGAAGAGAACGATTTATTGGATTGTGCATCCATGAACAAAAAGCCCAAAAGGAAGGATCAGCCCCTGGAGGTACTTCCATATTGTCAAGGCTCTGTCTCCTATGAGGTTCCTTGAATGTCCAGCTGAACTCTTTGGCATAGAAACACTGACTCTAAGCAATGTACTCCTAGTCTTCCAGGGGTGGGTTTGCTATGGGTACGCTTATTTTTCCACATGTGTGGGTTCGTTGATCAAAGTTGGAATTCTGTGCATGTGGAGATAATAGTTACAGAAGGCTTCAGAGATGGATTTGAATTGCAAAATTTGGATCTAGCTCTAAACCACGTGCTAATGAGGAGGTATTTTAGTGAGAAGATTTGGATAACAACCACTAGGTGGTTTTTCATTTCCACAGAGGAAAATATATTCTCATCCCTGAGGCAGGATAATTATGGTGAGAATAGCCAGAAGCCACAGCCAGAGAGCTCATAATTCAGAGCCTGGTCCCTCTTGCTTCAATACACACCTAGCCAAACCCCACTGAAATCATCAGGAGTTTTTCCAGTGACTTCAATAGGTTTTTCAATCAGAGACTGTGTTAGCAAGTGCGGTTTAATTTGCTACAAAGATGCAAAAAGAGCTGAAGGAGAGCAGATCTCATATTTTGGCTTGCCAAAAAGAATTTTATCCTCATTTTGTTACGGAGGAGATACAACCTCTGTGAGAGATGCCATAGGTGAAGAATCCTTCCAGATCTGGGAGGTGGTGGAAACGGAGCCACTGCTGTCAGCCCTAATGTAGCTCTCAGACTCAAGAGGGAGATCTCCACCATGGGTAAGCGGGATTGCACCAGCTTCCCTTGGCTCGGTGTGAGAGTGTGGGAGTGGTGTGGTTCAGTCAGCGGTTCTCTGTTCTTCTAATGGGTTTTTATTTCTGCTACTTGCAACCTCTGAGATCACCAGTGTAAAAGGAGTGCTGAAATCCTTACATGTCCCACAGTTACGCTCCTTGTTCATACCCAGCGTTGCTTTTGACTGCCTTGGCCCTGCTGTAGGGACAGGGCGTAGATGCCCCAGCAGGGACCCCACCTGTCCAAGGGGTTCATGCTCTGATGGCTGTCACCAAAAGCTGGGCTGATCTGTTGTTACCATGAAAAGGTGCAGCCTCCGTAGCTACTCTCATTGCTATCAAGTGGCCTCCCAGAGGGGGCAGAGCTATTCATTCCCAATGTAGAAGCTAATGTGTAGTTAATGGCTGCTTTGCTGTAAGGGTGGACTGGCTGCCCAAGGAGTAGCCTTCTCCCAAGCTACGGGAGGTACCAGTCCAGTGGTCAAGCTGTGTCCCAGGGCTCCTGGTTTGCAGGTGGTGACTCGGAGCCAGCAGTTATGGAGTCTGGTGGTGCAGGATCACTGACTGCCATGAGCAAGAGTTTCCTTCCTCAGCCGTTCTCCGGTTGGGCCTTTCTGGATGGAGCCATCCCACCCTGATGCATTGAGCTCTTTGGGAATTCACAGTGGGGACCTGGGTAAAAAATTCAGGCTTGGAAGCTGGGTGCATTTGGATTAATCCCCTCTCTGCCAGCAACTTCTTTTGTTTATGGGCAAGCCAGCTGGAGTCTAAACAAAACTTCACTGCGCTGCAGTTCCTTATTTGTGTGCATGTTTGTACCTGGCTACATCACAAGAATGTGGACAAAATGCAGCCTGATCTTGGATTGGAAAGTCCTCTAAAATAGAAATGATTAAGTCTTCATTTATGAATGGTAGGATGCTGCCATAGTCTCACAGGTAAGGTTTATGCTGTTAAGGAAAACAAGGCTTTGGATATTTATGTAAATGAAGCAGAACGGCTTACCAGGCCTTGTGGTGTTATCTGATGCAATGACAGGCATCTCCGTTCAGAATTTATGCTCCTCTCTAACGTCCTGTAACAACTTTTTTTGTGAATCTCACAAGACACGATGCCGTGCCAAAGCTTTCCTGAGAGAAGTACACGCTGCTGATAAGGGCTTCTCTGTTTGCTACTCTAGCTAATTTCTGTTTCAGTCTGTGCAGTCTGGGGTTAATCAGAGTAAACCAATTTCAAGGAGTTGGTCTGGCATCTTCTCTCGGGCGTTCAGTGGCTCTCCTTAGCTTGGCCTGCGAGTCATGCTGTGACTTGCCTGCCTGCTACTCTCTGCAACAGCTAACTGCAAGGCAGAATTGCAATAGTTCTCTTTTTAAAAAATTTCAAATGAGCGTCTGGCCTTTCTGCCAGGCGAGGAAGCCGTGCTGGCCATTTGGCAGGCACTTGCAGGCATCACTGCGTTATAGCAAGGCTGAGGTGATGGAGATCTTTCAAAAGAGCTCTGCCTTGTGAAAATTCAGGCCCAGGTGGTTCCCCCTTGGGGACCCCTTCTGGTTTGTAGTGTCCCAATGACCTATACCCTCAGAGATGCTGGAGCTGCTCTGGACATCCCAGGGAGCACTGGGAAACACTAGATTTGGCTTTCTACCACCAGTTTGCTCTCTTGATCCAAGGGCTGCTGTAAATTGCACCAACTCGTCCTGGCTCCCTAGCCCATTGCAGTATTAGCAGCCTTTAGCCATGGCTTTTACCAAGTGCCAGAGGGTCAGGTGGTGGTGGTGTAACCTGGATAAAGGTCTACAACAGTTTTCTTAAAAGGGGTAATCCTCAACCGGTCATTTATTAATGATCTTCAGGGCTAAGGATCTGTTTCTCTCTTTCTTCACACCTGAAACAGGATAATTTCCACAGGGACACCATGTAAAGAACAACCCTTCTCCTGCTGCGCTAATGAAGTTTTCTCTCACTTTTCTGCAGGCACCGCCTAGGACCCTTAGACCTCGCTTCAGGAAGAAAAGTACCTCGTCCTCTGCCACTGAAACAATGTGAGTGCAATGAGCCAATAGCACCAAGATCCACAGAATGTCTCTCTTCTGCCTTAAAGAGCTACGTGTTAATAATGTAGAAAACAGCAGCGGGATGGATGTGCTTTGATGTACAGCATTGTAGACATGGCCTTTCTCTCTCCTGTCTCTGTATTCTTCTGTTAAACGCTTCTACACGCATTTGTCTGCAACATGGTTAGGACAATCTGACAGGCCCCTGCAGATACGAGTCCTTGTTTCGTTCGCAGAATATACACCCGCTCACGCTACTCCTGTAAGGCTGTACATTTATAATTCTTATTTGTGTCCGCATAGCTCTAGCTCTGTGAATGCACAGTAAAAACAAAACTAATCAATTGTTCATGATGATACATTGACCGTGTACTTATTTATGGCTTTATCATTAATGAAGTGGATTTGCAGAAGCCATGGCTTTCTCTTCCCTCCCTTCCTCCTCAAGACTGTGAATGATATAGCAAATGTTGAAATATTTTGACTGTACAAAATGCCCATGATTCATTAGTAAAAGCTGAGCTGCAACTCCATTTCTCTTTCTGCAAATCAATCACATGTATTCTGAGAGAACCACTGTACTAAAAATGTAGAGACAGAACCACTTAGAGAGGATGAGGAAGAGATGCGCAAGATAAAATTAATGGTTTCAACAAAGTAATGAAGGGGGAGTCTTAATTTTGATCAGCCTGAGCCAAGAGAGTATTGTGTGGAAAATGATGGAGGCTAGAACCAGGTCGTATTGCTTGTCGCAAATGTTCTACTGCCAGTTTTAAAGTGTGAGCAAGCCAGGCTCGTAATTGCTGCAGCAACAGAATTTAGAATGATTTTAGTGACTTATTTCCAGGGGAAAAACGCACCTTTCTCCCCGGCGTGTAACAACGTCAGCTCCAGTGTTCTGCTTTCCTGGTGTGGTGCTGGATTTCTACTTACACGAGCAGAGCGGGGCACTGGGGCCGAGCTTCCTTTTTAGGCCTGCAGTTTTTGCCTGTAGCATGGAGTTTGGTTAGAATCACCAGAACCAGACTGAATGGTGTATTTGTATCCATATATAAATGAGAAACATAAAAGAAGAGGAAGACGTTGTAGGATTTGTGTATTTGTGCTTCAAGTTGGTGTCTCTTGTAAGTGTTAAGCATGTGAAGTTCACACATAAGTTAATTACGTGACTCTCTGTGTTTGCTCTCGGACCTATCTCATAGACTAGAAAAACATTTAGCATTATGTAGAAGTGCCATCACTAATGGATCAATACACGGACTTGATTAGGAATAGTACTGTTAATCGTGTGCAGGTGCAGCAGACCAGGATGCCAGTAGCCGGTTGGAGTGTATCAGGCTCAGAAATAAATCTGAAGTGGCCTTTAAAAGCTCTTCTCTGCCGGATATGCATCCGTATCCCAGCTGTCCCGTTCTGATGCATCCTCGAGGGTCTCCCCAGAGCTTCCAGAGTATGTGGGGAAGAGAGAGATAAACTATGCGCGCACACAAACGTTTATCTGACCTGGCTAGGAAGTGGAAAAAACAAGCAGGTATTTCCTGTGTCTGCCACAATATTTGGCCCCATTACCTGAGAATTTTATTTCCTTTTCATGTGCTAGTTCAATCATATTTTGAAATGGGTAAGAAGGAAACAGTTTTCAGAAGGTAAACTGAAAACAAAATCTGTCTAAATAGCAGTTACAAAAGAGTCAGTCCTTAGAAGATACACAGCAAAAGCTTTGAGGAGCTAACCTTGCGTGTTTTATTTTTAAGCAGCTTTAGAGTTTATTTGATTTCTTTTGGCAAACATTAAAAAGAAATAGAAAAACTGCTTGCAGTGTTAGCAGAAAATAAAATCCTGTTGCAAGCAAGCTGTTTGTCTGCTATGCAATAGGCTGCCATAAGATTAAAAAAAAGCTGACAAGTTTGCACTCAATAATGCCAAAAAAAACCCCATAGAGCTACATAACATCTGACAAATTCTATTCTCAGACACGCTGTATTAACATTGATTCTAAAATTATTAAATGTGCGTCTAATCTGCTGTTTTACTGTAAACTTGACTGTTTAGATTTTCTTAAGTGCTGAGGTGAAATTGTTGACAAGGGAGTTGCCTTATATCTCTCAAAACATTCACTGTATAAATGAGAAAAAAAAAGACTTTTCATATCTCTGGCAAAAATGTATTAATTTATCAACTGAGCTGTATATTTGTGTATAGATAGGTAGACAGGAAATGTGAATGCCTAAACACGTACACTTAGTGCTGTAGTGTTCTGTATACAGAATAGAGTGGTCATTCGCTTTTAATTCGTCATATTCCACACAGAGGTTGTTTACAGATGTTGCCCCAAGTTTGTCATTTTACTACTTGGCTATTGCATTTATTTAAAATAAACACCAGACATGAAGTTTTTTTGTTCCAGTTTTTCTTTAGTCTCTGTCAGGGAACGAGCCTGATTCAGCGAGTCGTGTTCCTACTCTGATGCTGACCCCTCGTGGCAAGCCAGAGTTTGCAAAACTCGATCAGATAGAGGAGAGGATTCACGGGTGGCCATGGGAAAGCACTGCTCAGCTTCCTCACACCTCGGGCTGTGACGGTTGGCTCTGCAGCTTGCAGATTACTCCCTCCTCCTCAAAGCACGCAATCGCTCCGCTGATGGCTTAGAATAGCTACAGATCTGGGATTCCCGGGGTTAAGAAAAGCCTGTTCATAGAGGCCATCGGGCAGCTGGCCTCTACAATCATTCCTGCAGAGCAGGCACCACCTTCCCACTTCTCAGCAGAAGGCCTGGAACACATAACCTTAAGAGTTATAGGTCAGCCTGAGAAAAGACAACCTTAAATCAGGGTAAGGGTGGTCTCATGTGAAACATTCATTATTGCATGCAAGGAAAATTGAGGCTTTGAAGGTACAGAAACTGCAGCTGAAGACATTCTATGGTAAACGGGCCTGTAAGTTACCTCACCACGATACCATAAACTCACCTCAATTATAAACAGAATAAACTTGGAGCAGCTCAGTGCAATCCTCCATGACCCCTTTCTCCTCTTGGGGCCAGCATCAGTGCAGTTGCAGTGGTTGCCAACTGCTGAATCAGGGTCATGCCAAATAAAGACAAGAAAGACTTCATGTCTAATCACTTGAAATAATGCCATATCAATCTAAATTGTGTAAGTGCAAACCCAGCACAAAAGGAAAGGAAAATCAGGTTATTTGTTCCTAAAGGGAGGGAAGAAAGCTGCTTAGAGAGGTATAACGCTCCTTAGCCTTGTGTAAACAACCTGCTGCCTCTGACTGCTCTCTGAAATGTGTTCTCCTGTAGTAATGACATCTATGTACTTGTGACTGAACGCTCGTTAATCACCGTCTCCTTTTTGCTGTCTGTTCTGGGTACCAGTTTTGCATCTAGCACCATATTTGAAGTAGCAGAGAACACCATGTTGGGATTTGCATTTATACAAACTATTTAAGAATCATAACTGTGCACTTCATGTGATTTCTTTCTGTAATCAGTAGAAAAGATCTGTGATGAAACAGTACACTTAATGCCTCACCAGGATGGACATTACAACAGTATTCCAAAGGTTGATGTTTTGCTGGTTTTGTTATACTGCTCAATATACATCTTGAATAAAGTCTTAATCTTTTCTTTTAAAAAATAAAGAAAACATCTTTATTCTGTTCAATGTATCTGGCAGGCCAGAATAATTACTTTTATTGCTGTATTATTTTTAATCTCGATTCTGGCTAACTGTATATAGATGTATTCACTAAGTGCTGCATGTCCTTCAGAACTTTTCTCTGTACTACGAACTGGAAAAAATACAGCTACTGAACACTCTGAGTAACCAGTGAATTCATTGAAACGCTACAGCCTTGTACAGCAAACCACCTCTTGTTGAACAGGTGGCTCTGGAGCCCATAAACAGAGACTATCCGCTTAAAATTATTAGTGAATATTTTGAAGCTGCTGCTAGAAGCAACTGCTTTTCTCTCACTTGCTGGAGTATCAGCTTTGTAGAGAAAGCCCATGATCTAGCCCTTACCAAAACCGGAAACTAGTCGCATCTCACACTGCAAAAGGACCCTGTAATAAGTTCTTTCATGCATACCTGTGATCAGAGATATGCAATATGCAGTGTAAGGTATAGCTATGCTTAAAGAAAGAGTAAGTGAGAAAATATTCAGAATTCACTGCTTGAGCATGTAGAGTAGGACCCAAAGAGTCTATTCTACTGCTCAAAAAACCAACACAAATTATAAACTTTGAGTCCTGTAATGAAATTCTATAATTAAATTTGGCTAATACTTTTTTTTTCTTTTTTAATCGGTTATCAAAACTGCAGGTAACCATGCAATGCCCGTTTTTCTGTGCTCCCCAACATGGGAGATGTGGCAGCAGTCTATCCGGTACCGTAACAGGCAGCAATGCTGAAATGGGACCCTCCTCTCCTTTCTCCCCTTCCCCAAAGAAACTCCATTCAGGGAGCCACCAATAGCTACGGACAGAGCAAAAAATATCCTGAAGTTATCTAAACATGATTCTTTAGAAGATTTTAAAGTATGTTCAATTTTTCACTGTCTTTCAGTGATGTTTAGACTGTGTTCATCCACACACGTTACACACACTCACAAGATTTTCAACCAAGAGACTTCAGAACATGTAGGTGACCTGACCTCTGCTAAGTAAAATACAAGATATTGCTCAAAATATTCTTGAACATCCCTTTATTTTGGGCACCGAGACTCATGACTTTGTCCAGATGATATAGGCATATTTATTCATGAAATTAACAGGCACTACAGATTTATCTTTGGAAACAGATAAAGCAGATATTCCATATAACGTCACCTGTTTGCTAGAGCAATGCAAAAATTAAACAAAAGATTTCTATATACGAAGATTTGTGCGATCATGATACTTCTGATAGGGATCATCAACGTACCAATTTCTCCTCTTCCAGAAAGAAGTGGTCATTTTATCTAGGAGTTTACATTGTGTTCTGTTGCACAACACCAGCTCTCTCAAGCGCTTTTTCTGGGCAGCGGACTTTTTCCACAATTTTTTCTTGTAACCAGCCTGTCAGAAGAAAATACATGAAAGAACTTTAAGGCAGATTGCTGTATATACAAGTGTAGTAATACTGATAAGCAAACCAGAACAAATAATTCTGCTTTCAGGAAGTCAGGAGTCTATTTGGTTTTTTATTATTTTTTAAACTTCCATACTAGCTACTTCTTTCTAACAGAAAGGAGGACAATTACCCCACTGCCTGTAAAGAACAAGCACTTTACAAGAAAATGTAAAGAATGTTAAAAAAAGAAAAAGGAAGTCTTACCCTTCTCCTCACCCAAAGACCATTGTGCAGTCGGAGAAACCGCTCAACCACAGCTTTCACGGTTTTCCTCTTTCCATTCCGTAAGCTACAATATGTAAGAGTCCTCACTGGCTGCTGAAGTATACTTGGAAGTAGAGATGTGACACTACAGGAAGAAAAATGGGGAAAAACAAACAGGAATAAAATATCTTTTCCCTAAAAATAATTACTGGATTTTTCACATAATGAGAAATTAGAAGCAGCTCTCGCTTGTATGAAGAAGTTCAAGAAGAGCTGATCTAACATTACCATACACCATTTAATGGATGTGTATGTATCAACGCTTAAACTGCACTGCTAAACTCTAGCTAAAATTAATCTAGAAGTCATTGTTCCATGAGGAAAAGTTGTCTCATTTATTAAAAATGTAAATAAAAACTCAAGGATAAGCATAAAAGTGTTAGAGTATTAACATGCTGAGAATTTAATGAGCAAGAGAAAGAATGCTGATTATAACAAGAACCTTAATTGCAAAGCAAACTGTACCTATGCAAAGCATATTCCATTTTACATCCTCTTTTAAGAGTTATGCTTTAACAGAAGTGGGAGACTTTGCATTAAAATACAGCCCTGTTTGCTACAGTAAGAAGCAGCACAAGAAATTTTTCAGACAACAAAGAGGAAACTGTTTGTGTCAGTGTCAGAGAGAAGATGGAGTTGGTCAACATTTAGATTTAACACTTAAATAATTTCCCTCGTGACCCCCAGAACCCTCTTTCTTCCCCCAGGGCCTTCCCTCAGCGGGATTTACCCCGCGAACGCCCGCCGGCAGCCACGCCGTACCTGCTGAGGACGGAGGCGGCTCCCCCGCCGGCCGGCCTGATAGAGGGCAGCGGCAGTGTCTTCGCAGGAGCCGCCACCGGCGTCCGCGCTCGTCCGACGCACGGCACCGAGAGGCCCGAGGCGAACCGGGCGCTGCGGGGGCGGCCGAGCGCCAGCGGGGCCCCGGCCCAGGCCCGCAGCGGCCGCAGCAGCCCTGCGGAGAGGAGAACGTGAGGGGCAGCGGCGGCTCCAGCGCGTCCCGCGCTGCCATTTCGAGGGCCCGGCGCCTCCCCACCCCCGCCAACATGGCGGCTCCGCTCCGCTCCCCTCAGCCGCGAGCGCAGCGCGCGCAGCCCCCGCGAACCGCCACCCACCCGCCAGGGCGCCCCGCACCGCCGCCATGGCCCCGCGCCTCCCGGCTACGGCGGCCGCCGAAGGACACGGGGCGGAGCGAGCGCGGCTCACTGGCCCCGCCCAAGGCGGCTCGGCAGCTGCTTAAAGCCACCGCGTTTGCGCCAAAACCGACATGGGGGCGCGGCCCCTCCCCGCCCCCCGCCGCCCAGGAGCGTCTGATTCCACACTGCAGCTACGAGCGCAGCGCGCGCCACAGGGCTGGGACCCTGGGCCCCTGTGGTGAGGGCTACCACGGCTCCCCGCCCTGCCCCAGCGCATGCGCCACCCCGGCATGCCTCGCGCCTGCGCCCCGCGAGGACTCATTTGCATACTGCCCCTTCCCGGCGCTCTGATTGGGCGCGCGGCTCGGCCGCGCCCTCTCCGCAGGGCGGGGTTATGCCCCTCGGCGGTGCGGAAGCCCGGGCGGTTGCTGCGCATGCGCCCGGGCCGTACCCGCGACGGGGGGCGGAGGCTGAGCGGCGCTGGGAGTTACCGCGCACGGCGCCTTCCCGCAACCTCCCCCCGGCCGCGACCGGCGCCGAGGCGATGCTGCGTGCGTGTCACCGAGCGGGGGTCGCAGTGGCCGCGCAGGTGAGTAAGGCCGAGGGAGCCGCGCGGCCCCGGGGGAGCCCAGTGAGTCATCCTCGCCGTCGCCTGCCCTCCGCCCGCCCGCGGCCGGCGAGGCCCGGGTGCTCGCCTCCCGGCGCCGCGGGGAGCGAGCGGGGCCACTCCGCGGGGACTGGATCGCAGCTGTGGGGGGCAAGAGGAGACGGGGGCGGGTACGAGACACGGTGCGTCCTCTAATCGCGGCTCGGTCTTTTCTGAATGACTCCGAGCTCGCGGCGCGCGATTGGCTGCTCCGCCGCTGAGCGACGGCTGCGAGCGCCAATGAGGCGCCTCGGCGGGTGGGAGCTGTTCGGTGGTTGGTCGAATGTACTACAAGCCCCGGCATGCAACGAGCCGTCTGTGGCTGTGGGGAGAGCCGCCCGCAGGGCATGCCGGTCCTTGTAGTCCGCTAGTAGCGAGTGGCGGCGCCGTTGTAGGAGCCCGCGAGCCGCGGCTGGAGCGGGGCACGCCGGGATTTCCCGCCGGGCGTTGCGGCGGAGGGGGCCGCACTGGGCTTGCGCGGCGCGGTGCACGCCGGGCGCTGTAGTGCCCTCGGCGGCGGCGCGGCCTGTTGCGGCGGGGCCTCGCGGCGGCGAGGAAGGACGTGACCTTGTCTTCCCCTGCCGCTCGGCAGGGCCGGGGCGTCCGGGGGGGTTGGGCTGGGAGGTGGGACCGAAAACAGGCTTTCATGGGCGGCCGTCACCCGTGGCTCTGGGCGCATGTTCATTCTTAAAAGAAACAAACAAAAAGCAGCCTGGGATGGCTTTGCAGCTCTGGGAGAGGCGCTGCCTCCCCTCTGGAAGTGCATCTGTACCCTGGCTGTGCGTTTCCCTGCTTCAAAAATGCCTCTTCTTTCCTTCTTTCTCTGTCCCCACTCGTCTCGTGGTGAGGCTGAGAACAACAGAGATCTAACCTTGCCGGAGAAAGCATGTTTGAAGAAAAACCAACAGTTTTTATGCATCTTATTCTTATTTTTTGGAGTCACTTCAATATTGATATTGCAGGGGGGCTTCGAGGCGCACAGCAGTGCGTTTGCTGTACTGTACTTGTCCGTGAAGACGGCTGCCAGTCACGTGGCGTTTCTGTAAATAAAAGCTGCCACACTAAAAGAAACCAGAAACAGGAAATAAGAAACAAGTGTTTTAATTCTAGTGTTTATTTTGCAAGAGAGAGAGAGTCGTAATCAAGGCCTATAGTTAAGGAGTCCTAACCTGGTTTGGGATGCCATTAGGTAATTTTTGCATGTACTGAAAATATATCTCCCTTCATGACGTTAATACCTTCTGGCTGCTGAGATGTTATTGGGAACGTGCTGAAGCCGTCAGGCCTGGGCAGTGACACGAGGTTGCTGCATCCGGCCGTCCTGCAGGCTCCTTTGCTGCTAAGGGCGGGTGGCTGGATCCCTTGACCCCGCGCAGCGACATCAGTTTGTTGTCCCACTCCGGCCGCGGTGGTGGAGCGCAGAGCTGCCCGGCAGGTACCCCCAGGCGCATCTTGCCTGTCTCCTCCCTTAACCGTGTCTGAAATCCAGCAGTTTCTCGCAGCACTCCTTAACTTTTGTCAGCTTCGTGTTCTGTAATTTGCAGCATCTCATGCCACATGTAGTAGTTTCTCAGGTCCCGCTTGGTTCGCTGAGCCTCAGGCGAGAGCCCAGTCCTCTGCCTGCGCCCCTGCAGTGGTGTCTCTCAGGACTCGGGAAACTCGATTGTTATGTGCTGATGTAGCCCAAAAAGAGACACGTGGGGGTTTTTAGTATTAGGCATCAATAAGTGGCAAGCTGTTACAATTTTTTAAAGAATGGAAATCTTTTTTTTTAACCATACGGTATATGGAGACTGACACTAGGACAGTCTGCTTCTGTGTTGTGACATTAAGATAATCCTTTGCAGGTCAAAAATCCAGTCACCTGCAGAGTTGAAACCGGTCAGGACTGTGGGGTAGCAGGTCCTGGAGGATGCGTGGTTTCTTGGGCAGAGTGAGGGAGCCAGGGAGCAGAGTGTAGCTGTATGGGCAGATACGACAGCAACTGCTCTTCACCAGAGTTCGAGGAGAGCAGCATAAGGGTCTCGATATAGAAGATCTTCATGAAGAGAGTTAGTGGTAGAGATTGGTAGAAGTTTTAGCCTTCCCTCTTATCGGTGAGGCCTGTGAATGGGAGAATCGGTGATTTTGTTGATAAGTAAATTAAACTTGTGACTTTGAGAGAGTCACAGAATCAGGTAGTAGTTGAGGTGAGACAGGACTGCTGGAGATTATCTGGTCCAATGCCCTGCTCGAGCAGGGTCAGCTAGAGCAGCTTGCTCAGGTTTTGAACATCTCCAAGGAAGGGGATCTTCATCATGGCAATTTCATCAAAGTTTTCAAGTACATGTGCAGTGCTGTGGAGAAACTCCTCTTGCCTCATTTGGAATATTCCTAGTTTTCTTTGAAAATAAACACAAGCTTCTTTTAGAAGGTGTGATACCGGTGGCAGAAGTCTTGAATGATGGCGAAAAGACTTTCAGCTCTGTGGTCAGAGTCACTTGAGCCTTGTGATTAGAAGAGAGGTTTATCCCAGGCTGAATGAGTGCCGAGGATGGCGCATCCTCCGCTCTGTGTCTGATTGCTTGAAGGATGAGCCTGCAAGGCAAGGGTTTGGGTTGGTTTTTAAGTGTTTGGCTGTGCCATGCTGTGCTGAATCTGTCCCGAGGACTTTGCTGGAGTGAGCTTGTATGGATAATCTCAAATGCCAGATTTGTTGGAGTTCTTTATATTAACTGGAATGAGAGTATGATGTGCCTGGCAAAATGATTCTTGTAGTAATATAATAGTGGATAATGAACGTAAAATAATAACCGTTTAAGATGTTGGAGGAAACAAATAGCATGTAGAAGCATTGGAGTAGGAGGTAGAAATGGCAACAACTGCTCTACAGTGTCCTTGCCGCGAGGGATCTGCGCTGTCAGCCTGATTCCTTATCAACAGGAACTGTTTTTCCGTAGAACAGCAAGCAGTTTATCGCTGCTTCTTTACAAGAAGTAGCAACGTACAGGTGATGTTATTCTTTCAAATCCTTAGGAAAGTTGTCAGGTTTTTTTAAGATTTCCAGTATTTATTTGTAGTAAATTCCTGGTAATTATGCAAAAGGGAGATTAGAAATGTTTTGTAATTTTCCAAATCAGGATTATGCAGTGAATATAAGTAAAATGATGAAAATGGCCAAAAGAAAGCAGTGTTTCTTTAGAAATTTGCCCATGGCTTTTAGAAGTAATAGTGTGTTTAGTTGTGTATTTAGTTGGAAAAAAATAGACATCGGTACTTAAAGATTTTAGTTTGTTGTTGCGTGGCCAAAAACGGGATTTTTTTTTTTTTTTTTTTTTTACATTTTACAAGCATCTTCCAAGAAACACTTGGGCCTTGCTTAGGTTTTAGATTATGAACAAAGAGAAGCAGGTTTTCTCCTGTGTCCTGCTTGATTTCTAAATGCAGCCTGCAGGAACAGATGTGTTTACTGAGGGTGGGAGGACAAAATGGGCACGGTGTTATTTGCCATCACTGGATAGGAGTTATAATCGTATAGGTGTAGCCAGTGTGAAAAATGATGAACTGGGCCACATACTAATATTACAGTTAAAAAGCCTGGCGAGGGGAGTTCTGAGCAAAGGCTTACTTCCAGATGAGCATTGGTCAAAATGAAGTTTTGGAAGGCACTGAAAATTCAATCTTGTTTTTCCCCCTCATTTTATTAGGTTGAGCTGTAAGGATAATGCTAAAATATTTTGCTTTTTCTGTACTTAGCAGTGTAAGAAGGACCTAAGGAGAGTCAGAAACACGTGCAAGTCAACTGCAAAATCATTTAAGAGGCTTTTACTAGTGAAGTTCAATTTAACAGGAGCAGTAAAACCTCAGTGTGTGCTTCTGGCAGAATCAAGTCTCATAAACTTATTCTGCAGTGGTTTTAATTATAATGTATTTCCTTGTTGCCTGTCGTAAACCAGCAAATGAAGATGTTGAGCGCAGTGAAGGCTTGTAAAGTGCCCCGGCATGAGAGGTGCGTGCTTCCCCTTGCTGCACACGTGCTCCTGTTACTAATTACGCGGTTTTGGCTGACGTTCTGGAAACAATAAGAATTCAGTGTTCCTGCCCTTCCTCCCTGCGTTGTTGAATGGTGACAGGAGCTAAACCGCAAGATTTGAGTGTTTCGTTTATTTCCGTATGTAAAAAGAAATAGAGAAATTTCTCGTACTCGATTATGTTTTAGCAAAGCTATCTTGTTATTTAAGAAAAGTTGCCTCGCTGCCCAGAAGATCTCAGCTATGGGAAAAGTTCCTTTTGCGACTTGCGCACTGATGTCCCAGGAGACCTGTATTCCTCTTCCAGCAGTTCATGTT
The DNA here is from genome assembly GCF_036370855.1 of Dromaius novaehollandiae. NCBI lineage: Eukaryota > Metazoa > Chordata > Aves > Casuariiformes > Dromaiidae > Dromaius > Dromaius novaehollandiae. The sequence goes on along the minus strand of NC_088101.1, from coordinate 81,592,845 downwards.
TAAAAAAAACTGAGGAAGACAGTTTTTTTCCTTAGTGTTTGGGTTAGCGTAGTTTAACCAGTCTTTCTGGTCGACCCTCATTTTCAGCCAAGGTATAAAGAAGATAAAAATCTTCAGCGATGGGCTCTTTATTAACTAGAGCCCACTGAAATACCCCTCTTTCATACAGCACTCTCATTTATATTATAATCTGGTTTCTATCTTGAAAGTAGTTTTGTTATTAGCTCTTTCAAAGAGAAAGTCTTCGGTTGGAAGACGGGCGGCCCAAGCTCAAGAAAGGCTTTTATGTCTTCAAAAATGAAAATAGTTTAAAATATTTAGAGAAGTGTTGTCATCTTCTGCATTGGTCACGGCTGGGCTGCTCGAGTTCATGAATCTTGATTAATGCAGTGGTGCTACCCAGGCTGCAGGTATGAAGCATAAATAGGCAAAATAAATGCAGAAATAAGCTGGGGTGGTGTTTTGTTTGTTTTTCAAAATAAGCAACTACATCTTAAAATGCCTTTAGCCTGCAAAACACAGTACAACATCACTGCTCCAATACAAGCTACCACTTTTCCTCAGAATACATTCAAGATGTGATGATAAAATGAACTAATCTGTTACTTTTGTTGGGGCGAAGAGACATTTAGGTGTGTTCGCTGCATGACTCTTGCCTTCTCCATCCCTTGCAGAATTGCCGGTGTGGGAGAGCTTCACTCCGTCCGTTACGGCAGTGCCGTGGATATGCTACCGCGCCGGGAGAGTCTGGGTACGTGGTAGGTGTTGGAGGGCGCAGTTGACTCTTGCGTCGTATTCACCAAGAGTGAATTTGCTTCTGAGCTTCACTTGACGGCAAATTGGTGGCGGTGGGGGGCGGGTGTTTAGTGACTTTTATTCTCATGGCTTTTGTGTGCTCGTTGTTTGATTCGATCAGATTTAAGTGAAGCTTATCAAGGTGATGGTTATTTAGAAGGGAGGTCATGGGTTGTCTTCTTGCCTTGATGGTGCTGGGGCTCAGAGTGATTTGAAGTGGATTCTGGGTTTATTCGTTGGCAAACTTTTGGAACAAAGTGTAGGCTTAAAGGTTTAAAATCTGTGTGATGATTGTTTGTCATATTACTGATGTGATTTACTTAACAGCTTTTGCTCTCTTTTTTTCCCCCCTAGTGTTTCTGTAGGTAAAATTATTGGTGCAGGTGTCTTGTTTGTGGGTGGAGGAGTAGGTGGAACTATCTTATACGCCAGCTATGATGCTCATTTCCGGGAAAATGTGGAGAAGGCCGTTCCCTACTCTGATAAACTGTTTGAGATGGCACTTGGTCCCGCACCCTATAGCCTAACGATGCCAAAAAAGTCGGTAAGTGCTTTGCCTTCACTTCCACTCTATTTTTTTTTCTTCTTATAGAGAGAACAGCTGCTCTTAGTTTTCAAGTTCTGATTAAGTTTGGCATGTGCTAGGTTTAGAAATATTAACTGAGCGTTTTCATGAATTCATGAATCTATGAGATTTTTGCCCTTCCTCAAAAAGATACTGAACTACATAGTAGATTCTTTCCTATTTCACACTTTTTGTTTCTTGTTGCATGAATTACACGTTTAACAGCAGTACTGTTTTCATAGTGCTGCATAACGTAGTGTTGCTTGTACGTTTCCCGTTATCATCTTAATATGGTTGTGGTCCTTGGGTTGTAAAACTGTCATTTTTACCTATCTGAGAGTAAAATAATCCAGCAAGATTGTAACTGAATAGCTGGTATGCTTACGCTCATAAATAATCTGGACAAAAAGGGGCAGGCAAACACCGGAATTTAACCATTTCGCTATGGCTAGAGATTTAGTGTACTTCGTGACGGAGCGAGATTAGGAAACGTTCATTCTAAGCTGAATTCGTTTTGAAGAGTAGTGAGAACTTTTTGAATCAGTAACGCTGATTGGTACAGAGCGATGCCTAAGCATCATACTTTGAAATCTTAGTGACGTGACCCTGCAGAAAGGAGAAGTCTGCTTCTGTGAACCTGATCCTGCTTTCAGCCTAACACTAGAAGTTGAATCTGGACATTTCTCTGTTGCTTCATCTAAAAGAAAATGCTTCCTGGTAAAACAAGAAAGCTGAAAAGCTACACTGCCCATGTCTGTTCTGAGCTTTCAGAAGCCATTTGACCCCCAAGAAAACCAAAATAATTTTAATTTGAGTTTAAGAAAGCTGTCCCGAATGGAACGGGAGAGTATGGCACATTGATTAACCCAAACTGTGTCTCATCTGGATTTAGCTACAGTTCCCCTGTGATCATCCAAGTTCTTAATGCCTCCCAGGCACCGAGTAAACGCAGGAACTTTTGTGACGAACGCAGTGGTCAGGCAGCAAAATCGTCATCTGCCTGGTTATGGTTCTAATTTAAATGCTTCTGTTATTGCCTTGTGGCTTTGTATGCTGGATAGGAAGAGATTAATATCATAAAACCTTGCAATACTTTACGCTGGAGTAGGCACGCTGGCATGTGAGCCCTTTCACAGGGAAATCGGTGAGGCCAGGCAAACCTGATTCTCCTATGTCTGTCAAACCCCTTCCATGCCTGTAGGATCTTTGGTTCAGTGATATCCAGATAAAATATTTGTGTGTATCTTTTTTTTAAAACATATCTTTAATTATACAGTCATTTATCTTTAAAACAATTCTGTTTTTTTTCCCCACTACAATTTGAAAAAGCGTTATCTAGGAACTCAGCGGGGTGGGGGTGACTCCCATAATTGGTGGTGCACAAAAAATTACAAGCTAATGATGCAGTTAGCTGAAAAATTGAAGTTGGATTGGGAGGAATGATGGCCTAACTTGTTTTGAGGATAACACTTAAGAGGTACGAAATGAAGAGAAGAAGTGTAGACTGAATTAATTTAAGATATTCTTAAATGGACTAAATAAGGTTCAGCTGAGGATAACTATCCTTAACTAAGGATAGTTAAAATATACTTTCTGGAGCTATTTCAGACCTTCATGTGCAGGTGCTCTTTATAGTTAGTCTCTGCATTATCTGTATTTTCTGTAGTGTTTCAAAACACTGCAAAATGTTTGTAATGTTTGGGGCATGAAATTATTTGCTTTTTATGCATGCCTTAATAAACTTTTGTTTGTACTGAACGCTGCCGCTGCTGTACGTTCAGTTCTGGAGAGGTGAAAATTATACAGATTCTCTCTAAATTAGAAATCAGGACAAGAAATTATATGGCCATGTTACTGTTTTCTTATGTACCTTGAGGTTTAGATCTATGGTAGAGTCGTCTGGACACACAAATGTTCTTTTCCATTGTAATGGACTCTGTGAGACACAGGCTGTTTAGAAAGCTGATAGTATTTCTTATTTTTGATCTTCAAGACACAGCAAGGCCCACTGAAGATCTCATCTGTAGCAGAAGTAATGAAAGAATCTAAACAGCCCGTTACCAAATCCCAAAAGAGCAAAACAGAAGCTGCTACTGCTTCAGAAGAAAAGGAAGGTAACTTTGCAGAATGTGGTGTAGAGTGAAACAAAATAGCTAACGTTATCCTATATCATACCTTTATAGTAGATTAAAGTAGTCTTGTGGAGTGGCTGGAGGTGAATATAATTTCTCAGAAATAATGTTATTTTCTATTCTAGTCATAAGAAAACTTGCCTAAAATGTCTTGAGCTTTATTTTTGGGTTAGTTTTTAGGAAGTTTATTTACCTTCTAGAACACTTTGGAATCAAATATAAACAACAACTGTCCTTCATGATTTACATATAAGACTCAGCAGGAAGAGCACTTTGGCTGCTGGGCTCTGAGGGGATTTGGCTCCTCTTTTTAAACAAATGCAAGAAACTTAATTTGAGATAATTGCCAACTACTTTTTAGCCAGATTAAATGGAATTGGTTTAGAGAGGAGCAGCTGTCACCCTCTTCCCTTCATTTGTCATGTCCAATGAAGTTTTGTGTGTGGAAGTACTAGCTGGTTGCTATCTATGATCTTCACTTTATTAAAAAGATGTTTATTCTGTAGGGGGGAGTGCAATTCTCTTTTCCTGGAAACAGTGATAGGAATAGGCAGATAGTACGTTTCTATAGAGGAAAAAAAATTAGAAGCCTGTACATCCCTGTATTTACCTTACAGCGTGTATATACTAACTGGTTTTGTTCTATAACTGTACTTGACAGCAGGCACAACCGCAGCGCAGGTCATCTCTGCAACAGGTGAAGCCGTGTCAGTGCCAGCTCCTGGGATGCAGACTGAAGAAGGTAAAAAAGATCATATGCACGAACACCGCGAAGCAAACCAAAAACTTGTTACCTTGAGTGCATAAATCCTTGTGTTGATATTTGTCAGGTTTTAAAGATGTGACACCCTCGGTGGCTTTTGCAGAAGGAAGAACTTCCATGGTCTGTTAATAAGACTTTTAGCATACTGAAAAGCTGAGATTGATACCTAGGACAGGTGTAGCTGTGAACTCGAGAAGAAAGCCTGCCTTTTTCCTTGTACTGAATAGGAAATTGTACAGCCCGCTCTGCCTTTGCTCTTTGTGGCTTTTCTGATTCGGAAAAGCATGTCTGTCTGGAGCTAAGTGAAGGCTCTGAACTATTGAACACTGTATAAGAAACACCCATTTCTCTATGTTAGTCTCTTTCAGATAAGATTACAGTATATTCATTTCTTTACGTATTACCAGGTTTCAGAAAAGGTATGCCAGCAGTGAGTAAATACATTCTTCAGAGTTGGCATCAGCATTAAAAGGTTTCCTGGTGTTTTTTGTTGCAGCTTGAGTCTGGGAGCTGAGACGTCTGGGCTGTCTCCTCAGTTCCTCTGCATGCTTGCTGGTGATCTTCAGAGAATCAGAATCACTTAGCTCAACATTCTCTCTGTTTTGGAGAGCAAAAGTATTCCCAGTAGCCTTAGGCTGGGGAAGAGGATATAATTTTGACTCGCTGTAGCCTTTTCCCTAATCTTTCTTTGCTTTGGCTGAACTGTCCAAGCATGCCAAAGGAGCACTGAAAAAATGTAAACAGATATTCACTTACAGCCTAAACTTGGACCTATACATGTTTTTCACTTCTTCCTTGCCTTTCACTTTTCAATTTTCTGTATTTTTGTAACTAGAGAGCATAAAATTTACAGGTGCATATGAGGTATCCACACAACTGTCTTTAATTTTGAAAAGCTTTGAGACTTGCCTTTGAAATCATGGGTATAAAGCCATCCTGGAACTACCTCAAGCTTTTTTATGTGGGAGTCAGATTTATAAAGCAATACTAACTATGAAAATCAATTCTGAATAGAAAGTTACTTCCCTGCAAATTATCCATGTACTAATTCAGAATATGCACTAAAACAGTTTAACTCTTACTATTTCTGAATAGGTAAAGAACATGAAGATTCCCATGCTGTAAAAGAACGATCACCAGAGGAAGTTGCAGCCCGGCTTGCCCAGCAAGAGAAAGAGGAACAAGAGAAGGTATCAGGTAAGTCTGTACCATTAAGACTGTTGCCTTAGTTTTTGTGTGTTTTATGCAACAACAGCAACAACAAAATTGCTAGACTATATTGGCTTTAGAGTCTGAATTGCTTGTGTACCTCCCATCTGTGTTGTTTTGGCAGAATGAGTTGTGCTCAGGCTTCTTAGTGGCCCTCCACTGCTCTCTCCCCAGTTTGTTGGTATCTTTCTTATTCTGGGGTCTAAAAATGAGACACAATATTCCAGATGTGGTCTCAGGAGTGCCAGTTAGAGGGGAGTAATTCTTTCCCTTGACCTGTTGGGTACGCTGTTGTTGGTGCAGCCCAGTTCAGTTAGGCTTCGTTGCTGTTGACTCTGGTTCAGTTCGCCATCCCCTGGGATGCCCGGGTCCTGCTTTACGGAGCTGCTGCCTCGACTTGTTTGGTGGTGACTGAGCAGCACTGTGTCAGGACACCGAAGAGTTACTTACAGGTTCTGCATTGGACACTGTGACTAGTCCTTGCTCGGGTTTTAAGCCAAACAGTCCTATTAATCCAAGTGCTCTTGGAGCAGCCACACTACTAAGAAGTTGTCTAGCTTTTCCCATGTCCTGCAGCTTATGTCCTTCTTGTGAGTCTTGCTCTAAACAATGAATTTTTTGTTTTGTTTTTTTCTCCTACTTGCCTTATTAGTTTTTAAATACTTCTGGGCTGTTGTTTGGTTTTGCTGCAGATTCCTTAAATCAAGAGTTTTGAGTTGTTTTCTGATTGGCTTCAGGAGCAGTCAGAGAAATAAGGAAGTGGTTTTGGTAGGTGGTGTTTTGCTGTCTAGCATGTGTGGGCAAATCTGTGGCCAGCTACCTTGAGACTTCTCTTCTGAAACCAAACCCAGCCCAGGCTGCAGGTTGTCTGGTAGTGCTAGAGCACTTGCATGCTCTCCTTAGCCAGCCTTGATGAGGACAAGAGGGAAACGGGCCTCTTGGAGGAGCGAAGGGATGTTGAATTAGTTCTGACTTGGGCGGATGCAAGTATGGCTGGCTGCGATGGCTCTGCAGACCTGCAGCGAGGGAAGAAATCTCTGGTGGGGGCAGGTGGGGTAGAGACATTAACCGCATGGATGCTGAACAGCTATTTCAGAAAAAATTGTAACATTCCTTACTATATTTAAAGTAAGTGAAAGTTTGTAGCTGACCACATAGTTAGAACAAGCTCAAAAGGGAGTTTAACCATATTGAGGTATTGGACATGCTTTAGCCTGCCTTGAGAGCTATAACCTTTATATTTTATTGTTCTCATTGTGTTTGGAAAGAACTGATCTTGGGAGAGATGCTGGTAGTGAGCTGGGTCTCGTCTGACCTGCCCACGCCCTGGGCATGTGACCTTGGTCTTGGCAAATGTGCCGGCCACCCTCAGACTTCCCTGGGTGCTTTGGACCTCAGCCGCAGCCTGCGCCCGGGCGCGTTGTTGTACGTGAGCGGTGGGAATGGTGTACAGGCTGGGCTTCACGGGCTCAGAGCCACGTTTAGCTCCCTGCAGACATTCTTGTTGTGGGCTGCTGCTGCTTGTTACTGTTCAGGAATTTGTCTGCTTTAGAAGAGCCCCGGCAACATTAATAGAAACAAGAGTTGTGGTGTTAGCACTCTGCTACTAACAAGGACTTTGTTGCAGGTGAAAAAGTTAAGGTGTTATGCTGAAAAAAACCCAAAGGAATATTTACTGGGAAGGTGCATTTACTTGCCCCACTACTTGGAAATAAATATCTGGCTCCAGTAGTTGTTAATTCTATTAACTGTTCTGCTTTGGATGCTCCTTGAATTAGTAGTTCATTTGTGCTTACATACCAAGAGGAACAGATAGTTGCTTCCACTGCTTTCTGAGCTGGGAAGAAAAACTCTGTATTTCCTTGTGGAAGATAGGAATATACACGTACTTTCTCTTAGTAACCATTTTAACAAGGGAAGATGGAAAATACCTACTGTATTAAACGCACCTCCCTGCAAAAGTATGATAAAGGTCTTCCACTGAATGGCTTTAATAACTGAATATTTATTTAATAATTATATTTTATTTACAGAGTGAACTGCTGTAAGTGTAGGCTTATGGCTTGTTACTCATTTTCTAAAAAAGGAGTGTATTCTGATGACCTTTCCTCTTCTGTAGGCTGCAGCATAGTTCCCAAACTGATCTTTTGTGTCACAGAAAATAATGTAAGGAGACAGTTGAGGAACTGCGGAGGATGTAATGTGCCATTTTACTAATTGTAAGACTCTTTTCTTTTCCTTATAGTTTAATTCAGTGTATTTTTCCAGCCCTTGCAGCAACTTTAGAAGGAGCCCTAAGCAGTGCAGCTCGTATAACCCTCCAGGCAATTACTGCACAGGAATCTGCTGTGCAAGCTGTGAATGCCCATGCACAAATATTGAAGGAGGCAATGGACAATTCTGAGGTAAATTGGCCAAATGGGAACAATTTTTTTACACTGTGTTCGGCAAACCTTTTCATCTTACAATGAAAGATAAAGTCGGAAGCTTTTCTGGCAGTGTCTCTTTATCGCAGTTTCAACTAATTAATCTTTCCACTTGTGTAGTTTAATAGTAAAGTGTTCATGCTTTTGACTTTTTTTGTTTTTCCCCAGCTCTTTTACTCCCATTTTGCAAGTAGAGAAATTCAAGTTATATACTGATAGTCTTGACAATTAATGCTTCATTGTATTTTAATTTCCAACCCGGTTTTATCTAACTATAGTTAGGGTGCTATACTGTCTACCCTGATAACTCTGTTAAACCATTCCCTTTGCCAAAGTCTTCCTGGCGGATTGTTCTTTCCTTAGTCTGGAATACGTTTGCCGTGTCTGGAGATGACTGTGGGGTGTGTGAACTATCCCACGTGGTGGTTCTGGTGCCCCAGCATCTGGGTTTGTGTAGAACTGCTGCTTCTCAATTCTGGAGCAGATGATATCACCTAGTGGTTAATCAGATGAGCAGGGGCATATGCACAAATTATACAAGCACTCAAAATCTAATCTTGTAGTTAGTAAAACTAACTAGTAAAAAAAAAAAAAAGATCTTAATGAGAGTTTGTTTTTAAGCTTAATACTTAAAATCCTGTGAAACTTTAAAATTGTTTTTAAATTCAGTACATGTAGAGGTTTCCCCCAAATACCATAGCATTACGCAGAAGCGTGAGGCTGACTGTGTGTAAAAATGACTGTTGCTCAAGTGGAACAAAATGGAAGAATCAAACAGAATATAACATTGAGAGGAAAAAACATTCTTAAAGCTTCCAACTGTGTTGGTGGTAAAATAGGTGAACATTGCTCAGTTTTCAAATGAAATTAATTTAGGAACTTCTGAATCTCTGCAGGTTTCCTTTTTTTTTTTTTTAATAACTTTTTTTAGTGGTTGCGATTACCCTAATTAGAAACCTGTGCTTTTTAGACTGCTGGGGAGAAAAAATCAACTCAGTGGCGTACTCTGGAGGAAGCATTGAAGGATCGGAGAAGAGCAGTGGATGAAGCTGCTGATGCCCTTCTGAAAGCCAAGTATGTTGCTTGTTTTTAAGGCTTATCAAGGGGTAAGGTAACATCACCCATGTGACAGCTGGCAGAAATTAAATGAGTTTCTAGAAAGTATGTAGGGTCACCTGTGTGCATATCAAACTGATCTGTTCAGGCCAAATCAAAAAAGTAGTCACATGTCTTAATTTATAGTTTGTACTTCTCTGTTGCCTGTGCTCATGGTCCTTAGTGTACCTGGAGTCTGAAACAATCTTATTCCTCTCTCTAAGAACTTTTTGATTGCAGCATCTTAATCATAGAGCCGGTAGATGGGAAACATCAGTAGAGTTGTCCAGTGGATGCAGGAAGTCGGAAGTAAACTTCTGTCTGGGGCTGTGTTGTAAGAGATGTATGAGTTGTAATTGGCAGCTTCTCTTTTCAGAGAAGAGTTAGAGAAGATGAAAGGTGTCATTGAGAATGCCAAGAAGTCTCAGATCACAGCAGCAAAATCTCACATACTTGCTGCAGAAGAAAATCTTCATCATATGATAGTTGACTTGGACAATGTCGTGAAAAAGGTAAGTAGTTAGCCTATAGCCTAGCAGTTAGCCTGATAGCTCACTATTAGTTTAGCCTAATATTGGGAACATTGTAACTTGTTGAGAGGAGGGCAGCTGTCACAGAGCTAACTTGTTACACCTGTATGATAGCTGTAGGCTGCTCTGGAAGCAGAAATTGTTCTGTAGCAGAGGAAAAGAGCTAGGTATCTTTGAAAATATAGACTGAATTTATGATACTGTCTGGGTCCTGTCCAGGCTATGGATTGGTTATGTAGTTACAGTGCACGTGACAGAATGGATTTGTGATAGTTCCAGCAAATAATTATTGTATACAAGAGACTTAATATCACGAGGTCTCTTCTTTCTCCAAGTAAGTTTGCTTTACGTGGGGCTGGAGGATAAACACCACTCATTCGGGTCTTACTCCTGAATTCGTTATGTTTCTGGCTTCAATATTTGCCTTGAAAAATAAACATATTCTTACTTTTGTTTGTTGTAGGTTCAGGCAGCGCAGTCTGAGGCTAAGATAGTAGCTCAATATCATGAGCTTGTGGCTACAGCTAGAGAAGAATTTCAGCGAGAACTTGATAGTATCACTCCAGATGTGCAGCCTGGCTGGAAGGGGCTAAGTAAGTCTCTGACTGCAGTGTTATTTTGGAAGTTGTCACATGCCAGTCGTCTTGTTTGCCAGTGTCCCTACAATTATGACCACTCAATCAAATGTCCAGCTTCCTGTTTTCTATATCATTTGGTTGGCTAGAAGTTAAAATTAATTCACAATTAAAACAAGTAGGCTAAAGCAGGTGTTACAAGATGGCTTAATTTTATAAACTACCTGCATTGTATTTGAAATTTCACAAAATGTAGCTCTTGTATGATAAAGATCATGTAGCTTTTTAAACATCTCTTCCCTCCCCTGGTATTCCAGGAATAGAGAGCCCAGTGAGCCTGTGTCTTCCACAGAGGAGAGCAAGGCAGATTGAGTTTCAGCCAGGGGTGTTCTCAGTAAAGTGCAGTTACTCATGGAGTTAGCATCTGTCTCGTTTCCATTAACATGAATTTACGATGGCAGCGGAATAGCTATAGAGCGGCTATAATTGACTCCCTGCTTCCACAGTAAATGAATTTGGCTTTATGGCTTCTGATATTGTAACGTACTGTACTGCATGACACAAAGTGCTGATTTGGTATAAATTCTGGTTCAGAGTTAGGGTTTTCTGGGTTTTTTTGGTAATTAATGCATCACATTTTAGCAGTTTTTGTTACTGTGGAAGGAAGAGCAATACCTAAACACCCTATAAAGCCAGCATAAAATCTGTCGCGTGCTCTGATTTGAAAAACAGTCATGTGGTCACCCCAGATCTGGGTCAGATTTGTATTGCTCAGTGATCAAGTAGTTCTGTGATTGTAGGTATAGCATGATTATGGAGTAACAAAGAGCTCCCTGAGTTTCTCCAGGTCATCACTGAAATGACAGATAAACTGGAGCAGAGATGATTTATTGTTCTTTTTGGATATTGAGCAGCTACTGCAAAAGCTTATTAGTGACTCTCAGATTAAATACATAGCAAATGTTCTCTCACTATAAGATTACAATTCTAGATGCATTTTTGTGATGAGAGAAGCTTATGCTTACAGTCACGTGCCTTACTCGGGTGGTGTTACATGCATATATAAGTGCTGCTTCTCATGTACAGTTAGCCCTGAGCTGTTATTGGGAACCGGTAACTTTTTTCTTTAACTGTGTTTAAAAACAAGAAAGAAACAACCACCAGAAACTTGTCCCATCTGCTCAATTTCCTTCTTTTCCCATATGTTATTTCTAAATTAAATTGACACAGTAACTTATATTAAGGTATAGCCAATGCTGCCCAAAAGCAGTGAATAGATGTCTTTTGTTTCTTCTGCTAATACGACTACAATTCTTTGCCTGAAATCTGGACATTTTATGAGCTAGTATTTATTTGAGGTGCCTGGGTTTTTCAACTTGAGCTCTTTTCTGCTTTCTAATAATAGAAAAAAGTGAAATGAAAAATGCAAGTCAAAAGTTACACTAGTCTGTCTTTTTTTATTAGACGAATTAAAATATATTACCTTGAGCTGTCGGAAATATTCTTATACCACAGTGTTGCAGAAGGCAAGCAGGGAAGGAGTCAGACTCATGATCAAGTTATGATGGCTTAACAAGTCAGCTCATCCACAGTAATCATCTCTGCACACTCTTTGCCCGCAGGTAGTGTGACTTAACTGCTCTCATTTTAAAGATGAGCAAAGCTGCAGGAGGTTGAGTGTGTGCACATACCATTACTGTGGATAAGCTATTGCAAGAACTTGATTGTGGTACTTCCATGGAACAATTACTGCCTGTTTTAACGCACAAAAAAGTAACATGCTTAAAAGAAACAATCTACATAATCCCAAGCAGTCTTGTTACATAAAATACTAAATGTATTTTATAAATAATATACCTAAAATACATAAAACATAAAAGTATTAAATCATCTAAGTTTTTTTTTTTTTAGTCTCAGTGTTTAAAGGGAGTTATCATAACTTCATTTCTGTATGACAACAGATTTATTTTTAGATGTAACACCTGCTGTTTGTAAAAATGTGGTGTTAATATTGCATAATGCAGCTTTCCTGAAGTACAAAATGAAGTATTGCAACATACTTTTTCTTAATACTACGTTATACTTTAGAAATGTGGACCTTAGTCCACAAATCATATTTGTAGCTAAAGGAAGGTACCAGATCTCTGAAATGGTTGGGTTTTTTTCTTTTTGTAAACATTTCAAACAAATAGGGGGAAAAACATTTTTAAATTGATGAACTACTTGCAGAGCTTGCTGTGCTGCCTTAAATATGCAGTCTTTTGAGGTATTAGAGTTTTGTAGAAAAAATGGAATTATGACGACAGAATAATCAGAGTTTTTTTTCCTTTACCTAAGAACATGAAAACATTTTTAGACTTTTCTTAGCTGGGCTCTGGTCTTAAAAAGGACTGCTTTTTGGCAGTGTGGAGGAGAGGGAATCTCCTGGTAGCTCCCGTGCATTCATTTTCAGACCGGTGCGACCTACTGAAGTATAGGGGACTGACTGGTTAGGGTCAGGGGCTCCCACGGCTGCTTGTAGTCTGCTGCATGGGAATTTTGTTCCTTCATTTATCCAGTTACACCACCACCGACAGCTTCTGATTTAGAAGAACCTAGAAACGTCAGACTAAAAATTGCGGTATCATGTTGCACTTTTCTACTTCAAACTTGTATTCCTCGCTTTGGCTAAACTGTTGTGGTTTATCTGCACCACTCCTTTGCTAGGACCATTAAACTCGAACATCAATCTGTGAGTTTCTACAGGTGACTTGAGTAGTTATGGGATGTTTTGGGCTATACCTTGCTTGTAATGTACAGAGACTTTTATGTTCCCCACAGTGTTCTTTCCAAGTTCCTAAAGACTTGGACTCATGCTTAAGTCACTCTAAATAGGAAACTACTAGTAAACCGTTTTCCATTTTACTTTTGCGTGACTGACGTGCTGCTGTGAATGTGCATTAACTCTTCCAACCTTTCCTCTTTCTGTTGCAGAGATAACTGATTTAGGTGAGTCGCTATAGCTTTGTCTGGTCTTGGGAATGTCATCTCTTTTCTTTGTCCTTTTTCATGTTTGTGTTGTACATCACTTTAAACTACATGCAATACCAACAAAGTGGTGAAGCATTGCATTCCTAAAGCCTTTCCTACTGAGGTATGCTTTGGGATCCTCTCCCCTCACTTTGCATGTGTAGCTTAAATCACAAACTTTGTCTAACAGCACTTCCTAGGCGAGTGTGATTGCTGGCTTGTAAAAGCCAAGTTTACATTTCTTTGTGAATTTAAGCCTTTCAGTGTGTGCTGATGAGACTCAAATGGGACTGAGAAACTTTGATCTAATTAAGCTATGTGATAGCTTTATGTTTGAGAAGCCAAGGAGGGCCACTCTGAAAGGTCACCCAAAAGGATTCATTTAACTTGAAGTTGGCTTGATTCTCTGAACATCAGTTTATCTTATTCTCTGAAAATCATTTAATCTTTTGTATCGCTTTTCAAATTGGCTTTTTGATTGAAAGGAAAAAAATATGAACCTCAGAATCAAACTTAATTTAAAACTGAAGTGCAGTAAAAAAACAGCCTTAAGTTCAACAGCTGAGCTAATCAGTGCTGCTGCTCAGCCGTTCGGACACTGGCACCGTCCCACCGAGCCCTCCCGCACCAGCCCGTTCTCCAGCACTGACCACCAGAGTGCCTGAAGGGCTGTTGAATTTTGCTTGCTTTGGCCCCTGCAGGAGTACTTTTTTCCTGAGTGGTCCCAGGTTTTCCGTGTGAAGCAGGGTGATTTGGCAGTCAGGATGAAAGTGTGAGCTGCAGCATTTTACAGAGCATGTTCCACTCTCAGGTCACTAAACCTATGATGTTGCAGGCAGAGCTTGTATCCTCCTTCCCTCCCAGAAAAAAAGGTAGCAAACTTTTTAGCAGATGCAAATCTAGTTGTGGCCACTACAGCTATCTGAGGAGCTGAAAGGTACAAATTTGGGTAAGAAATCTAATTATAAACAGTTGGTCTGGAGAACTATTCAACAGATAATGTTATTTTGGCTTTTTTTCACAATCACTTGGGTGTTCTTTGGGTGAAATTTCTTTAAGCTGTTCATCTCAGTACCCAGCTGGATACATCAGTCAGCACCTGAGTTTTACACATATTGGTGGAAAATACATAGTAGTGTAAACACCAAGAAATGGGCAATGTTGTCAACAGTCTCTTCTCATTGAGATGTAACATGGATATGGGAATATAAGCAATGGGTGTGAATCATTACAAGGAAATAAATTTCTCTGCTGATGACAGAAAGTGCTTGTTTGTAGGTGTGGTTCGGAAAGGAGACTGGGTGGGCATTAGTACGGCTCAGAAGCTTCACGTGCTCTGAAACTTCTTTCATAAAACAAGCTAGCTGGTTAACACGTGGAGCTGTGCAGCCCTGGGACCTTGGGTGGAAGGTGGGAAGCACCGTGGTGGCAGTCTCTCTGCAGACCTTTCTAACGCCCTGTTTTCTTTAGCCGGCCAGTTATCCACCGACGACCTGAATTCTCTCATTGCACACGCGCATCGTCGCATCGACCAGCTAAACAAGGAGCTGGCAGAGCAGCGGGTGAGAGAGCAGCAGCACATCGAGTCGGCCCTGGAGAAGCAAAAGCTAGAAGATAAAAAGGCACTTGAGGCAGCTGTGGCCAAAGCACTGGAGCATCACAAAGGCGAGATTGAAATTGAACAGGAAAAAAAGGTAAAATGGAGTAACTCACCTGTTCGAGTAACAAAAGGGTGTGGTATAACTGGAAAAAGCGCACAGAAAGACTTCAGACATGGGCGCCCTGCTAGGCTAAGCTTGGAAACAAGAGCAGGAATGATAATTTTATCGTTCTTAAGAAACAACGTCTTTGCTGTCTGCTGTTGGAGACAGGATTACTGGGTCAAAATAAACATTGACCTGACCCAGTACAGCTGTCTTAGGTTCTGCAGTCCTTCCATCCTGCCTGCTTAAAGGAGGTGTCTGCATATTTTTCCACTGTGTGCTTTGCTTGGGGTTTGGGATTTGATTTCTTTCAAAAAGACTATGAAAATGGCTTAGAAATGTGATGCTGCTCTGGCCATTGAGGGTGTACAACTTATAGAAATCTAGGCCCTTGGAGTTTTTACCCTTTGAGATGTTGTACTGCAAGCAGCCACTTGTGCTAAATGCTACTGCTATTTTTACATACGTATTTCTGAAAATGAGATGAAACATTGGTTGTTAGTTGAAAAGTTTGTATTGACTTGAGTGAAACTAAGGATTTCACCTATAACCTATTAGTTCCAAGTACTGAAGTGACTGGTGTTAATTTAGAGCTCATTTTTTTTCTAAATTTAAATTGTTTTCACTGCATTTAAGGGAAGATGGGATCCTTTTTTTAAAAAAAAAAGAACAAAAAAATCCACACCGTTCAACTGTTCCTAACCAAGCCTGACCCATTCACCCTTGTGCCAGCCTGCGCTGTCTGCTGCAGGTCTCTTATAAAAGATCGGGAGAAAAGGGTATGACGGCATCTAACTCAAACAGCGTTACAACACATAGGGAAGGTGATGTGCTTTTTGTTTGGAATCTCATTTGTAAACACCAAAGTGTTCAGTTTGTCGGGTCAGTGTATTTTTAATGTAATACTTTGATACCCTGCTAAGTGTGTAGTGAGCATAACTACCTGTTACTGGCACTGTGGGCTGTGAAGCTATTCTTTCAATTAAGCCTCAGCTTTAAGATGGACCTCTGCAGCTTTTATGATGAAACACAGGCTCTGTCAATGGGATTTCTATAAAATGCACCCTAAGTAATCACTGATGGATAACAACCTTAGTTGTTGGCAAGCAATTGAGAAACTGGTGTAATAACTGCTTCTTTGGGTACAGATTGAAGAAGTCCGAGAGGTGATGGAGAGTGAAATGAGGACCCAGCTCCGGCGGCAGGCCGCTGCCCACACGGATCATCTGAGAGATGTTCTTAAGATCCAGGAACAGGAACTCAAAGTGGAATTTGAGCAGGTAGGAGAGGAAGGTGCCCAAATGAATTAGGTGGTGATTTTGTTAAATACCACTGTGGGACTCTTGCAAAACGTGCACCTCACAGGATAAGAGTCCCAAACCATCTTCAGGACACTGAAGCATAGGTGGGCAGGGAATGAAGCCTGCTCATCCAGAAGAGATGAAGTATAGTGCTTGAACGTGTGGGTTTTATCCCGACTTCTCCTAAAAGCTTTTGCTTTAGGTGAGGACTTTTTGATAACTATAAAAGCAGTAACTGTTAAATTCACCCTAATAGGGCTTCTTATGGGCATCATGTATTTACTGCGTGCATTGTCCCTGACAGAAATACCTAATTTATAAGATGTGTTAATAGTTAAACAGATGTTACTGTTCTATCACTCTGTTTCAGAACTTATCAGAAAAACTCAGCGAACAAGAAATGCAGTTCCGACGCCTTACTCAGGAACAACTTGACAACTTCACGTTGGATATAAACACTGCCTACGCCAGACTGAAAGGAATCGAGCAAGCAGTTGAGAGTGAGCACTGAAACAGATTTACAGACTAGAGTCAAGAGCCCCAAAGGCCTGTTACCAAAACTGGGTGCCTAAATGCAGGATTAGGCGTGTAGGCAGCAAGTCTAGCTTTGCTGCTGTGCTGAGCACCTAACACGTCCCAGCTGTGGCAGTCCAAAGCTGTCTAGCTATTTCTCTTATGTACAGGGAGTATCGGATACTGAATTGTGGATCAGACTTGCTTTGACCACAGATATTAAGGGTGCTGCTTTTGAAAATGAACTGCTTGGGGGGCGGGGGTGGCTTTTGCCATGTTCAGATGCTTCAGTGTTTAGTACTTTGCCTATATGTATGTTCCCAGCTAACAGTCCCCTTCTTGGACTGTTCCCCAGGTCATGCTGTTGCAGAAGAGGAAGCCAGAAAGGCCCACCAGCTATGGCTTTCCGTTGAAGCACTGAAATACTGCATGAAGACAGCCTCTGGGGATAGTCCCACAGAACCGCTGGAGAGTGCGGTGAAGGCCATCAAAGCCAGTTGTTCCGACAACGCGTTTACAGAAGCCTTAACGGCAGCTCTCCCTCAGGAGTCCCTGACACGAGGCGTGTACAGTGAGGAGGCCCTCAGAGCACGTTTCTATGCAGTCCAAAAACTGGCAAAAAGAGTGGCTATGATTGATGAAACAAGAAACAGCTTGTATCAATACTTCCTGTCATACCTGCAGTCACTTCTTGTGTTTCACCCTCAACAGCTGAAGCCACCTGCTGAGCTCAGCCCTGACGACCTGGATACGTTTAAGTTACTGTCTTATGCTTCCTATTGCATTGAACACGGAGATCTGGAGCTGGCAGCTAAATTTGTCAACCAGTTAAAAGGAGAGTCTAGGAGAGTGGCGCACGACTGGCTGGCTGAGGCTCGAATGACCCTAGAAACCAAACAAATTGTGGATATCCTGACAGCATACGCCAGTGCTGTGGGGTTAGGAACAACTCAAGTGCAGTGAGCTAGCAGCATAGCTTTGGAGGCAGTTCACAACTGGTGGTGCTGGAAGGAAATCCAACAGTCTCTAAGGGTTGCAAACCAAGCAGTTGGCATGGGCTGGAAGCATCAAATCAAAGCACGGGTACTGTCTTGTTTCCTTGCACCGTATTTAACTTCACCATCTGCTGCATTTGCATTGGTTTTGAGTTATCATGACAACCAACTTCAGGAAGCTTCTCTACAGTCTGTGTAACAATTCTGTTGCCCCATCTTTCTTACCAAGAGGGCTTGTCATCCAACCAAAATAATGTTTGTAACCTATCAGTAATGATTTGCCACTTTGTCAGCTGAATAAAACAAGATTTCAACCACTTTCTCCTGATGTTCAGTTTCCTATTTAAAATAAACTATGTATGACAGCTGATAGTATTATAGCAGCCTTTTCTCAGTGGAAGACTTCTCTGAGGAAGACTAAACTTATCTCTATACTCATCCTATTTTCAAGAAGTAAGAATTCATTAATGTGATCAAGGCTCTATTCATTAAATAATTTGTACAACAGCTGTAAAACATTCATGTATGAGTACAGGTTTAAGTAGGCATAACTTAAAGTAGTGTCAGAGCAACACATTTAGCTGGGTTTAACAAAAACTAAAGTAACACCTTCAGCAACTGCATACTAACTCAGGGCTTGGCCTACCTTCTGTTGTTAAGTATCTAGCAGTATTCCAGTTTTGAACTGTTGGTACAGTAAAGCAAGGAGCATAAGTTACTCTCTGGAAAAAAAAAAATGAAGGGGTGAGTAGTCCTCAAATGTTCATTTTCTAACCCTTAACCTACAGTAACCTAACATTTGCTGCAGAAGGCACATTGAACTTGCTGGAGGAAAAAGTGCCTTCAAAACAGCTGAACTGCAAGTCCTTAGTGTCATGTGAGGAACACTTCAGTTTTAGCCTTTAAGCTGTAGTTTGTTCAACCTGCAGCAGCTGCTGCTTCCCAAGCTCATTACTCAGTTAGCCCTCTGCTGCTTCCCACAGCAGTGAACTCTCACTTGCTGTGCGGCAGCACAATGCACATCAAGGTGTTTCTTTCCACAAATGGAATCAGACTGTAAGACTCACAGGCATGGAGAAAAAGCAGTAAACTCCCTCCACTGGAGCATGGTTTAATCCACAGCTGAAGGAACACAACTTCCCTGGCACTTTCAGCTAAACTACCTCAAAAAACATTCAAGAGTGTTGGAAGAACTCAGAACAGAGGTAGAACACTGCTCTAAGGGCTAGTGAACTGCAAGGCAGGAAAAGGACCAGGGCAGGCATCTGTCTTCCTCAACAGTCCCCTCAGGAGGTTTATTAGTGCATTCTGCAGGAACTTCATGTATCCTCTCACAGACCAGCAGCAAGACTTTCTGTAGTTTTAGCTAAGGAATTATTAGCTGTATTTTAAATGTCAGACACTTCTGAGATGCAGTCTCCAGCTGTACAGAGGCTAATGAAATTATTTCTATCACAGCTTTAAAGTCTACAGGCCACAGCCTGTTCCAAAACACCCAAAAGGTGGTGTAGGTGCTGTAGGTCCACCAAGCAAGAACACTACAGGTGATTAATATGTTTATGTACTGTTTATATACAGAGTAAGCTTATACTTAAGTAGCTCATGAAAGCTTGACAGCAGGAAAGGAATTCAACCCAGAGCAGGCTTAAGCCACAGGAATTGTGATCTTGCTCAAGTTGTCAAGCACTTGCACCTGCTGAGCAGCCTCCAGAAAGCAGCACTCTGCACAGGAGCTCCCCAGGCCTCAGCTGCTCAGCAGCAGCTTGTTCTTGCAGGCAGTGATTCAGAAGACACTGCACAGGTGTATCTCATGTTTGTGTTCAAAGTTTTTGAGGACATTAAACAATAAAGCTTCCAGCTTGCTCTGATGAGGACATCATACTCTTGCCAAGTAGTTCCATATCATAGTGGTGTGAAGTGCTGTAGCACAGGTAGGAAATAGAGAGTCGCAGCATCTCTCCAAAGCAATCCATTTCACTTCACAAAGCATCATCCTGGAGTCAAAGCAGTAGTCGCTCCCACTTTTTCCAAAGGGAAGGCAGGAGGGACAGCTAATCACGGTCACTATCGCTGTCACTATCACTGCTGTCGCTATCCGACTGGATACTCTCCAATGCCTTCCTGTAGATGTAAAACAATAAAGATCAGTGAGCTGCTGCAATCTTTTGCTTGAAACAAGCTATCCAAAACACAGGGCAGACCTCTCCAAAGAGGACATTAGGAGCTCTCTGATGCCTACCATTCTCAAAGGACAGGTTCCCCCAGCATTTGGTAGGAGTACGTCCATCTCCTTTCCAAAAAGCAGACTACTGCAGTTGCCAAGAAATCGGTGGGCCAACTGTCAAGATTGCTGGAACTTCTATTTATTCATTCCCTTGGACCGGATCAGTGGCTCCCAAACTGTGGTCCCTCAAGGCTATGGCCCCTGGTCTGAGTTTGACTGCATCAGCTCAGCAACAAACTGACTGGCCCGATGTACTGATGGTCAACCATGATCCTCAGAACTTGCAAACTGTCCTATACCATTTCCCTGCTTTTCCTAGCCTGAAATACACACTATCTTTGAAGTGGCCACAGTGAACGCAGGCAGCAAAACACTGGGAAAGGAAGGTGCTGTCAAATCCCAGTGCTGGATACAACTAACACCAAAATGGAAGGTTACCTTCCCTCCCAGGTGGGATATGGATACAGTGTAGGATCAAACACTGAGGGATTTTTCGCAAGTGACCTGAACCAGAGTGACTGTCAACACAGAGGTGCACCATTTTACAGACGTGCACCATTTGGAAAGCCGATTTTGTCCTTGGCAGAAAAGCCTTAGCGAAGGAACAATCATCCAGCACCCTGTTTGCAATACCCCTTCAAGCAGTACCACTAAGTACTCCAGCTTACTTCTGCTTTTCAGAGAGTTCAAATTCCTGCTCTGTTCTGCTTTTAAGCTTCAGAGTTGAAGGAAGACCAAAGGAGGCTGCCAGCTTTACCAGCTTAATTGCCTCATCTGGGCAGTTGGTTTGTTTGGCACAGTTCAAGAATTCATCCATCACTTGGTCACTGCAAGAGAAAAGCAAACATTACTGTTTCACAGGGCCCCAAGCAGGGTGGCCATTAACCTACAGCATGTGCTTTAGAGAGGGAAAGGAGGTGACAGGTTCTCAGATCACTCAGAATCAGCCCAATTCTGCTCATATCAGGGCTGCTGGGAAATTTTACATCAGCCTTTGCTACAGACAGATTTGGGAACTCCTACTCTAACCAAAAGCAACACCTCTGTTTCCTTGCACAGAGACAGCACTGCTCAGAATCAGGATCTTACCTTTGCAGCAGCCTAAATAACCTTCCCTTCTTTATAGTCCCCACATGAGGCCCTGCCCCTCTTTTATGGAGCTGGCAGAAGTAAAGGAGCAATATGAGAGCAGTGCCTTTAAATCCAAGGCAGGCCTGTCACTGCCAAAGGCTACTGCACCGTCTGGGCACAAGGAGCTGCTGACAGTTGGCTCTGGTCTGCCAGCTCCATTTCATGTCAAAGTGCTGTGACAGCTGCTGGAGACGCCTGTCTTGCCTTCAGGCAGGGGAACAAGTGTTTGCTGCAAGGCGCATGGCAGAGAAGGGAAAGCAGGGGACTTTTCAACCAGAAGAGCCTTCTGATGAGGTAACAGCAGGGAAACCGCTTCCTTTCCGCTCACATTCATAACCCATGGCAGCCACAGACTATCAGCTACACTGAGATTTCAGAAGGAGGATTCTTCTCCTTTCCCCACTCCCCAGATTTAGACAGGGGCTCTGACATGGCTTGGCAGCATCAATGCTTCCTTGGGCCACACTAGCAGAAGCCTGCAGAAAAGGCCATGCACAAGGCACCATTAAGAAGCTGCCTACAGTACCATACGTCTGTACTGGTGTAGTCAGCCACACAGAACTAATGCGTCTTGGCAAAATCCCATCTCCAACACCACATTCAGGGAATACATAAGCACCAAACAGTTTGTTTGTAGACACATTCCTTTTGCATAGAAATTGTTTTCTACTTTAAATAGGGCATTTCCCCCTGGAAAAATCCTGAGACAAAGTAACTCTTGTAGTCTGAGAGGGCAGCATGTACAGTTTAGGATTTAACTTCATAAACTTATCTTCAGAAATCCAGATACCTCTGAAGCACCTACGCTTGGTTAATAGTGTATTAGAATGTTTTTTCTGAGCACAAGGGGTGAACACATATGTTCAAGGGTGCCACTTAGACTGATTTCTAATACAGAGTTAATTAGTGAGACTGTGTGTCCATGTTCCAGAGTTTCTTTCAATGGCATCTCAAGGATCTTAAACCATCCTTTGCATCTTCATAATGTTTGGGATGCAGAAAGATCTCAGAACATTAGTGTCAGTTTATAAACAAACACCCTCTGCTCACAGGGACAACCACACACATATGCATACTCAGGACATAACAGTAAGATATGGACAACTCATTGTTTACTCAGTATGCGAAGTCAGAACCTGAATGTACTCACGTGGGGATCCTATTGATTTTCTGGAAATGCTCCATCATGTTCCTGTTCAACAGAAAAAAAAAAAAAAAAGAAAAAGAAAAAAAGAGGCAGGTATTAAGTCTCCTGTATAAACACCTGCTGGAACACCTGTAAGCTCTATTTAATGAGGTGATCTTCCCACAGATTTGGAAAAGATCCCTTGCCATCCATATTCTCACAGATGCAGTGTACACCTGTTAAGATACTCAGTAATTTCTATTACAGAAAAATTAAAAAGTGTAGCTGGTGACAACTTTAATTTAAAATCTCACATATTTTTAGGGAGGTACTTGCCACTTCTTTGTTCCAAATGAATCAGTGTAAAGAGACTATCTGTATTTAATGGAAAATGGCTCACAGCCCAAAACTGGGGTTGTGAGCTGGGGGCTGGGTATTTCAGTCAGCATTCTGAATTGAAATCATGTAGGATACAAAATTCTAGCTTCTAAATTCTAAAGAGTTCTAAAAAATTTTTCTTTATAATGTTAATTAATGTTAACTCTAATTAAAAGTTTAATTAAACTCTAATTAAACTCTTACAGAGTTTAAATTCTAAAGAGTTCTACAAATTGGTGATTAGGAAGTTCTAGAAAATCAGCAGCACTTCAAGTGATAATCAACCCCTGCCTTGCCCAAAGCAGGTGTATGATGCTCTAAGCCAGTTGCTACATTTACTTCTAAACCATTTTATACAACAGGCAGCTGTAACTTGGTGCCGAGAATGAACAGCAAAATTAAGAACACCCCCCCACACACACAACATTCCCAGCAGGATTTATTCCCTGCTGTTGTCTGCACTAGTGTCCCAAAGCAATCACTCAGTAGCTTCTGATTTTTGTGATTAAGACTTGAATTACAGTGTTAACAAGACAAGAACTCATGAAGGCCACAGGCGTACCAAGCATCCTGGGTTCTCCCAGCCCTGGAGAACAACATGACGACGTGGCCCAGTGCACTGCCTGTCCACTCTAACGGGGCCTGGTCCCTCCCAGATTGCTCGTGGGCAGCTTTAATATCTTCAGCACATTTGGCAAATGCCAGCTGAGTCTGTAAAAGATTATGCTATTAATGCCAAAACCTCTAGAATCAAGGTATCCTTTTCAGTGACATTCCTCCAACATTCTCCTACAGATACTACAGGTCTGGTAAGTGCCACCAGCAGGATCTGCACTAGCTAGTTTGCATATGTGTCGGTTAATCATCATCGGCCAAACCAAGAAGGAATATTACCAGCCGATACCTTTGCAGCAGGTTCCTCTTAAGCCTTTGGAATAAGGTAAACTTCTGCCTTCGCATGATCTAAATTTGTGAATTAACAGCGGTTACTCCTGGCAGAAAAGTCTCTCTCCTCTGTCAGGAGGACTGTCCCCGCTAGGCAAGCTCCAAGACAACTTTGGTGGGAAAGCTGCGTTCAGAGACCTCTGCGGTGTACACAAGCCTTTAACCCTCCTCAGTTTGAGGAGCCAGTTACTGCAATGACATTTGTGGCAAAATCCCTGAATTTTGCACTCTGCACTCCCAGCAATGTGCTAAGCTCTGGCTGAACAGCCCTTGCGGCTGGGCTGGATTCCTTCTCAAACTCCTGGTTTGTAAGGAATTCTCTTCTTGTGCTAATTTGGGGTTTCTCTATTGACTGAAGACAATAAAGAGCAGACCTGCATAGGCTCACGTAAACCTGTGTGTCTGTATTGGTATATGCACGTCAATTGGAAGAACACTGGAAGAGTGACGAGGGACAATAACACAGCACCTAAATACTGTGTGTATGCCATACTCGGAAATGCAGAATGCTCTACTCTCTTCTCGCTGGGCCTCCTTACCTCTTCAGGGTGCTGCTCC